>NC_040096.1:64462154-64770958 GCF_003369695.1 Bos indicus x Bos taurus
CCGGCTCAGGCCCCTGAGCAGAGCGGGTAGGGCTCAGCCTGGAAGAGCCCAGGTGGGAGGAGCGAGTGAGATATCCAAATGCCTGACCATTTGACCATCCTGCCACTAGGTTAGAGCCAAGCAGATTGAAAAAGAGACGTCTTACAAGTTTGTGGGTTTTTTTAAACGCATTAACTCCAGGGCATAGATAAACAAACTCCACCAAAAAAGAAACCATTCCTTGACTTTCGTAGGCAACGTTTATAGAATCATAATGAAACTCTGGACCACTGGTCACCTAAGCACTGGGTCGAGCCCTCAAGGAGAAGCTGACGGAGAAGATTTGAGAATGGGAGGATTTAAGAGAGTTGAAGGCTTATCCGTCATGGCCGGAAGGAATTCTAGAAAAGTCTAGAACCGAGAAATCAAGAAGGAGCCACGGACGAAAACACCTTACCGAGGAATGCAGAGATCAAACCGGAAGGAACGACTAAATGCAGAAACAGATTGTTCCGGGGGGGTGGGGGAGGGGAGGAAAGGCCAGGGAAATACTTCCTTCTGAACCTTTTACTGTTACTGGGTTTGTTTTTAACCGAAGTGCATGCATTGTTTGGTTTACAGTATAAATAATAGATGTAACTATATATATAATTTATATAAACAATATAAAGTTTATATTATAATTTATATAAAATATTTATATTATGCTATAGTGTATAATTTATATAAAAATATATAGAATTTATTATATATAAACAATAAATATATAATTAATCTAAATAATAAAACCTACCTCTGGGCCAGGACATGTGAAACAAGAGAAAAGGACCAGAGATGCTCCCCAAGACATAACCCCTGGACCTGATGCTCAGCAGTGCAGGCCCCAGAGCCTCCACGGCTGCAGGCCCGCCCAGCCCAATCCACCCTCACATTCTTCAAGGCCATTTCCAGTTTATGAAGCATTCTCAGGGGAGCATGCTCCTCCCATCCTCCCTGCAAAGCCTGCAAGGTGAACAGGAATTATCATGTCCATGTATGCCCGCAGAAGCTGAGATTCAGTGTGTATTTAGGGGGTTGAAACGGGTCCCTGCCATGGCCGGTTGGTGGAGGACACATTCAAGAGCCAGGGAGAGGCATGGACCTCACCAATGGTCCAGTGGTTAAGAACCCACCTGCCAGCGCAGGGGACATGGGTTTGGTCCCTGGTCCAGGAAGATGTCACATGCCCCAGGGCAGCTAAGCCCAGGCACCGCAACTACTGAGCCTGTGCTCTGTAACAAGAGAAGAAGCCTTGTCTGCAACAAGACACTGCAGTGAGAAGCTCAGCACCACAGTGAAGTGTGGCCTCCGCTTGCCACAGCCAGAGAAAGCCGGTGCTCAGCGACAAAGACCCAGTAGGCCAAAAAAAAAAAAAAAAAAGAGCCTGTGAGAGGCAGTCAGGCTGGAATTTCAGAGCTGGAGTCACCTCTCTCGACCTGAGGGCACCCAGCCAGGAGGCTGCAAACCCTTCACTTGACTGTACAATTTACTTTTCTTTATATGTATTCACAAACCACACTCCCAGGGTTTGTTGGAAGGAGCGTTTTGTCCAGCAGGTGGGGGTGCCCTGTTGAGAGTGTACCTCCAGTTGCCCAAGAGGAAGGGCTGGCAGCAGCTGGGGCTGCGCCTAGATGCGGTGTCCCGGGGCTGTGTGGGAGCTGGGGCAGGGTTGGGGGGGCAGTGGAGAGGCGCCTCCATGCAGAAGGTCCAGCTGACGGCGTGGGGGGTCCGGAGGTCTCCATGCTCCTGAGGCAGGCTCCGAGTCATGCTCATTGCTGATGAGTTTGCTGTTTTTGTTTTTTATTTTCTTTTTGTAAATGTTCATTTAACACAGATATTTATTTTTATTTATTTGGCTGCTCCGGGTCTTAGTTTCATTTGGCATCTGGGATCTAGTCCCCTGACCAGGGATGGAACCCCGGCCCCCTGCGTTGGGAGCGTGGAGTCTTAGCCACTGGACCAGTGGGGAAGTCCTAAGCTTGCTGCTGTCAGATCTCTTTGGGTTTGCAGCCCCAGACTCTAAGGTTCCAAAGTGCCCCTTGAACACACACAATGGCTCCAGACCACCAACCCAGCCCAGTCCCTCCAGAGAAGATGGGAGATCCTGAAAGTTACTAAGAAAGAGGCTCACCCATCCCAGGAGTGGGACACCGCACTCTCCCTGCACTCTGCACCCAGATCTTCCTGGTCGCAGGAGGAGCACACCAACACAACTCTGTAATTCCCTCTGTAGTCTCACACCTCTCCAGCCCATGCGGACCCAAAGCTCCAGACCCATGTGTACAACCAGCCTCCGAATGTCCCTTAGCCCAGTCCCCTCAGCAGAACAACTAACGGCCCCAGGCCTTTGCCCGGGCTTTCCTTCTCTCTTTAAGATTCTGGGGAACTCAGCCCAGCTGCTTCGCTCAGGATCATCCTTCAAACACTGGGACCTGCGTGACAGAGCAAGGGCTCAGACAACCCCTGGCTCTCAGGGACCCAGGCAGGAACGGAATGGGAAGGGGTGGCATTCTCCCCAACCTGGAGTCTGCTGCACCAGGTGCACGGGGCTGCCGCGCTCTACCTAGAGCCTCCATCCTCCCCTCCACAGGCTGGAACCAAGCCTGGCCCAGTAGGGGGAGCATGGAGAAGACCCCCGCAGAAACATCCCACCAGCCTCCCCGCCCGTCTTGGCACTGGATGTCCTCAAACCAGCCTGTGTGAGCTGGGTGCAGGTGCTGCTGCATGTTGTTCAGTCACTAAGTCGTGTCCGACTCTCTGCAACCCCACTGACTGCAGCACGCCAGGCTCCCCTGTCCTTGCGCAGGGGACATGCAAGGACTTGGGACTTGGCTCAAACTCACGTCCACTGAGTCAGTGATGCCATCCAACCATCTCATCCTCTGTCACCTCCTTCTCCTCCTGCCCTCAGTCTTTCCCAGAATCAGGGTCTTTTCCCATGATTGGCTCTTCGCATCAAGTGGCCAAAGTATTGGAGCTTCAGCATCAGTCCTTCTAATGAATATTCAGGGTTGATTTCCTTTAGGAGTGGCTGGTTTGATCTCTTGCTTTCCAAGGGACTCTCAAGAGTCTTCTCGAGTACCACAATTCAAAAGCAGAAATGCTTTGGCGCTCCTCAGCCGTCTTTATGGTCCAGCTCTCACTCACATCCGTACATAACTATTGGAAGAACCATAGCTCTGACTATATGAACCTTTGTCTGCAAACTGATGTCTCTGCTTTTTAATAAAATGCACCGGTGTAACTTCCCCAGTGGTGATGGGACAGAGCTGGGGAGAGGAAGGGGGAGCCACAGCCTGTGAAAGTGGAGACAGCAGCTCCCAGAGCCCCGCGTCCTGTGAGTCATCCTGTCCAGAATCTCACCAACCTTCCCAGCATCCCAGGGACAGGCCTGGGGCTATGCCCATTTCACAGATGCAAAAACTAAGATTTAACAAGGTTTAAATCAATGCATGGCTGAAGTCGCAATCTTAGCCGTAAGCAGGGTTTCTCAGCCAGCCTGGTGATAGGAATCACGCAGACCCTTGTCAGTCAGAACTTTTTCCCAGGAGATTCCGATCCACCGCCTCTGGGTGCAGCCTGGAGTAGGTCTGTTTGACCTATTCGGGGGTGGGGGTGGGGCTGGGGGCGTCGGGAACCGCAGGGTGATTCATCCGCGGCTGCCAGGCGCCACTGCCGCCGCCCCATTCACCTAATTTCACCACCGTGTGCTATTTAGGCCACCGCCGCCCCATTCACCTAATTTCACCACCGTGTGCTATTTAGGCAGCCGGGGTGCTTGGCTGCCCCTCCACCCCAGGACACGAGGGTGATTTCCGGGGCTGAACTATTATAAATACTTCCCGCGGGGCCGTGTTTGTGCACAGCTTGGTTTTCCTGTCCGATTGTTTCCTCGGGACGAGTTCCCAGCAGTGGGATTCCTGAGCGGAAGGATGGATGTTCTCCCGCCCCTGGTCCCCATCCCTAATCCAGGCTAGCCCCAGGAGGAGGATCCGGCCTTTCTCTGGCTTCAGGGAGGGGCGGCCGGCAAGTCGCCCTCGGCACTTCCGGAGGAAAATGACAGGTCAGGTCCTTCCTGTAAGAGCTAATGACCGGCTTGACGCGTTCATGGCTGCCAGAGCCATGAGGGCCCAGGTGACTCAGTACCATCTTTCCAGGGCCGGCTGGGATGGCTCCGCCAGCAGGTGATGGATTTTCTCCGTGGAGGTCACAGGAAGCAGAAAGCCATCCACATCTGTCAGCAGCTTTTGGGGAAGGGCCAGAGAGAAGGCCTGAGACCCAGTGAGCTGATGGTTCCTCGTCTTTTCAGGCAACAAAGGGCCTCTGGCCTCTCTGGCCCCCCTGAGGTGGGGGCCACCCCTCCAGGGCCCATCTATGGGACACTCAGGCCCTGCTCCCACTAAAAGTGTTAGCCTCCCAGTGGTGTCTGGCTCTTTTCGACCCCATGGACTGTAGCCGCCAGGTTCCTGTGTGCATGGGGTTCTCCAGGCAAGAACACTGGAGTGGATTGCCAATTCCTTCTCCAGCGGATCTTCCCAACCCAGGAATCGAACCTGAATCTCTCATTGCAGGCAGATTCTGTGCTTCTAATAGGAGCAGGGGGAGTCGACCCCGTGAGGCCAGCCTCTTAGTGCCCAGACCGTCTCTCAGAGCCTGGCACTAGTGGGTTCCCCCTCCCTATTAAGAATCCTCTGAAGGCAAGCGATGTCTGCTCTGTTTCAGACTCCAGAAGTGAGCTCTCTGACCCTGGAGGTGGACAATCTAAAGCAGCATGATCATCTCTCAGAGGCCTGCAGGTTATACCGGTGGGGTAGAAGGGTATTCCCGGGCTGCGTGCCCACCCTGTGCTACTGTTTGCCCAATATTTACTTGGCTGTGGACATTACACCCACTTTACAGCTGCATAAACTGAGGCAGAGCAGCTCAACTGGCTTGCCCGACAACCTGAAGACTCATCCACGACTCATCGTGCTTACTGAGCACCTGCAGTGTGCCAGGCCGCCTGGCCTCCCGAGTCTCCCCTTGACGAGTTTTCCCAGCCATTGTCCACATTTCTTCACAGGCACAAGGAGTGGCCGTGCATCCACTCCCGCAGGAAGGGTGTTACCCCCATTGCCCTGCCCCAGAGCTGACGTTCAGCTAGCCGTGGTTCTCTTTGGTCTCGGGGCAGCGTGACAGCTGTTCCTGGGTAGGACTGGGGGCTTATGTGGGTTTGGCCAACTCTAGCTGTTGTTGTGGGGGAGGGGGCCTTACAGGCACGGCCACCAGCTGCCTGCTCTGAAGGATTCTCCCGGGCTCAGGACACATAATAGGGAGGGGGAACCCACTGGTGCCAGGCTCTGAGAGACAGTCTGGGCACTAAGAGGCTGGCCTCACAGGGTCGACTCCCCCTGCTCCTATTAGAAGCATAGAATCTGCCTGCAATGAGAGTTCCGGGTTCGATTCCTGAGTTGGGAAGATCCCCTGGAGAAGGTCCTCCTGGACAATACAGGGGCATTCACCCAGGGGGCCCGCTGACCACAAAAAGTTGATACAGAACCTTCTGTGGGCGGCCCCAGGAAAACAGGTCTTCCATCGCAGCCTCAAGGGATGCTCATTTAAAAGACAGTTTGGGGGAACAGTCTGTGCATTCGAGCTTCGGCGCATGAGGCAGGTTACTCCGGCTCTCCTTGTTCACTTCCATTCTGTTGGTCTCAGTCCCCCATTTCACCTGCTGAGGTTCCTGGAAATGCTGTGTTCTCACGGGGGTGTTGCCACTGGCACGTCTGAGAAGCAAGCCTCCCGGGGCTCATGCAGATGCTTGATTGAAACGAGCCGAGCAGAAGGCAGAGTCCTGTGGCCCACCTTTAGAGACCCTCTCACATCAGACCACACCGATTTACAGGCACGCTTTGCCCCCAGGTCACTGCGTCCGGGGAGTTTCGGCTGCCCTCCTCTCCAGCCTGCATCCTCCATTCCGCCGAAAGGACACTGCGTCCGGGGAGTTTCGGCTGCCCTCCTCTCCAGCCTGCATCCTCCATTCCACCGAAAGGACAGCGTGAAGAGCTTGCCTCCATACCCGCCCTTACCTGTCACACCTCCACCCTTGGGACACAGGGTTCCCCGTGCCTCGGATGCCCTGTCCCTCTTCCTCACCTGGCTGACTCCCACACTGCCTGGACACGGGTTTGTAAAGTCCTTCTCCACGCCCACTCCCAGCCCATCAGGCTCCCACAGGCCCTTGGATTCCCCGTTCATGCCCCCCGCCACCGAATGCCCAGTGCTGTGGCCCTGTCTCCTGGCCCCTCACTTACACCCTGGGATCTCAGGGTTCTCAGAGCCCAGGCAGGACCAGACCCCGGCAGAGGCAGTTCTGTGCTGCTGAAAGGGCCCAGGCTCAGAGCCAGCTGGGTTTAGACCAATGGTTGAACCTCTCTGAGCCTTGCTTTCCTCACTTCTCCAATAAGGATGCTCTCCAGGTCAAGGGTCAGTGAGGATCACAGACCCCCGTGCGCAAAATGCTGGGCTGGGGCGGACTCTCTGCACTCACCGGGTGAATGAATGAGCCAGGAGCCACGATCCCTGTCCTCAAGTTCAGTAGAGAAGGGGACAGAGTCTTGCTATGGGAACTGCCATGAGGAGCCATGACTGACGGGAAGCGAGGACGTCTTTATGGCAGAGGAGGTTCATACACTGCAGGGGGACTCCTGAGTTCTGTAGGCAGCAGAGCTGGGGGAAAACATTCTAGCCTTCCTGGGTGTACTGTTTCCTACAGAGTTGTCAGCACAGGCTTTTATCATTTTAATGATGAGCATGTGTGTGTGTTTCTGTGTGATTTAATAAGGGTGAATGGTGTTGGAAAAGCCTTATTCTGCATGTCTTTGAATGCCTGTTTCCCTTTAAGGCTGGCCTGAGAACCACACATCTCAAAAGTATGTATGAGTCCAGGGAAATCCTTCTCTATTAGCTCAAGATTGTGAAACGAGCTCAGCCTGGAGCGCTTGGGTGGTTTTTCGAAGTGGTGCGTTTCAGATGATGAGAACCCCACTTGGCAGGGAAGAAGGGCAGGACCCTGGCATTCCCCGGGCGGCACCAGCCTCCCCAGGGCTGCTGCTCTCTGTGATCTGAGAAACGCGAAGAGTCTTCCCTAGCTGCCTCCTGGCCTGACACGACCCGCTGCCGCCTCGAATTCCACCATCCCTCACGTTCCTTCTTAAGGCAAGCGTTTCTCCTAGAATGTAAATATTTTGTCTGGGAGAGAACACTTGGCTTTATCATCAGGAGAGTGGAAGATGGAAAGTTACTTTTATCGAGTACCTACTATGTGCTTTACTATCAAGGGAAAGGAAGCTGGAAACTTACTGGTGTTGAGCACTCAGCACGTGAGCAAGAAGGGGGAAGTTACCCAGGACTGCAGGAGAGGGGCTGGGCTCTCAGAAGGGCCAGGGGGCTGCCAAGGGCTTGGTGGAGCCAGGAATTGGAGCCCAGAGCTGACTCTCCACCTTGCTCTGCTCACAACACCCAGTTGCTCCTCCTTCTTGGCAGGTGGCTCCCTGGAACGTGAGATGAGACGGTTCTAGAGTCCCAGGGCTCCCGGACCTGGGTTCCAGCGCAGCCCTGCCTCCCACCCGCTGTGTGGCCAGAACCATCACTTCATCTCATCTGTGGGTGGGACAGCAATAACGCCTGCCCCGCAGGGCTATGGTGGAGACAGGAGACATGGGAAGGTGGAGACACAGGGTCTCAACAAGGGCTCAATCTGGGACAAGTCTGGTTTTCTTATCAATTGACGCAAGATAAAGCATGTACAGCCCTGGCTCCCCCCGGGGACACACTGCCCCTTCTCTGACTCTGATGGACGCAGAAGTGGGACCTGCCTTCTCTTCTCCTCCCCCCATGTCTCCATCCTGGAACCCGAGGAGATAGGGCAGGTGGCAGCTGGAGCAGCCAGCCTATAAGTGCAAGTTGTTCACAGAACTGCTGGCCTGTGTCAGCCACCTGACTCCCTTCCTACCCAGTTCACGCAACCATGAACAGGGCCCCCTTTTCTTAACCCTAGGAGCCTAGTTCACTATGCAGAGGGGGCCAGATTCAGAATCCCGCACTGGCCTTGGGCCCCCCTCTATGGCCCGAAGCAAGCCCCTAGCCTCCCTGTGCCTCAGTCTTCCTATCTCTAAAATGGGTGTGTGTGCTAAGTCGCTTCAGTCATGTCCAGCTCTTTGCGACTGTATGGACTGTAGCCCTCCAGGCTCCTCTGTCCATGGGGATTCTCCAGGCAAGAATACTGGACTGGGTTGCCATGACCTCCTCCAGGGGATCTTCCTAACCCAGGGGTCAAACCTGCATCTCCAGCATTGCAGGCAGATTCTTTACAGCTGAGCCACCAAGGAAGCCCCTAAAATGGGCAGCCCGTCTCATTCGCGTCTCCTTAGCAGAGGGGAGTCTGGAGAAATACTCAGTCCCTGACTTAGTGAGAACTGCCTTAAGGTTGAAGTGCTAGAACTGCCAGCCGAGAGGTCTGCCCCCAACAGGCAGGTGCTGCAGCCCAGGGAACTTGAATTGATGGTCCCATGGGAGCCCGGTGGGCTCAGGCTTCCCCACGTGGCAGCGTCCCAGGGCCTCCTTTCCTGTGGCCACAGCTCGGTCCCCACCAGCCTGGCCAGGACTCCACCCTCAGCAGCCCCACACCGGGGGGCAGCCCACAAGAACTGACACCCCTCGACAACCTCATCCCTTTTTGCAGAGGAGAAAACTGAGGTCAGGGAGGGCGTATCACTGGCCAAAGGTCTTGAGGCGAAGGTGTGTCTGTCTGCCTGACACAGAGTCTGGCCTCTTGGCCATGACGCCAAAACTGCTTCCAAGGTTATTATCGTCATTACAATAGAATATTCATAATAGCTGTAATTACTGCTATGGAGGGCAGTGCCCTCGGCAGACAGGTCTGGGTGGCGTGTCACTGGGGCCAGGTGCCTGGCTGGTGTCCAGAACTCAGCAGGGTCCTGTCCCAGTCGCCCCAGGACCACACTGAAGATGAGAGGCTCTACCGTGCGGCCCAAGTCTGCAGGCTGGGTCAACAGCATGGGGCCTCGCGCACCCTCCAGCAGATCCTGGACTCCGGCAGCCACTCATTGCCCATCTGCTCCTGGAAGCACTTGGTGATGGAGACAGCAGAGCTTCACGGATGGGAACACTGAAAATTCAACCAGAGGTGCTTGCTGTTTTGATAAAGCACGGTCTCCCTGGGCGAGCTAAGTAGCCCTGCTCCAAAAGGCAGCATGTCCCGCTGGTTAGTACATGGCTGCTGTTGTTCAGTCGCTCAGTTGTGTCCGACTCTTTGAGACCCCATGGACTGCAGCACGCCAGGCTTCCCTGTCCTTCACTATCTCCTGGAGCTTGCTCAAACTCATGTCCATCGAGTCGGTGATGCCATCCAACCATCTCATCCTCCGTCATCCCCTTCTCCTCCTGCCTTCAATCTTTCCCGGCACCGGGGTCTTTTCCAATGAGTCGGCTCTTCGCATCAGGTGGCCAAAGTATGGGAGCTTCAGCCCCAGTATCAGTCCCTCCAATGACTATTCAGGGTTGATTTCCTTTAGGATTGACTGGTGTGATCTCCTTGCAGTCCAAGGGACTCTCAAGAGTCTTCTTCAGCACCAATATTCAAAAGCATCAAAAGCGCTCAGCTTCCTTTACGGTCCTCACGTTTGTGCCCGACTCCTGGGAAAATCATAGCTTTGACTATACAAACAAGTGACTTCACCCGCTGCTCTGTTTCCCCATCTGCACAACAGGGCAAAGCTCAGGGTCATTGTGAGACTGCAAGCTGGAACCATGCCTGGCCCGTGCCCATGCTCCATAGACGTTTGCACCATTATCCCTGCAGGCGGGGACAGTGGAGAAGGGGCTGCCCTGATGCGGGAGAAGAGACAGACTTGATGGTGATGAGTCCTTGTGGCATGGTGGCTCCCACGGATGGCTGGGACAGCCCCGTGGCCCCAGCGGGCATCGGCTCTGGGCTGGGGAAGCCAGAGGGCTTGCTGCTCCGGGGTCCAGGACCATGTGTTTGAGCCCCTCAGGCCCCTCTGGTTCCCTTGGAGCTGAGAGGCCCTGGAGAAGCCTGCCTAACAGGTTCCTGCTCCCCGTTTCCAGCCAGGATTCCAGCTCCATCTTCTGCTCTGTCCTGTCCCTGGGACCAAGGGGAAAGGGGTAGAAATCTGAAGACCTAACTCCAGCCTCTGGGACACAGCCCACCCAGCTGCCCAGGTCTGAGCGCAGAGACCACATCTGCAGCCTCAGGACAGGGAGTCCAGTGCCAGTGTCAGCCCACAGCTGGCCCCGCGGGCTCCCCATGGGGTGGGTGCTTGGCCTGGAGCCTGTCCAGAGGGCTGGCTTTCTGGCACAGCCTTGAGAAAGCCTAGGGCACCCAGAGGGAGACACCAGCACGAGCAAAGTGGAGGGCAGGGTGGATTTTTAGGTGCCTGCAGAAAACGGACTTCCCCGGCAGTCAGACGGTAAAGAGTCTGCCTGAGATGCTGAAGACCTGGGCTCCATCCCTGGGTTGGCGAGATCCCCTGGAGAAGGGAATGGCTACCCACTCCAGTATTCTTGTCTGGAAAATTCCATGGACAGGGGAGCCTGGCGGCCTACAGTCCATGGGGTCGCAAAGAGTTGGACACGACTGAGCGACTGAGACTTTCACCCTTTCACATCAGTCGATAGGCAGCGTGAAGGCGAGGAGGTCCCACAGGGGCCAGGGTTCTCGGGGAGCGTTGCTAAGGCAGAAGGGAGCCCCAGTGGCCAGAAGCCAAGGGCCCGGGGGCTAAGGGGATCCGATGGAGGTGGGGCAGGCGGGCCGTGGCTGTGTGTGGGGCAACATCTCGCTCTCTGTCTTTTCTGAATGAAAACAACACCCAAAAAGATGGCTTAAAATCTGTTGTCCTTTTCTTTTTGGGAGAGGTGACGGGGGTCACAGGTGGCCTCTGCGTCTTGCCCTTGCATTCCTGGACAAGGACGGTGGCAGGATGAGGAAGAGGCAGTGCTCCTGGAAGTTCAGGATGCTGAGTCCCAGAGCACGTTTGCCTGCCTGCCTCTGCGGAGTCTCCGCTGGGCTGTGGGTCCCCTCGGGACATGATGTGGCCACCAGAAGGACTGGGCAGCTCCATGGGGCCCTCTGGTGGCCTGAGGAGTTGCTGCAGCCGCACGGGCTTGGGTAAGCTCACCCAGACTCCCCCTGATATAGGACCTTTCTTGGGAGAACCAGACCACACGCACGTCAGGTTCTTTGCTGGGTGTCACTGGGGAAAGGTCATCTCCCAACAGTCCTGTGAGGTGGACCTTACCCCCATCTTACACATGTGGACATCTTGAGGGGACTGTCCCAAGTCATTAGGCTGCCACCAAAAACCCATTGTTAGAGAAACAAGCAGGAGACAGAACAGAAATAAAAACAGCGTAAACATGTACTTATTGAAAAATGAAGAGCGAGTGTGCTCTGGAGGGTGGCCCCGAACCCAGCATCACCCTGCGCTTCCAGGAGGGGAGCTGAGGCCTGGGCGCAGGTGGGAGAGGAACCTTCCTCACTGGTTTAATTTTGTGCTTTCTGGTTTTTGAACCCTGTAGAAATATTGCCTGTACTTAAAAATACATGAAAGCTCTAAGTATTCAGAGACTCAGGGACAGAAAGGAACATGAACGTAACCGGATTTCCCCCGGGTCACAAAAGCACTGATAGGAAGCTGCTCGACAATTACTTGTATGCCTACAGCAATGGGGAGCTTACTCCTTAATGAATCAACTCCCAACCTGGAAAGACTCTCTTTCTATGGGCTGAACCATATCTCTCTGGTTTAAACTCCCTCTCCTGGGATGACCTTTGGTTATCAGTAGGATTCCAGTACTGGCTGAGCATCCCCTGGAGCCTTGGGTCCTGGTTTCAGCCCCTAACAAGCTCAGAGACCAGTTTCTGCAAGCCGAGCAATAGATGGGATTCTGAGGCCATTGGGTATAAGACTGCAGCCAATATAGGACTTGACCACCACACACAGGGTTGGCAGCTGTTTGTAACAACAACATCCATTCACGGCACCCATAAATTCTTGTTGCATCCTCTTGTCCCACTTCCTCCCATCCCGTGTTTACAGATATGCCCTTGTATTGCAGTGTTTGATGGGTGTATCTGATTGGTCTTGCAGTATCAATGTCCTGAGCCTCAGTTTCCTCATCTGTAAAATGGGGTTAATAATAATGTCCATCCTAGAAGGTTGCTGTGAGGTGCTTGCCAATCAGCTGGCCTCTTTTTAAAACATCTGTGTTTGATTTTAAACTTCAAAAGAAGAAAAAAAAATAAACAGAAGAAACTGGGCGTGACGCAGCTTTGTGATGCCTCTTTGACCTCACACCAGTACAAATGCACACACGTCAGCTGTCTGCCACCAGGTCCCCGTCTTCAGGTCCCGGGGGCCACGTGAATCAGGGGGCTGCCCCCACCCCTACCCTGTGCCCGCAGGATCCTCAGGTCTCCCCAGGTACCCTGAGTCTCTGGGGGTCAGGTGTGAACTCAGAGGCATGCTTGCTGGTGTCTTCCAGCCCCTGAGACCTTCTCCCACCGCCTGCCTGCACCAGCTGTCGCCACTGAAGTCCTGGTCACATGCAGATGGAGACCCTCAGGCACAGGGTGCTGAAGGAATCACAGTGCGGTCAGGAAATGGGGGGACTGGGGTTTGAACCCCAGGCTCAGTGTCAGAACACTTCACTGAGGCCCTGAAGGTGGCTTCCTGAGCCCCCGGGACCTGACATTTTGAAAAGAGACCAGCAGATCAGCAGGCCAGCAGGTGTCCAGGGACAGGCTGAGCTGCCTTTTGGTGACTGGCAAGGCAGACAGAAAGTAGCCCTAAGCATGCGATGTGGCCTGGACAGCAGTTCAGTGAGTAAGCTCCCATATCCACACGGTCGAATCTCCAACCGGGTGAGGGGACAGAAGCCAGTCAGAGTGAAAGTGCAGAGCACAGTTCAGTTGTTCAAAGTTGGAGGTGTTAGATGATGTTCTGAGTTCTCTGTGGTACCTGCATGCACCGCCTTCAGAAAGACTTCCCCCAGGAGCAGAGGAAAAGGCCGTGAGGTCAATGTGAGGTGCAGAAGGTGGGAGCCAGCCAGGTGTGTATCAAGCACATGCTATGTGCCAGGCCTCACCTGCCAGCCCATTTTACAGATGAGTAAACTGAGGTACAGAAGGGTTAAGCAGCCTGTCCAAGGTCACAGTAAGTGGCAGAGCCCACGCTCTGGATTACTAACCCTCCTGGCCTCTCACACTGTCCCTCACAGTTCCTCTTGTTTTGAAATCACACTTGAGACGTCTGAAGCAAATGTGGTCAAATATTAATGTGGGTAAAGTCTGGTGGTGTGTCCTTGGGCGTTCTTTCTCCCACGCTGTATGATTTCTCATAGGTGTGAGGTGTTTACAAAAGCCTCTGCTGGCCCCAGGCTCTTTGCCCAGCTGTGATCCACATCACGCAGGTAGTCCAGGTGCCAGGGTGACTGAGCAGGGACCAGCCCAGCCCCCAGCTCCCACATTCTCCCGTGCTAGGATGCCTAGCGCAATCTCCTGCTGTGGCTGAGTGGCCTGGGTCCTGGGGAGAAAGGATTAGCCGATTTGAGCTGCCCACTGGAGACAGGGAGGGCAAGTGGCCCCCTGCACAGACAGGCGGGTCAGGGGCCTTTCCCGTCACTCTGGAGAAGGAACTAATGGCTGTGTAATTAGCGGGCGTCTGCTCCGCAGGAGCTGATGCATGGCTGGCAGCCCACACTGACCCAGTCTGGCTAGAGTAGGCTTTGGGTGTTCCTCTGGTCTGTGTGTCCGGTTCTGGCAGCCGACAGTGCCCTCGGGGCTCCTGGAAATGTGGGCAATGCTCCTGCGACCTCAGACAATCCTCAGGCCCACTGGGCTGGGACCCGGAGTGGCCAGCAGTGGCCTGGCCTCACCTTCTCCCCATCCCCAACTCAAGAGGTAGGGAATTCCGGGCTGAGGGTGGGGAAGGTCGTCCACAGGGTCATCAAGGGTGTCGACGGAAGAACTGCGTGTCTGTCTCATTCCAGGCGAGACCCGGAAGGGCAAGAAGGCAGCCTTTGGGCCCGGGAGCAACGGCTGAAAGTACCCAAGAAGCCACTGTTTGGGGAGGAAAGTCCGGAGGTTTCCTTAGCCACAGGCCTGGCTTCCGCCGCTGTTTCCCTCACGTGGAGCTCGAGGGCACATCGGCTCAAAGGACCAGCTTTGTTCCTGCTGCCCAGGCAGTGTCCCCAATCCCCTGAATATCCCTGGCCCCAGACGGCATTGGTGAAAGTTCAGGCCATCTAGTCTGAGGCCACCGGCTCAGCCCTCAGGGGCTGTGACATTCACTAGTGTTCTTAGCTTGTCCCCTTAGGTAAGACAGGCAGGTTAGAAGTTAGGTTAGAGAGGGCTGGAGTGGGGGAGACGCCTTGCGAGGGGTGTTGGGAGGCGATGTGGATGGGGCTCTGGGAAAGCCTCTCTCTCTTTTTGACATGCCTATGCTGATTAGTATTCTTTTTTTTTTTAAGTTATTTATTTATTTGGGCGCGTCAGGCCTTAGCTGCGGCCCCTGGGACCTCCGTTGTGTCCTGCGGGTTCCTTCACTGTGGCACGCAGCCTTTCTAGCTGAGTTGTGTGGACTCCAAGGCACGTGGATCTTAGTTTCCTGACCAGGGATCGAACCCACAGCCCCTACATTGTAAGGTGGATTCTTAACCACTGCACCACCAGGGACGTGCCTCTGGTAGGGTTCTTAATCCTGGAGAGTGGGTTTTGTTACTGAGACGGTTGTGAGAGTATTTCGCGATGGGTAGGGAGGGGACCACAGGCTCTCCCTTCCCCCTGCAAGAGCTGTGGGAGTCTTTGGTGAGGTTCCCTGGCGATAAAGTCCCTCTTCCTTTAGACTGTGACCACCGGGCCCCACAGGAGTTCCTCAGCCTCATGCTACTTGGCACTACTGCTGCTGCTGCTGCTAAGTCGCTTCAGTCGTGTCCGACTCTGTGCGACCCCATAGACGGCAGCCCACCAGGCTCCCCCGTCCCCGGGATTCTCCAGGCAAGAACACTGGAGTGGGTTGCCATTTCCTTCTCCAATGCATGAAAGTGAAAGGTGAAAGTGAAGTCGCTCAGTCGTGTCTGACTCTTAGCGACCCCATGGACTAAGCCTCCTGCAGTTCATCAACATGACCTCTGAGGCCATCCGACAGGTTCTGGATCCAGTACCTTCTGCCCCAAGTGATCCGATCACCCCTGGGACTCTGGACTCGCTTGTCTCTTCAAATTTAGGAGTGGCGGTTGACCCTCAAACCTCAGTTCTCAGATGGGTCCAGGAAAAGTCACCGATCCAATTTTCAGTCTGTTCCTCCTTTTCCTTTCTTTCTTTTTTTAAAAAGATTTATTTATTTATGGCTATTCTGGGCCATTGTTGCTGCCTGCGGGCTTTCTCCAAGTGCATCGACTGGGGCTGCTCTTGCTGCCATTGCTGTGCAGGCTTCTCATTGCAGTGGCTTCTCTTGTTACCCAGCACCGTCTATAGAGCACAGGCTCAGGAGTCGTGGTGCCCGGGTTCGGGTGCTCCGTGGCATGTGGGATCTTCCTGGGCCAGGGATCGAACCCTTGTGCCCTGAATTGGCAGTTGGATTCTTAACCACTAGACCGGCGGAGAAGCCCCGCCCTTTGTCTTACTGGTGAGACAGGAGTGAGAACTTGCAAGCTCTGGCGCGCGGAGAGGAACCGCAGACCCTGGCTCCCCAACGCCCACCTGCTGTGTGCTGCGGCCCGTGTTTCCTCGTCTGCACAGCGGACCTCAGCACAAACACTGCGTCCACACTGCCTTGACCTGGAAAGAGTGCTGGGGACCCTGGCAAGCGTGCCCCCATGATAGGGGCAGCAGTCAGAGGAGTCCCGGCCCCCAGGCCCCCCTCCTCGGGACCCCAGACAGCAGGCCTTCTCCGAGGTCAGACAGCCCAGCATGCCCCGAAAACAGCCAGGTGGGGACAGGGGCCTTGAGCCAAGTGCCCTGTAGCTGCTTAATGAACATTTTTCAAATGAACTAACAAACACATCTCTAAAAGTTGTTCCACCCATGTGGGGATGGGGGCTCAGCAGGACGCCGTGGCCTCAGACTCTGCCTGAGTGGCTGGCGGTGTCCAGACGTGTATGTTAGGGGGGAAGGTGTCTGCCTGGCCATCTCCAGAAACTCCTGTGGCAATGACATTGGGCCCTGGTGAGGCTGTCCCCGCAGCTCAAGGCTATGGCCCAGGCTCCGTGTCCCCCCACCCCCGCACTCCCAGCCCCTCACACACATTCCAGGAGCCTGTGTTGATGTGCTGTTATTATGATCTGAATGTTTTCGTCCCTGCAGGACTCCCCTGGGGACTCAGTGGTAAAGAATCCGCCTGCCAATGCAGGAGACGTGGTTTCAATCCCTGATCTGGGAAAATCCCACATACCGCTGGGCAGCTAAGCCTGTGCGTCACAACTCCTGAGCCAGTGCTCGAGAGCCCGGGAGCCACAGCTACTGAAGCCTGAGTGCCCAGAGCCAGTGCCCCACCACCAGAGAAGCCAGCACAATGAGAAGCCCACACACCCCAACTAGAGTGTAGCCCCTGCTCATGCAACTAGAGAAAAGCCCCTGAGGCAACAAAGACCCAGGAGAGCCAAAAATATATAAAGTAATTAAATAATACATTAAAAAAAATCTTATTTGAATGTTCATGCTCCTCCAAACATAAATCCTAATCCCTAAGACAATGGTATTAGGAGGTGATGCCTTTGGGAGGTCATTAAGTCATGTGAGTGGAGCCCCCATGAGCTGGATTAGTGCCCTTGGGAAAAGACACGAGCTTCCTCTCCCTCTCTCTCTCTGCCACATGAAGACACAACAAGAAAATAGATGCCTGCAATGCAGAAGAGAGCCAGCACCAGAACCCAATTGTGCTGTCAGCCTAATCTTGAACTTCCAGCCTCTGGAACTGTGAGAAATAAATCTCTGCTGCTTACAAGCCACTCAGTCTGAGACAGGGACCGTTGCCCTGGGTGGCTCCAGGCTGGGAGGAAGGGGCCACTGTACAAGCCCTCCGCAGCTCCCGTCTGGCCCTGCCCTTGCCCCCATGGCCTGTAGAAGGGCCCCAGCACTTCCCAGGCTGCAGCCTCAGCCTCCCCTGCAAGGTAGGCCAGTGAGAAGAGCCAGAAGGCCAGAGGAAGGGAGAAGCCGGAGGATTTCTTTCCCTCTGAAACAGAGTCTCTAACGGGGACTGTCTCCAGTTCCACCAGACATGCCCGCTGGCCACCCAGCTCTGGCCAGGTGACCTAGCCCCTTGGTTGTAGTGATGCTCCCCGCTGTTCCTCCAGTCAGGTACTTGTAGAATCTTCCTGCTAGTCTCCAGGCTGCCTCACTGTTTCCTGTACAGCTTCTTGGGCATCAATTCTCTACATTAAATTCTCCATTTTATTGTTTTTTTTTTTTTTATAGAGCATGTTGGTCATGGTAGAGATTTTGTTTTTATTTAATTTATTTGGCTATGACATGAGGTACGTGGATCTTAGCTCCCTGACCAGGGATTGAACCTGTGCCCCCACTGCAGTGGAAATGGGGAGTCTTAACCACTGGACTACCAGGGAAGTCCACCCCCCCCCCCACATTTTAAGTACTTAGAGATGTTTGACGTGCTGTGGACACCCTGGCTCACACATGGTACGTGTCCAGGCCTAAAGCACATACCTCAGGGAGCTTAGAGTCCTGCAGAGTCAAGGTCACCCTCAGTCCTGCCACGAGGGCTGGCACAAAGACACAGATCCTGTCCCCCAGGGCAGCCCAAAGAGACCTGCCCAGAATGGGTGTGTGAGTTGGGGCCATGAAGGCTGAGTAGGAGTTTGCCAGGCTGAGAAGACGGAGAAGAGCATTCTTGGGAGAAGCAAGTGCTAAGGCCCACCTGGAAGAGTATGCCCTGGGGGGATTTCTTGCTCTGAAATTCTGGCAGTGGGGGGCAGTGTGTGTGTGTGTGTGTGTGTGTGTGTGTGTGTGTGTGTGTGTGTAGCAGGGTCCTGTCTGGGCAGTGGGAGCCGCAGGTGAACTCCATTCTGCCCTATGTGTTGTATACCAGGGTAGCTCAAAGAGTAATTCCAGAATTTCTTGCATTAGAGTTCTACAGGGGGGCCATCAGAATCTCTGGGCCTCAGAAGCAGCATTTCAGGGGGACTGGCTTGCTCAAGAGAGTTTTCAAATCCCGTCTCTGGGCTCTGAGAGGCCTCAGGCCTGCTCAGCAGGGCAAGGACCCCCATGGTATTTGCCTTTCTGAAAAACCTCTAGGGCTCTGTGGAGTGGAGCTGATGGGGATGGGGGAGAGAAACGTCTGCTGCGGCTGCCCATTCCGACACCCGGGTGGTGATGCTGGTTCCGTCATCCGGGTGGTGATGCCCAGCAGAAGCTGGAGGGTAGACAGCTGGAGGTTCACCCAGGCAGGAGCCGGAGGGAGGAGGCTCTACAGCGCCAGGCTGTCTGGAGGCTGCTGCCCAGGAGCGGAGAAGGCGAAGAAGCCTGGAGTGGGCGTCCACGGTGGACTCTGGAGGCGGCCCCAACCTCCTTCCCCACCTTGTGAGTCCCAGGCCAGCGCCACCACCTTTTTATATGACCGTGCTCCCATTTTAAGTGATTTTGTGAGAATTTCCACCACGGGCCCCATGGTGTCCCTCCCCTGGCCCAGTCAGAGTCTCCCGCACCTCCTGGGCTGAAAACCCCGGGGGGAGACAGCTGCATCCCAGATGAAAAGGGGAAACACAGTCCGCACCCGGCCCCAGGAGGCCAGGTCACCGCCAGACTCCGGATCCTGGAGGTTGCCCGAGCTGTGCACCGCGCCCCTCTGCGCTCAGTCCCGGGCCAGAGGTGACCTCCTAGCACAGGAGGTCTCCAGGTCTCCCAACCCGAGGCTCTGCGGGGCGGGCGTCCCGGGAGGCTGCCGGCGGGGCGGGAGGCGGGCGCTCAGGGCGCGGCCGGCGGCTACTCGCGGGCCGCACTGGGCCGGGGGTGCCTCCCTCCGCCTCTTCCTCCGCCGGCCGGGCCGGGGCGGAGCGGGGCGGCGGCATGGCGGGCCGGCGGGCCGGGGCCGGGGCCGGGGCCGGGACGCTGCTGGCGCTGCTGGTGCTTCGGGCGCTCGGGGCCGCGGCGCACCCGCAGTGCCTGGACTTCAGGCCGCCCTTCCGGCCGCCGCAGCCGCTGCGCTTCTGCTCGCAGTACTCGGCCTTCGGCTGCTGCACTCCCGAGCAGGACGCGGCGCTGGCCCGGCGCTTCGGGGCCGTGGCGGCGCGCGTGGACGCCGCGATGTGGGCCGAGTGCGCCGGCTACGCGCTCGATCTGCTGTGCCAGGTGAGCTGGCGCGCTGGCCGTGCGGGGCGCGCGGCGGGAGGGCGCGCGCGCGGGGCCTCGGTCCCAGATGCGAGGGTGGCGGCGGTGGCAACCCTACTGGGCGAGAAGGATCGAGACTGGGCATAGGGCTTCGGAACCAGAAGCCTCCGGGCGGGAGTCATTTGGCAGGGGGCGGGGAGTCGGGCATCCTGGGATGTCTGTGGGCTTTGCCATCACTAACTTTGTGACTTAGGTTTTCTCTGGGTCTCGGTTTCTCCTCCTGATGAAATCATTGCTCCCTCCGAGTCTGGGGGGCTCTTCTGCCTTGGCACCGCCTAAAGATGCCCTCAGTGCCCCGGCCCCGAAGGGCCCTTCCCTTGTCCAAGCTCCAGGATGGGAAGCTTTTGTCCTGCTGAGCTCCATTGTGTTGCCCCTGGGGGGAGGGGGGCGCCCACTGACCCCTGCAGAGGGCATGATCGGCGCGCTGGGCTTGGGTTTGTCGAGGGGTTTGGGGGACCCTGCTCTCAATGAGGGCCTTTCCCCCGAACCTGAAGGAGTGCTCTGAGGGCCCCTCCAGACTGCGGGACCCTGACACCCACTGGGGCTCCTACCGTGCGTGACCCCAGAGGTGAGATGTGCCAGGCGGTTCCAGACCCCCTAGGTTCGTGCTGTGCCCTCTCCCTGGGATGGTGCTCCCACCCAGCGTAGGCTCGCTCATCCTCGGAGACCACCCAAGACATCCCTGTGGTGAAGCCTCTTGGCCCCTGTCCCTCCTCTGAGAGCTAAACCCCGGCTTCTCCTCACACCAGATTGTGCCTCGGTTGTTCATTTTCCTGACTCCAGAGAGCCTGATGACCCCACCCCCTGGAGGGTATTGGGTCAAGGCTGAGAAGTCCGAAGGCAGGCCCAGGCCCAGTCCCGGGAAAGTGAGAGGACCCGTGGGTGGAGAGTCCCAGCCTTCTGCCATTGGGGGCAGGTGCTGGTGGGAGGGGTGGGGCCAACCGGGGCTGGCTTGGATTCAGACGTACTAGGGCCTGACCCTGGCTCTGCCACTTCCTGGCCTCACAATCCCGGACAGGTCATCCCTCCACTTCAGTTGCATCATGTTTACATTGGGGGAGGCCTAAGCTTCCCCGCCCTCCTACCCCCCGCTTGCCGAGAAGACTGAATGACACACACTCAGAGCTCAGGGAGCCATTCTGCCTGGATTTCTCTAGGCCTCCTTGGTCCCCAGTGGCCGCCCAGCCCCAAGCGGGGACGGAGTGGGGCCCAGAGGCTGATTCAGGGAAGCCCAGAGAGGCAGGGACTGGCCTGGTGATCATACAACCCGGAAGTGGCCGTGGTGACACTTGGGCCACACTCATTGCCCATGTGAGTGAGCCATCGTCTGAGCAAGAAATAAGAGGGGCTGCGAGGGCTCTCTCTTTTGGTGGACTCCCCTGAGCCCCCACGCTGTGCATCTCAGGGGAGCGAGAATGGTGCAGTCAAACGTTCACCTCCCTCACCAATCTGGGGGCCCCGGAGGATCAGATCCTGTAGTCTTCCCATGTCAGTCACGTAGAAGAGTTCATGCGTCTATTCCGTATTTTTTGCCTTTTTGTTTTAATTGAGCATTTACTATGTGCCAGGCTCAGCGGGGCACTGAAGGTAGGCAGGTCTTCGGAGGAAGAAGGGAAGGGCCAGCCCCGCTACCCTCCCCCTGGCAGGAGGCTCCCCTCTGTCCTTGGGAACCGTCCCAGCATGGCCTGGCCTTGAGCAAGCTGTGGTAAGATGGCTGCTAGCATCTCACCCCAGGCGTCTCGGGAGTGACCTCATGTCTGGAGCGAGCTTGGAGAGTGCAGCAGAGGCTGGATCATGGTTTCCCTGGAGGGCCTCGGGAGGGAGGGAGAGCGCTGGACCGGGGACAGTGTTCCCAGCAAGCCAAGGCCAAGTCTGGACTCAGCACCTCCTGACTTCCACCAGGGGAGGGGGCCGAGGTGCCTTGTTTACAAGTTCCAGTCAGTGATGGAATTCAGGCACTCACATCTGCCTGGACTCCTGATAGCAAAAGAGACCATGAAACATGCCTGCGCCCACAGTCCCCCCAGAACATGCGCCCATCTGACACCCACGACTCCTCCAGATGCCTGTGATGGCTACCTAGCCAGATGGCAGTAGTCCCTCCTGGCCCCTTCAGACCCTTTCCTGAGGCTTTGCCCTGGTCCATCTGATGTCATAGGAAGGAGAAGAGAGAGCTTGTGACATGTGGTAGCTCAGGTCCCAGGTTGATGAGAGCCAGTCCATGCAACAAACCTCCACGTGACTGCGATGGCCTCTAAGTGCCCCAAGTCATCAAAGCCTGGTTTCTGATAGAAGTCTGTGCACAACATGCTCTGCAGGTGCAGCCACTGGGCAGACAGTGCTTCGGAGCCTGTCAGGAGTTGGCCCTGTGCTGGGTGCTGGGCCCAGCGGCAGTTGGCCAGTCACAAACCCAGTTCTCAAAAGTCTCCTTGTTCAATTCAGGAGACACAGAGACACTTATCAGAATGGGCCAAAGGCTCTCCCCAAGGGTCACCATAGAGGCAGAGCTTGCCCTGAAAAAGTCAAGGAAGCCTTCCTGGAGGAGGGAACACTGAGTTGCCTCTTGATAGTCCAACTTGTTTGAGCACTTACTCAGAAAACACATGTATCGCTTCAGTGTATTTATCCCAATAATGCTATGCTTCAGTTTATTTCTCTTGGGAATTTCTTCCCCTTTATAGATGGGGACGTAGGCACAGATAGGGTAAGGAACTTGGCCAAGGCCACTCAGGGAATGGTCGATTCAGTCTCCTGTGTGCTCTGACTCCAGAACCCCTCTCTTAATCACTTTGCCGTATCACCTGTCTTCTTGAAGCCTCACCATGTGCTGGGCCCTGGAATCCCTGCCCTGAAGGGTCCTACAGCCTAGTGGGTGGACAGACACACAGAGATAACTCAGTTCTAGTCAAGCAGACCACCTGAACAATGGGGAGGTGCAGCAGAAACAGAGCTCACGCTGCAAGCTACAGAATTGCATTTAGGTGAATGTTGGTCTGAGACGTGGGCAGAGAACTGTAGGAGCATCCACAAGGGCCAGGGGAGTCAGGGAACAGAGGTGTAAGAGAAGGCTATTGAGTCGGGCTTTGAGGCATGCATAGGAGTTTGCCAGATGCCGAACTGGGCAAGGAGGGAATGTCCTACAAGTGAATATTGTGTGCAAAGACTCAGTCTTCCTGGGGAATTCCCTGGTGGTCCAGTGGTTAGCGCTCTGTGATTTCACTGCTGAGAGTTTGATCCCTGGTCAAGGAACTACCTACATGGCACAATCAAAAAAAAAAAAAAAGACTCAGTCTTCCTAAAGAGTAGATGAAGGACATAGAAGCCTTCGGGACTCTGGGCCGTGGGTCATGAGTGTCAGCGACCGCACAGAGGCAGCCTTGGGCAGTAACGTGGGCAGGCTGGTTGTCCCTGTGCTGAAAGGCACAGACAGCTAAGCAATGTGATACTGGGCTGGCTTTCCATGGGTTTTCTGCTGCCTCCCCCAACTGACCACTGTGAGGCTAGTTGCTGGGGTTTTTTTTTTTTTTTTTTTTTTTGCTATTTATTTGGCCGTGCCAGGTCTTAGCTGTGGCACACAGGAGTTTTAGTTGTGGCGTGAGAACTCAGCTGTCGCATGTGGGATATAGTTTCCTGACCAGGGATGGAACCTGGGCCCCCTGCATTGGGAGTGTGGAGTCTTAGCCACCAGAGAAGTCCCATGGGTTGGGATCTGATTGGCTTGCAGAAATCTGTTTTGCTGCCCACTGTCTCTGGAGCCAAGGACAGTGCCTGGCTCGGAGTCTGAACGCAGTAAACACTTGTTGAATGAAATTCCGGTGAGTGATCTGAAAAGAGCCCTGGTCTGGGTGTCATGAGACCTGGGTCTGAGCCGTGGCTTGGCCACTTCTTGGCATGTGGCCTTCTTGGAGCCTCAGCTTCTCATATCTAGTAGGAATCACCATGACCCTACCTCGAAAAGCAGAAATGAGCTGTGTGTGCGCACAGACCCTCTCTGATCCACCCACAGCTGCTGGCGGGACTCACGGGGCCTCCAGGGGAAGCGTGAGAGAGGGGCCACAGCACAGAGGCCAGGGCTGGGCCGTCTGGAACACATGGAACACGGCCTCCCTGTCTGGGCCCAGGACGGTGCTCACCAGACCACAAGCACGTCACCAAGTGGCCCTCAGCCCCACGGTAGCAGGAGACAGGCCAGGAGGACCGGCCAACGGTGTGACCAAAAGCCACAATCGTGTAAAAGGAGGGTGTGGCCTCTGGCCAGGAGCCTGAGAACCCAGCCAAGAGGGCAGCCTGCCACCCATGGCCCCTGGGGGCCTCAGGTAGGAGCCCAGCAGGGCCCTGCCTGGGAATGGGCAGTGTGGGCCTGTCTGTGCCTCCCCTACTGGGGGACAAGCATCCCTGGAGGCCTCCGGGGGCCGGGGGCTGAGTCAGACCCACAGGCCCTAGCCTGGTGAGCTCATGGTGGGGGTGGGGGATGGGGGTTGGGGGCTCGGTCAGAGGCTCTAGCTGAGGGAAGTCCTTAGAGAGCCTGGGGTGCTGAGACCTTTGCTCTGGGGGGCGGGGGGTTGGGAGGGGGCTTTCAGCTCTCAGATGGTGGGTTCTGGATCTTGAAGCTGGGAGAGGCCTGGTCACATTGGTTGTCTCCACATAGGTTCTCAGAAAGCAGAACCTGGGCCAGAGTGCATGGGTTTTTTCCCTTCTTAGGGTGAGTGGACCCTGCCAGCAGGAGTGACCAGGGGCAGAGAGAGAGCCATCAAGGATGCAGTTGCAAGTTGGCTGCTGCCAAATGTGACTGATGCTTGAGCTGGCGAGACCATGGGTCCAAGAAACTGTATAGACGGCAGATCAGGACTGGCCCCGGGCAGGGGTGTGGGGGGGCTGTGGTGGTGAGCCCAGAGGAAGACAGAACAATTTATCCATCAGCTTCCTTCTCCCAGGGGCCCAAGGTTTGCCACATCAGGCCCCCGCCTTCCAGATCCTGCCCAGGCGGGCGCTGAGTGGGATCCCAAGTGTCTCGTCAGTGGGGAAGCCCCCAGGGGGTGGTGGAGGAGGGAGCCATAGCTGTTGGGTTTTGTCTCATGGAGTCACAGCCCAGCAGAGCCGGAAAAGGGGCCAGTGAGGTCAGGAGGGTCTGAAGAAGTCCTGGAGGGGAGGGGGAGCAGGGGAGGAGAGGGTCTGATTCATCTCACAGAGAATCTGGTCTGGCCGCAGGAGACAGGCTCAGGGCCCCGCCTGGAGGGGCCTAACCCAAGGTCAGAGGGAAGGAGGGAAGCGGGTCCTGGTGGCCAGGGGGACAGAGGAAGTGGGGGAGGAGTGTAATCAAGGTACTCGCATGTGTACACGCGTCACCTCCCCGGTGCTGGGGGGATGGGGTCCACCTGAGACCAAACCCACATCCTCCATGCTCACCGAATGGTGCTGAGTGCCACTGGGGGACCCACACCTCGTTCTCCCCGTGTGCAGGAGGGAGCCCCCATCGTGGGCTCTTGTGGGGATTAAACGATGGAGGGAGGAGCACTTATCCCCACGCAGGGCTGGTCAGGGTGAGTCAGTGTCCAGCATGGTGTCTAGGTATTCACCGTGGGCCTCCTGTATGCCAGACACCATCTCGGGCTCTGGGATACGACAGGGGCCAACGCATGCAAAATTCCTGCCCTTGTGGAATTAGGTTCCGCGGAAGGCAGACAATAACCGAGTAAACCCACTGATTTTTATTATATTATCAGGGAACGTTACAGTGTTTGTTTTTTTTGTTGTTTTCTGTTTTAAGCCAAAACAGAGGTCAGGAGGAAATGGGGGTGATGGATGGGTGGTCAGTGAAGACCTTCCTGGAGGTGCCCTTGAGTAGGGATCTAAAAAAAAAAGTGGAGTGAATCATGGAGGTATAGGGCGGAGGCAGCATATTAAGAGAGAAAGTGGAACTTCCCTGGTGGCCCAGTAGCTAAGTCTCTGCACTCCCAACGCAGAAGGCCACGGGTTCGATCCCTGGTCAGGGAACTGGATCCCACATGCTGCAAAAGTTCACATGTGTTAGTCACTCAGTTGTGTCCAACTCTTTGGGACCCCATGGTCTGTAACCCGCCAGGCTCTTCTGTCCATGGAATTCTCCAGGCAATAGTACTGGAGTGGGTAGCCATTTCCTTCTCCAGGGGATCTTCCTGACCCAGGGATCAAACCCTGGTCTCCTGCATTAAGGCAGATTCTTTACCATCTGAGCCACCAGGGAAGCCCTGTCACATACTACAGCTGAAGATCTCGAGGGCCGAAACTAAGACCTGGGGCAGCCAAATACATAAATATTATTTTTAAAATAAATAAAAGAAAAAAATATTAAAATGCCTCAGATCCTTTCTGGCAGACAGTAGGTGCTTAAGAGTAGCTCCTGATGTTGTTAGTAGCAGGAGTAGTCATAGTGTGGTTATTCTAACAGAAGCATCAAGGCAAGAGAAAGGAGGAAGGTGAGGAGATGCAGGGCCCCTGGGGCTGTATGTGGGTGGAACGGACAGACGGCGTCTTCCCATTTTACAGATCAGCAGACTGAGGCTCTAGGAGATGGGGTGAACCACCCGCGGTCACACGGCTGGTAAGCCCCGCCCAGAGCATCCCTGCGCGTGCCTGTCTCTGCAGGAATGCTCGCCCTACGCGGCCCACCTCTATGACGCGGAGGACCCGTCCACGCCCCTGCGGACGGTGCCCGGGCTCTGCGAGGACTACTGTCTGGACATGTGGCAGACGTGCCGGGGCCTCTTCCGGCATCTGTCTCCGGACCGCGAGCTCTGGGCGCTGGAGGGCAACCGCGCCAAGCTCTGCCGCTCGCTGTCCCTGGACGACACCGACTACTGCTTCCCGCGCCTGCTGGTCAACGAGAACCTCAACTCCAACCTGGGCCGCGTGGTGGCCGACGCCGAGGGCTGCCTGCAGCTGTGCCTGGAGGAGGTGGCCAACGGGCTGCGCAACCCGGTAGCCATGGTCCACGCCCGGGACGGCACCCACCGCTTCTTCGTGGCCGAGCAGCTGGGGCTGGTGTGGGTCTACCTGCCCGACCGCTCGCGGCTGGAGAAGCCCTTCCTGAACATCAGCCGCGCCGTGCTCACCTCGCCCTGGGAGGGCGACGAGCGGGGCTTCCTGGGCCTGGCCTTCCACCCCAGCTTCCGGCACAACGGCAAGCTCTACGTCTACTACTCGGTGGGTGTCGGCTTTGACGAGTGGATCCGCATCAGCGAGTTCAGGGTCTCGGAGGATGACGTCAACGCTGTGGACCACGACTCTGAGAGGTGGTTCCCCCCGGGAGCCCAGGCCGGGAGGGGGCGGGCTGAGATCTGGCAAGGCTGTGCACAGGCAATGGTCCATTGGATCTGCGCTGCGCCCCGAGGGGTGTGAAATATTTTGACCGTCACACCCAGTAAGGGGGCTGAGTCCCCTAGGAGTTCAAGGGAGAGGCAGTTGCCAAACAGACATCACGGGGACTTGAGTCCAGCTCCTGAATCAGGTACTTTAGACGGTTCATTTCACTTGGTTCTCATACAGCCCCATTTTACAGATGAGGAAGTGGCGGCTCAGAGAGGTGAAGGGACTGCTAGGTCACACAGCTAGGAAATGTCAGAGCTGGAACTCGAATCTGTCTGCTTCCTTCCCAGGAACCCTTTCAACCCACTGCTCCCACCCGCCCAGCTCTGGCCCCAAGGGACCATTCTCACCTGGCTGGCCCCCACCTCCTCCTTGTCACCTCCACACTCCACCCCCAGGCAAATTGCTCCTTCCCACCCTCCCAACTGCATGTTTATCTGTCCTTTGCCTCCAGGCTTCTTCTCCTCCCAATACCCAGCCTGCTTTTTGGGTATTAGTTATGCTCCAACTGTTTTGAAAACAGGTGTGACAGGGCTTCCCTGGCGGCTCAGACAAAGAATCTGCCATCCTGCCATGCAGGAGACCCTGGTTTGATGCCTGGGTCAGGGAAGATCCCCTGGAGAAGTATTCTTGCCTGGAAGAATTCCATGGACAAAAGGAGCCTGGGGGGGCTGCAGTCCACCTGGTTGCAGAGTCAGACAGGACTGAGCAAGGAACAATTTTTGACCTAGCCTGGTGTGAAGGGCATACATAATCTGTCTCCAATAGGAAAATAAGTCCTGTGCCAGGTAATTCAAATAGGCAGAATTTGATACTGGGAATTAGTTGCTCAGGTGTTGGAAATGATGAATGAGAAATGGGGGGGCGGGGGGGGGGGAAGAAGGGAGGCAACCCCGAGTTCAGCACTGAAGGGAGCTAACTTCACCTCTTGGACTGTGAGAGGCAGGGTTCCTGGAGCCCCTGAGCTGGGGCCGCTGGGTAGAAGCTGGAACCATGGTGGGTCTGGGTGGGGGCAGCTGGAGCCAGGGAAGAGGTGCAGCTACTGCCAAGACACTGCCTGAAGCAGAGAGAGAGAGAGGGAGGGAGAAAAACCCTGAATCTCCCTCCCTCCCACCCCCCCCACCCCCCCCAATCTCATCTCCTGACAATGCTTTCCTTGGCTGAACCTAGCTGCAGGCCAGTCAGCTGAGGAGCATGGGAAATGTAGTTTGTAGGAGCTGGTAAAGTATCTGCCTGCAATTCAGGAGACCAGGGTTCCCATCCCTGGGTTGGGAAGATCTGCTGGAGAAGGGAATGGCACCCCACTCCACTATTCTTGCCTGGAGAATTCCATGAACAGGAACCTGGCCAGCTACAGTCCGTGGAGTCTCAAAGAGTCAGACATGACTGAGCGACTAACACTTTCACTTTCTCCCCCACAACTCCAGAGTCCTGCCAATGCTTTCCTTGGCCGAACCTAGCTGGAGGCCAGTTAGCGGAGGAGCATGGGAAATGTAGTTTGCAGGAGCTGGCCTTCTGAAGTAGAGAGCGGGTAAGAGGAGGACCAGGGCTGATCTGAGGACAAATAAGCAAATAACAGGACATCATGCATTCGATAAAATTATAAACTCTTGACATTGAAAGTACAAAAAGAAGGAATCAAACTGACTAATGTGAGAATCTAATGTATTAATAGATTTTGCCTGTGAGCTTCCTGGCAACCAGGGCAAAAAGAGAAAGCATAATTCTCATTATCTTATATGAGGCCACACAACTGATTCTCCAAGAGAGGCCATGTTTGTCATGTGACTCTCACAGAGGGGAGACAGAGAGACAGGATGAATGTGTCTTCAGTGATGACTTTAAAAAATGGATTCCTGATGAAGACTGAAGGTGGAACACAAGATATACAGATGAACATACTTCAGAATTGGGGTTCAGCAAGGGTCCCTCTGGGGACCTCACAGTACCAGCCTAGAACCTGACTCTTACAGGGGAAGAAGTAGGCATGGCTGGCTCAGGGCAGATCCAGGAATGAATGGGCATCCTTGCCTGAGTCAGCTGTCAGTCTCTTTTCTCAGGGCTGGATGTCCAACAGCCTGAGCTGTCCTTTGCGGGGGGTACCTGGTTTGGGGATTGTGTGTGGCTCCCCATGTCATGTATGTTGATCTCACAATAGAAAGGCTTCTGGTCTTGGTTCTGAAGGTTGAAAGTCCTGGGTTCAAGGTACCTGACATTTCTGTACCTCGGGTTTCTTGTCTGCATTAATAAAGGATTGGCCAGTCAGTCGCCAATCCTGGAAAACCTAAACTAGCCTAAGCATTTTGGTCAAAGGGAATTTAATACAGGGAGTTGGCTACAAAGGTATTGGGAGGGCTGGAGAAGGAAAAGGAGAGGGTCAAGCTCCCTAGAGATGAGTTCTTGTGAGAAGCGAGGGGAACAAAAGGCACAAAGGTCTTGGTGCTGCTGGGGTTTGCCGCTCCTGGTACCCAGATGTCTGGGCAGAAAGCCAGGAGTCCACACTGACCAGCCGCTGTCGCCCTTCCTGCAACCATTGCTTCCGGAGGCAGTGCCAGAGACCAGGGACATGTGGCTCCTCCCTTCCCCTTGCCTGCCACCCTCTCCTGGCACGCCCTAACTGGAAGCTAGCTGACTGGCAGTGTGGTGGAAGGTTCCCACCCTGGCAGTAAAGGAGGTCACTGAGGAGTGAGTGTGGAGCTGAGCACAGTCCACACCCTCCAGCCCGCCTCCCTAGAAGTTACAGCCATAACAAATGAGAGGCTGTCACAAGTGCTCAGCTTAAGTGGCTGGTGCGCGGGTAGCTATGATGATGAAGAAACCAGTCGTGCTAGTGATTGGGTCAACGGTTTCACTTGATCATAACAGGCAGGGGCTAGTTGTGGGGGAGTAGTTGAAAAAGCGCTAGACCAGAACCAGAAGTCCTGAGTTCCTGTCCCAGCTCTGCCGTCTATGGGCTGTGTGATCTTGGGCAAGTTGCTCAACCTCTCTGAGCCTCTTGGATCTTATTGGCACACTGATGTGAATGATCCCTTCCTAGCCTGCCAGATCCTTATAAAAACCACCTCCTATAAAGGATATGGAAAGTCTTTCCAACTACGAAATGGCATCTAAGAGAGAGGAGGCTTTATTGCTGTGATTTTGTTTTGTGTTTATGGCTGACATTTTTGTTTGTTTTTGTGGGGGGTGGCTTATCTTCTTTTAGGATAATCCTGGAAATCGAAGAACCAGCCTCGAACCATAATGGAGGCCAGCTGCTCTTCGGGGATGATGGGTACCTCTACATCTTTACCGGAGATGGCGGGATGGCTGGAGACCCCTTTGGGAAATTTGGAAACGCCCAAAACAAGTATGTTCTGATTTGGTTGGTGGGTGGGCTGGTTTATGTACTCTTCTGAAGGGGGAATGACTTCCTCAGCCAGGAGACTAGGGCAATAGAAATGGCTTTGGGCCCCAGCTCAGCCTGCAGCTAGCCAGCTGGGGAACCCAGTGCCTTTCTCTTATCAGTTAGAAAGGAATAATGATCATCTCCATGGGCAGGCTTGTTATGAGGAATAAAGGTGATGGGTACCTGAAAGGCGGCATCACAGAGCCTCTGGGAAGATGAGATTTTTCTCTGAAGTCCGCCCAGCCCTGCTGGAGCCAGAGGAAGGAAAAGGATGCTTCCCAGACCAAATGGGGAGTGTGAGCTGGCTGGAGCAGGGCTGTATGGATGGGCATGTGGCTTTTCTACCCCAAGGGTCACCCGAGATGACCCCGAAACTGAAGCAGAGTATTACTCTCAGTTCCTCACTTCTGGGCTTGAGAAGATGGCCTGCCACCATTCCCTTCCTTACACACACACATACACACACACACACACGCACACAAACATACACAGTCTCAAGTGTATAGATGAGGATACCCAGGAGTCTCAGGGCAGCCTCCTCCATCCTCAGTCCAAATCACAAAACCTTCCTCAGCCCAGAGAGTAAAAATAGCGCATATGATGTTGATTATAGTAATTAAAGTGTTCCCAATTTGTGACTTGTGCTTTCATATGTGACAGCGTAAGAATCATCGCAGTTTTCTCATGTTTGGGATGTATTTAGAGATGAAGTTGAGAAAATAGAAATTAAGGATTTGTGGATAATTGGACAAGACTTAAAACATTATTTTGCTGCTATGAGTTTTGCCCACTTACATATCAAAGCCTGGAGCGTGGTGTGTGGGCCCTGGGGAGTAATCCGAAGCTTGGTGCAGAGCAGGCTGGAGAGTGTGAGAGGAGCTCACTGGAGCAGAACCTGGAAGTCCACAATAGGGGATTAACTGTGGGGCAGCTACTGGGGTGGTGGGAGCGTTTTATCATCATGAAAGAGGACACTTGGGTGGTGTCTTTAATGATGACAGAAATGCTTGGGTGCTGATGCTCTGTGAGAATGTGGGGTACACAGTTGGATCAAATGGGCAGACCAGCCAGTCCTGCCTTAAAAAGCAGCCCAAAGGGAGTACACCCAAATGCTGGGGGAAAACCTTGCAGTGAGTAAGTGCATCAAAAACTCACAGAAGAAGGGACTTCCCTGGTGGTCCTGTGGTTAAGACTCTGCTCCCAGTGCAGTTCAATCCTTGGTCAAGGAATTAGATCCCACATGCCACAACCAGGAGTTCCCATGCCCAAACTAAAGATCCCACATGCCTCAACTAAGACCCGGCACAGCCAAAGAAATAAATTAATACTGTAAAAAAGCCACAGATGAAGAGGGTGTGTTCCCCTCTGCACATCTTTAAGCATGTCGCAGATTCCATCGTGTGTCACTTTTGTCCTGCAATGAATGAGACCCAGAAGCTGCTCACCCCAGTGGCTGCGTGGAGGTCCGGGCTGCAGCTGCGCCCTATTCGGTATGGCTCTGGAGGCAACGTGCTGAGGTCTCACTCCCAGGCCCCAGAAGCCGATGTGGCCGGGCACCCTGAAGGGACCTCACTTCCTGTCCAGAGCTGCCTGGGAGACTGGCAAGTTGTTCGCCGCTCAGAGCCTGGGTTCAGGATGGTGTGTGTGGAGTGTGGGGTGACCCCTGACCTGCTGCGATGGCCCTGGGCGCGTGCGAGAGAGGAGGCAAGAACCCCACCTCCTGTTTCCTGCTAACATCTGCCGCGTTCTCTCCTGTCTCCCTGCCCTCCCTGGTACTCTTAAATGGTGCACTTGACTTTGATTGAAGTTATTCATTCATTCACTCACCAAACACTTAATGAGCGCCTACTGCATACCTGTTGCTGTGCTAGGTGCTGCAGATCAGATCAGAACAGTCGCTCAGTCATGTCTGACTCTTCTCGACCCCATGAATCACAGCACGCCAGACCTCCCTGTCCATCACCAACTCCTGGAGTTCACTGACACTCATGTCCATCGAATCAGTGATGCCATCCAGCCATCTCATCCTCTGTCATCCCCTTCTCCTCCTGCCCCCAATCCCTCCCAACATCAGAGTCTTTTCCAATGAGTCAACTCTTCGCATGAGGTGGCCAAAGTACTGGAGTTTCAGCTTTAGCATCATTCCTTCCAAAGAAATCCTAGGGCTGATCTCCTTCAGAATGGACTGGTTGGATCTCCTTGCAGTCCAAGGGACTCTCAAAAGTGTTCTCCAATGCCACAGTTCAAAAGCATCAATTCTTCGGCGCTCAGCCTTCTTCACAGTCCAACTCTCACATCCATACATGACCACAGGAAAAACCATAGCCTTGACTAGACGAACCTTTGTTGGCAAAGTGATGTCCCTGCTTTTGAATATGCTATCTAGGTTGGTCATAACTTTCCTTCCAAGGAGTAAGTGTCTTTTAATTTCATGGCTGCAGTCACCATCTGTAGTGATTTTGGAGCCCAGAAAAATAAAGTCTGACACTGTTTCCACTGTTTCCCCATCTATTTCCCATGAAGTGGTGGGACCGGATGCCATGATCTTCATTTTCTGAATGTTGAGTTTTAAGCCAACTTTTTCACTCTCCACTTTCACTTTCATCAAGAGGCTTTTTAGTTCCTCTTCACTTTCTGCCGTAAAGGTGGTGTCATCTGCATATCTGAGGTTATTGATATTTCTCCTGGCAATCTTGATTCCAGTTTGTGTTTCTTCCAGTCCAGCGTTTCTCATGATGTACTCTGCATATAAGTTAAATAAACAGGGTGACAATATACAGCCTTGACAAACTCCTTTTCATATTTTGGAACCAGAATGTTGTTCTATGTCCAATTCTAACTGTTGCTTCCTGATCTGCATACAAATTTCTCAAGAGGCAGATCAGGTGGTCTGGTATTCCCATCTCTTTCAGAATTTTCCACAGTTTATTGTGATCCACACAGTCAAAGGCTTTGGCAGAGTCAATAAAGCAGAAATAGATGTTTTTCTGGAACTCTCTTGCTTTTTCCATGATCTAGTGGATGTTGGCAATTTGATCTCTGGTTCCTCTGCCTTTTCTAAAACCAGCTTGAACATCAGGAAGTTCACGGTTCACATATTGCTGAAGCCTGGCTTGGAGAATTTTGAGCATTACTTTACTAGCGTGTGAGATGAGTGCAATTGTGCAGTAGTTTGAGCATTCTTTGGCATTGCCTTTCTTTGGGATTGGAATGAAAACTGACCTTTTCGAGTCCTGTGGCCACTGCTGAGTTTTCCAAATTTGCTGGCGTATTGAGTGCAGCACTTTCACAGCATCATCTTTCAGGATTTGGAATAGCTCAACTGGAATTCCATCACCTCCACTAGCTTTGTTCATAGTGATGCTTTCTAAGGCCCACTTGACTTCACATTTCCAGGATGTCTGGCTCTAGGTGAGTGATCACACCATCGTGATTATCTGGGTCGTGAAGATCTTTTTTGTACAGTTCTTCTGTGTATTCTTGCCATCTCTTCTTAATATCTTCTGCTTCTGTTAGATCCATACCATTTCTGTCCTTTATCAAGCCCATCTTTGCATGAAATGTTCCCTTGGTATCTCTAATTTTCTTGAAGAGATCTCTAGTCTTTCCCATTCTGTTGTTTTCCACTATTTCTTTGCATTGATCGCTGAAGAAGGCTTTCTTATCTCTTCTTGCTATTCTTTGGAACTCTGCATTCAGATGCTTATATCTTTCCTTTTCTCCTTTGCTTTTTGCTTCTCTTCTTTTCACAGCTATTTGTAAGGCCTCCCCAGACAGCCATTTTGCTTTTTTGCATTTCTTTTCCATGGGGATGGTCTTGATCCCTGTCTCCTGTACAATGTCACGAACCTCATTCCATAGTTCATCAGGCACTCTATCTATCAGACCTAGGCCCTTAAATCTATTTCTCACTTCCACTGTATAATCATAAGGGATTTGATTTAGGTCATACCTGAATGGTCTACTGGTTTTCCCTACTTTCTTCAATTTAAGTCTGAATTTGGCAATAAGGAGTTCATGGTCTGAGCCACAGTCAGTTCCTGGTCTTGTTTTTGCTGACTGTATAGAGCTTCTCCATCTTTGGCTGCAAAGAATATAATCAATCTGATTTCAGTGTTGACCATCTGGTGATGTCCATGTATAGAGTCTTCTCTTGTGTTGTTGGAAGAGGGTGTTTGCTATGACCAGTGCATTTTCTTGGCAAAACTCTATTAGTCTTTGTCCTGCTTCATTCCATATTCCAAGGCCAAATTTGCCTGTTACTCCAGGTGTTTCTTGACTTCCTACTTTTGCGTTCCAGTCCCCTATAATGAAAAGGACATCTTTTTTGGGTGTTAGTTCTAAAAGGTCTTGTAGGTCTTCATAGAACCGTTCAGCTTCAGCTTCTTCAGCGTTACTGGTTGGCGCATAGACTTGGATTACTGTGATACTGAATGGTTTGCCTTGGAAACGAACAGAGATCATTCTGTCGTTCTTGAGATTGCATCCAAGTACTGCATTTCGGACTCTTTTTTTGACCATGATGGCCACTCCATTTCTTCTGAGGGATTCCTGCCCGCAGTAGTAGATATAATGGTCATCTGAGTTAAATTCACCCATTCCAGTCCATTTCAGTTCGCTGATTCCTAGAATATCAACATTCACTCTTGCCATCTCTTGTTTGACCACTTCCAATTTGCCTTGATTCATGGACCTGACATTCCAGGTTCCTATGCAATATTGCTCTTTACAGCATCAGACCTTGCTTCTATCACCAGTCACATCCACAGCTGGGTATTGTTTTTGCTTTGGCTCCATCCCTTCATTCTTTCTGGAGTTATTTCTCCACTGATCTCCAGTAGCATATTGGGCACCTACTGACCTGGGGAGTTTCTCTTTCAGTATCCTATCATTTTGCCTTTTCATACTGTGCTGCAAGTAAGCTATAAACAGGCGTTATTTTTCTATATCCTTTTCACCCTGTAGCACAGTCCTGCAAAGAAAGAGAGGGACCATCTAATATTACAGCAGAGAACCCCAAGGCCTGGGGAGGCCAGAAAGTGCGGTGACGAGCTTGGGTTTCTGTAGCCAGGCTACTTAGGCTGGATCTCAGCTCTCCGGTTTATGAGGGGTGAGGCAACCAGGGATGCTCTGTGGCCTCTCTGAGCTCAGCTGCCTCGACTGTGAAATAAATGGCGATCACAACAGCACCCACTTACCTAGAAGACTGGGGCTTCCCTGGTGGCTCAGTGGGTAAAGAACCCGCCTGCCAATGCAGGAGATATAGGTTCAATCCCTGGGTTGGGAAGATCCCCTGGAGAAGGAAATGGCAACCCACTCCAGTATTCTTGCCTGGAGAATCCCATGGACAGAGGAGCCTGGTGGGCTACAGTCCTGAGAGTTGGATGAGCTGGACATGATTTGTTGACTAAACAATGACACAATCTAAAAGATTTGCTGTGAGGATGAAACAAAGCAACCGATGGTATGTAAGTCAAATGCTTAGGATGGAGCCGGGCACATGGTAAGGTGTCTGATAATGTCGAATTGAATGATTGGGGTTACCCAGCCGGTGCATGGCTGCTGAGGACGTGAACTTGGAGTCTCTGGCCCCAGAGCCAACGCTTGCCTTGCACCTGGGGCGGCCTTGGGCTCCAGGCCCCCTACCCCCAGCCCCAGCCCCGCCCCAGTCGGTGCTTTCTCCCGCAGATCGGCGCTGCTCGGCAAGGTGCTGCGCATCGACGTGGACCGCAACGAGCGCGGCCCGCTCTACCGCATCCCGCCAGACAACCCATTCGTGGGCGACCCCGCCGCGCGGCCGGAGGTCTACGCCTTCGGGGTGCGCAACATGTGGCGCTGCTCCTTCGACCGCGGCGACCCGGCGACGGGCGCGGGCCGCGGGCGCCTCTTCTGCGGCGACGTGGGCCAGAACAAGTTCGAGGAAGTGGATCTGGTAGAGCGCGGCCGCAACTATGGCTGGCGCGCCCGCGAGGGCTACCAGTGCTATGACCGCAAGCTGTGCGCCAACGCCTCCCTCGGTGACCGCCCCCGCCACCCCGCTCTGAGCCCCCGGGGACCCCTCTCCCCAGATCTGCCACCCCTCACTCCACGGCTGTGCGCCCACGCCTCCCTCGGTGGCCGCCCCCGCCACCCCGCCCTGAGCCCCCGGGGACCCCTCTCCCCAGATCTGCCACCCCTCACTCCACGGCTGTGCGCCCACGCCTCCCTCGGTGGCCCCCTAACCTCACCTACCACCCGCGCCACCGGGGACCCCCGATCCTGGTACAACCCGCCCCACCCCCATCGGGATGCGCGCCAGTGCCTCCGTCTGTAGCCAGCCAGCGCCCACCCTCCGGAATGGCTCCCCTGCCGCCCGCCCCAAATCACTTCCTGCCTGGCAAATCCTTGCCCTCTCCGTACCTTATAAACTTTAAGCATTACCCTTTCTCGTTGACTCTCTGGGGCCCCCTCTTGGGCCCTCCTAGGGACCTCCCACCCCTTGGCCCCGCAGGACTCAGGACCACCCGCGGAGCCTCCGGGGACCCCCGCAGGCTCACCCAGCGTCTCCCCACTCTGCAGATGACGTGCTGCCGATTTTCGCCTACCCGCACAAACTGGGCAAGTCGGTGACTGGGGGCTACGTGTACCGGGGCTGCGAGTACCCCAACCTGAACGGCCTCTACGTTTTTGGAGACTTCATGAGCGGGTAAGTGACCCGACAGCAGTTCTGAGGGTCAGGGACCGCAGAGGTGAAAGGTCGGGGAACCCGAACAGCACCTTTGACCGCTCTGTCTCCTAGAAGCCAGGACATGTCATTGTGCCACCTGGCCAGAGAGGTCACCTTGCTGGAGAGAGGGGACCTGGGGATCCAGCTGAGGTCAGCCCACTGGGCCCCATGAAGCCTTGCTGCCTCCACCCACTGAGCCCCCAGAGAGGGGTGGGTGTGTTGGGGAGAAAGGGGGGTGGGATAAATCACATCCCAAACAGGTTTCAGAGAGGGTTCAAGACCATACTTCCCAAGTCTGACGTGGGTCAGACTCTTTCCCCTGGGGAGCTTACAGAGCCTCATGACCACCTGTTTCTCCCATTGTACAGAGGGGGAAACTGAGGCCCAGAGAGACCCAGGGAAGCCACACACCTGGCATGATGTTTTAAAATATAGCTGAGATGACCCGTGTCCAAAGCCTGGCATGCTTATTAGCTGTGTGACCTTGAGCCAGCTGCTTCACCTCTCTGAGCTTTAATTTCCTCATTTGCAAAATGATAATAGTACCTGCTTACTTAAGCTTATTTGGGTCCTGTTCATATACATTTGGGGAAGTTCCCCGGTAGCTCAGACAGTAAAGCGTCTGCCTACAATGTGGGAGACCTGGGTTCGATCCCTAGGTCAGGAAGATCCTCTGGAGAAGGAAATGGCAACCCACTCCAGTATTCTTGCCTGGAAAATCCCATGGATGAAGGAGCCTGGTGGGCTGAAGTTCATGGGGTCTCAAAGAGTCGGACATGACTGAGCGATTTCACTTTCACTTTTCACTTTCATACATATTACAGCACTTAGAATCTAGAACATGCCCAATTTCTGGTTGACTGGTTGTTGTTTTGTTTTATTAATAAAATGGAAGGATCTGTTGGTGATCTTAGGACCTTCCCAGCCTCCTGTGAAATGAATTTTCTTTTTTTTGGTTGCACCATGCAGCTTGAGGGCTTCCCTGGTGGCTCAGAGGATAAAGTGTCTGCCTGCAATGCAGGAGACCTGGGTTCAGTCCCTGGGTTGGGAAGATCCCCTGGAGAAGGAAATGGCAACCCACTCCAGTACTCTTTCCTGGAGAATCCCATGGACAGAGGAGCCTGGCGGGCTACAGTCCATGAGGTCTGAGGACACGACTGAGCAAGACACTCCCCTCTCACTCCCATGCAGCTTGAAGAATCTTATTTCCCCAACCAGGGATCAAAACCAGGTCTCCTGTAGTGGAAGTATGGAACCCTAACCACTGGATCACCAGTTCTTAATTATTCGCACCCTAGCCTCTCCACATAAGGGCAGTTGAACAGGGTCTCTGTTCAGAGAGGAAGTAAAGAAGCCTGAGGCTGGCAGAATTCTTACCTCTTGCAGGCTGCTGAACTAGGGTGGGTTTGTGGCCATTTGTCTATAGCTGGAGCTGACAGAGAACCTTGACCTGGGCCTCTGGTTGCTGTGTCCTTCTCCCAGCTTGGAGAGTCTCCCTCTGGACTCAGTTATCCCATCTGGAAAATGGGTCTAGATGAAACGTCTCTTTTTACCCTGATTCTCCTTTTACTCTTCTGCTACCCTCCTACCCCCACCCCAGGAATATCCAAGTCACCTGAACATAGAAATTCAGTGAATTTTGCTGGCACTTCCCAAGCTCCTCTGCTGGGTCAGGCTTTATGCCAGGGCTAGAGCAACAAAGTTGAAGAACACCTCACACCCAAGTCAGGTGTGAGTCTCACTTGGTCCACTCGAGTCTGGCCTCAGAGAGCCCATGCTGTCTGCGGAAGCCCAGCACAGGAGCAGTCAGGAGGGCTTCTAGGAGGTGGGGCAACCAAGCAGGGCCTGAAAGTATCCGTAGGCGACTAACAAATGTAGAAGGGAGTAGGGACAAAATCAGCATATTCTGAAGATGCCAAATTCTCCACTTTGGGAATCCCCTGGTAGTCCAGTGGTGAAGACTTTGCCTTCCACTGCAGGGGCCATGGATTCATCGCTGGTGGGGAGCTGAGATCTCATGTGCCTTGTGGCCCCGAAACACCAAAACATAAACAACAGAAGCAATATCACAACAAATCCAATGACTACTTTAAAAGTGGTCCGCATCAAAAACAAAAAAAACCAGATTCTCCATTTCATGCTCCCAAGTGGAGGCAGCTCCCAAATCTATGCAGCCTCGGAGGCTTCTGAACTGGAAGTTGGCTCCTGACTGCCTCCTACTGGTCAGTGGTTGGAACTGAACCAAGGAGGCTGAAACCAAGTTGGTCTTGTTCACCCATGTGCTTCTCCTGGGCTTCCCTGATGGCTCAGGCGGTAAAGAATCTGCCTGCAGTGTGGGAGACCTGGGTTGGATCCCTGGATTGGGAAGATCCCACGGAGGAGGGCATGACAACCCACTCCAGTGTTCTTGCCTGGAGAATCCCATGGACAGAGGAGCCTGGCGGGCCACAGTCCGTGGGATCACAGAGTCGGACACTGAGTGACTGAGCACCATGCTTCTCCTGCTATGTACTGGGTTGGCCAAACAGTTTGCTCGGGCTTTTCCGTACATCTAACAGAAACACCCAGACTAACTTTTCGGCTGACCCAACAGCTGGTGCTCAGTAAAGACTGCATGCAGGGCAGGCTTCCCGGACGTGTGGTCTGTGCACTTGCACAGACGTGCTCAGAAGGGCCCACGCTCAGTTTAACGATCTCCCGTCACTGTCTTGAAACTTTTAGTACATTTTGAACAAGGGTCCTTGCACGCTTATTTTGCACTGGACCCTGCATATTATGTGCAGTCCTGGTTGCATGGCTAACAAATGAGTGGATGGGTGGGTTGGTGGGTGGGCTTCCCCCAGGCACCCTGCCAGGCAGGACCCCTCAGCCCATCCTCCTTTGCAGGCGTCTGATGTCCCTCCGGGAGAACCCAGAGACAGGCCAGTGGCGGTACAGCGAGATCTGCATGGGCCGTGGCCAGACCTGCGCGTTCCCAGGCCTCATCAACAACTACTACCCACACATCATCTCCTTCGGCGAGGACGAGGCTGGTGAGCGCTGCTGAGGCCGCTCCATCCGGGCTGCCCCTGCCTGGCACTGACTCCCCACCCCTGGGTCCTTCTGGCCTGGGATTCCCCGGATGGCATCTCAGGACTGAGTCACCTCCAGGCTGGAGGGTGACATGTTCAGAGGTCTTGAGCCTTGCCTGGGTGTCAGTTCTCACCTGTCTGAGCTTCCATTTCCTCATCTGGAAAATGGGAGCAGTGGTTCCCCACTCCCACCATGGGCAGAGTTACTGGGAGGGATCACGTGACCCCACAGATAAGAGTCCAGGGAGGTTATGGGGCCAGGAACGGGTGTGATGGTGGAAAGGCAGGCAAGTGGCGGGAGAGTGCCTCCCTGGGGACCCCCAGCACCCTGGATTCCTGATGGCAAATGCACTGGGGCCTATGAATGAAGCTGCATTGTCCTCGGAGAGTGGTGGGCACTGCTTTCTTGCCTGTTAGTGGGTCCCCTGTTCAGGCGCTTGTGTTTTCAATGCCAGGAGCAGAGGGGGAGGGGAGAGGAAGAAGGACCCTGGGGGCTGGATCCCGCCTTTGTCCTTGGCCCCGGATTGTCCCTGGACAAAAGCCGAGGGGCCCCCAGTGGGGCCCGGTGGATGCTTGGCCAGGTTACTAGGCAACACCCTCCCGAGGGCCTTTCGAGAGGTGTCCCCCCGCAGGGCCCAGTGCCCAGAGCCCCCAGGCCTGAGTCTGGGAAACCTTTGTTGAACCGACACTCGTCAGAATCTAAGTTTTCACAGGGCAGCCCCAGCCCCCACCGCCCCCCCCCCCCAAGCCCACTGGGCCCTTGAAAGCCTTTTCTTTTGGTCAGTAGGGGGTTAACATGTTTTGGAAGGGGGGGTGCCCTTTCCTGGTGCACCCCACACAGAGCTCAGACCCAGAGGCAGGCCCAGGGGGCCCTTCTGAGTGACACCGAGGGCCAGGAGGAGGCCCCTCAAAGACAGACAGGCCGAGGGACAGCCTGCTGGTGAGGCAGGCAGGCGGCCTCTGAAGGTACAGAGACCCGGGGAGCTGAGGCCTGCAAACTGCCCCAGCTCCCTGCAGCCTCCGCCTCTCGGCTTGATCTTCTGACGCTTGTAAATTGCACAACAAGGACCTCTGCTGGCCCAGTGTCCTCCAGGGACAGTCCACACTGCAGAGACCAGGAGGACGGCGTGGGCCCTGGGCAGAGCTTAGCAGTGCCGTCAGGGATCCCTGGCTGCGCATGGGGTTGGGGGGTCATGGCTTCCTACAGATTAAGGCTGGATGGGGCCTTAGGCTGCGCCCGTCCAGTGCTGTCACTGTACGGATGGGGGAATGAGGCTGGCTCTCCTGCCTGGTCTTGGGATGAGGGGGTGGGGCACTGGACACAGCCTGGCCCCCCGAGGCCTCCCAGAGCAGGGTGTCAAGCTGGAGCTCTGTCAGGCAAAGGCAGTCGATGGAGAAGTGCATCGAGGTCAAGGGGGCGGCACGTGCGGGGACCCCAAGTTCCTTCAGGGCCTGGAGTGTAGGTTCAAGGAGGGCTGCCCAGCCAGGGAGGAGCCAGGCCGCTCCCAAGTCCTCTCTCCAGAAAGGGGCCCAGAGACCGGAAGTGATGGCTCAAGTTCACGGCTGTGCCTGTGGACTCTCCAGCAGGGACCGGCTTGCTGGGACCCTGCTCCCTCCTACAGGGTGCGTGCACCTTGTGGGCCTATTCCACCCCACCACCCCCACCAAGGTAGGGCTGGGGCTCCTGGAGCGAGGAGTCAGAGGGCATTGACAGCCCAGCACCCCACCACCCCCACCAAGGTAGGGCTGGGGCTCCTGGAGCGAGGAGTCAGAGGGCATTGACAGCCCAGCACCCCACCACCCCCACCAAGGTAGGGCTGGGGCTCCTGGAGCGAGGAGTCAGAGGGCATTGACAGCCCAGCATCCTACCCTCCCCAGCCCCCAGTTCCCCTGACAGCTGGCTCTACCCTAGTTACACAGGTCACCTCTCAAGAGTCTTCCCCTTCAAGAATTCTCCAGGTTTCCTGGGTCTTGATTATCAGACACCACCATCATGTAGCCCTCCATGACTGCACCAGTCACCAGGGTCATGCTTTCCTCCAAGCTCCCATCTCACTGCCTGTCCCAGCCTCTCTTTGGGGAATCCACCCCTGCCCCCATCCTTGGGAGAGCTCTTCGCTGCCTCCTATGGGATGGGAGGTATTAGCACAGCTGAACCATCACACTGAGCCACGTGTGGCTGTGTCTAGGCCTCCCAGCTACCACGTCTCCTACATCAGCGTGGGCTTGGAGGCAGCAGGTGTTTCTGAGTTCAGGGCCTGCTTAACCATTCACCGGCTGTGTGACTTTGGGCAAGTCACTTGACCTCTCTGAGCCTCTATTGTCTCATCTGTACATAGAGAATAATGAAACCTACTTCCTGGACATTTGTACCTGTGGCAGCAAGGGCCAGGGGGCGGGATATGGGTGAGGAGAGAGCAGAGAACTCAATTCCCCTGAGAGCATCCATGGTCCAGGTGCTCGTGATTCCACTTCTACAAACTGAAGCTGAGGGGGGCTGTCCCAGAGCCGTGGGAGCTCACGGGGGGCCAAGTGCTGGGGCCGGGATTCACACTGGAGACTCCCCAGGCTTGTGCTCTTCTGCCCCTGCTACCAGCCTGGGAGGTGCCTGCTGCTCCGTGGAGAGAAGGGGCGCCCTGCCCCCAAGGGCCAGGCGGGACCTGGACCCTGGGTGCCCATGACAATAACAACAATGGCAGTAATAGTTCACACTGATGCAGCAGGTGCCCCACGCTCTTGTTATCCTCACAACAGCCCTACGAGGCAGGCCTGTGGAGGAATGCGGAAGCTGGTCACCAGTAAGCAGTCAGTGGGGAGCTGGGCTGTGGACCCCTACTGGTGCTCAGAGGTGTGTGTGCTGGGCATGAGACCAGGCAGGAACCAGGGGTAGGGTCCCTGGGGTCACCAGGAAGGAGGCACGAGCAGAGGTCAGAGCCAGGGTGGGTGCAGGCAGAGTGGCCAGCACCCCAGGAAGCTGTGCTGCAGAGACCCCAGGGTGCGTTCGGACGCCTTTCTCAGCCTCCTTTCCCTGTTCTGGGGACTGGAGAAGTACACTGACCCGGAGCATCTCCCCTCCTGGCTCACAGGTTGGGGTGCGTCCCAGAGCCTGAGGTGGGGGCGTGGGGCTGGCCCGGATGGTGTTCCAGGCAGCAGTCTCACCCTTTGCCTTGCGTCTTGTTCCAGGGGAGCTGTACTTCATGTCAACGGGCATGCCAAGTGCCACTGTGGCACATGGGGTGGTCTACAAGATGATCGACCCTTCCAGGTGAGTACCCGCCTCCCGCCCACCCCGCCCCAGAGGGCCTGAGCCCCTTCTGTCTGCCAGGAGCACTCCCCTCCGTTACCGCACTTCCCCTCTCTACCTCGTCCTAAGGTGGGTATGATTAACACCCCCATTTTTCTGAAGAGAAAACTGAGGCCCAGAGAGGGGAAGTGACTAGCTAAGCTCATACTGCTGGTAAGGGCAGATCTAAGATTCAGAACCTACCTGCCAGCCTCGAAGTCCTGCTGTATTCATAGGTGGCGCTATTGGTTAAAAAAAAAAAAAAAGAAAAACCACCTGCCAACGCAGGAGACGCCAGAGATGCAGGTTCGATCCCTGGGTCAGGAAGATCCCCTGGAGGAGCACATGGAAACCCACTCCAGTATTCTTGCCTGAAAAATCCCATGGACAGAGGAGCCTGGCGGGTACAGTCCCTGGGGCTGCAAACAATCAGACACAACTGAAGCAATTTAGCACGCACGCTTCCATCCTTAGAAAGATGATACCAGTGGGGGCTGATAACCATGGACCCCACCATCACATTTTAAAAAACTCTTAAAAAATTTTTAAAACAGTTTTTGTTTTACAAATAAGTTGCCATGATAGCACAGTTTGCCACATAGCCACCATTCAGTATTCCCGATTATTATGGTACATTTGTCATGATTAAGGGCTTCCCCTGTGGCTCAGATGGAAAAGAATCTTCCTGCAATGCAGGAGAACCAGGTTCGATTCCCTGGTCAGGAAGATCTCCTAGAGAAGGGAATGGCAACCCACTCCAGTATTCTTGCCTGGAGAATTCCATGGACAGGGCACCCTGGTGGGTTACAATCGATGGGGTCCGAAGACTCAGACACATCTGAGCAACTAATACTATCACAGTTAATGAACCGATACTGGTACTTTACTATTCACTAAATGCCACACTTTTTAAAAAGTCAGGTACCTCCATACTTAAAAAAAAAAAAAGGATTCCTCTGGTTTTTCCCTCCTTTGCTTTGGGATTCCATCCAGAATTCCACGTGGTATTTAGTTACTGTGTCTCGTTAGCTTTCTCTGGTCTGTGACCCTCTCTCAGACATTCCTCGTTTACCACACTGTTTTGCTGAAAGCACAGAGCTCTTCATTATTGACATAACTATCAAGAAAAACATAAGTGCTTGCTTCTTTCCCTCCTCTGAGGTCCTGGCCGCGTTTGGATTGCTGGCGTTGTGGAGGAACACATGCAGACTTTGCATTTTTCTTCGTAGGTCTGTCCTTATTTTGCATAAACATTTCCACTTTGCAACATCACCCTCAGAAGGCTCGTTTTTGATGGCTGCATAATTTTCTGTTGAGTCACTGTGCCATGACTGCCTTATCCATCCCTTGGACATTTAGGTTATTTCCAATTTGGAGGGGAAAAATGCTTCTCTAAGGAAATATCACCTAATTCATTCCAGATACTGCCTGAAACCCACCAACTCCTTTAGTCTGTACAGCATCCCTCTGGGCTCATGCATGCAAGATCAGTCTTTTCAGTCATGTCCGAGTCTTTGTGACCCCAAGGACTGTAGCCTGTCAGGCTCCTCTGTCCATGGGATTTTTCAGGCAAGAATACTGGAGCGGGTTGCCATTACCTCCTCCAGGGGGTCTTCCTGACCCAGGGACCAAATCTGCATCTCTTGCATCTCCTGCATTGGCAGGAGGTTTCTTTACCACTAGCGCCACCTGGGAAGGGTAGCTATTCCCTCCTCCAGGGGATCTTCCCAACCTAGGGATCGACTCCACATCCCTTGCAGCTCTCTGGACTCATGACCCTCTTACAACAGAGGGACCTGAGGCTTAGGGATCTCTGCTCAAGGTCTCATGGGTCAGAGGAGCAGGCAAGATGCTAGACTCCCCTTTCCCGCACCCTCTCTGACCCTTCTCATCCCTTGCACTTTTCTCTTTTGGAATCCACATTCAGTTTTTGCATCCACAACATATGGCAGAGGGGCCGCATTCCAGAACATTTGGAAAATGAAGAAATGGGAAGCGGAGAGGGTAGGGTGGGGGTCCTCTGCCCAAACATAGCCACTGTGGGATTTTACTGCATCTCCTACCCTTTGGCAAAACAAAAAAATTTTTACGTAATTTCCTTAAGGAACAAAACCCAGCTGGGTCGGTCTGACGCGTGTGGCTATTATCTGGAGCTCAGAGTAGCCGGAAAAACCACCCTTTCTGCAGCTTGGAGAAGGATGTGAACCGGGCTGTGTTTCAGCCTCGGTGGGAGGAGGGGAACAGCCCACGTCCCCCCTCGCTTTCTCCCTTCTGCGGGGGCTGTTTGAAAGCCACCCGGGGTCACGTGGCTGCTTCAGCCCTTGGGCTTTCCCCTCGTGCTCCTGGAACCCATTGAAGTCTTGGACCCACGTGGGCTGGTCCCAGAATAGGGTCGGTCCCATTCAAAGACTCACAGATCAACGGCCAGAAGCTCATTAAAATGGGATTCCATTCCTTCCTTGTGCCCCTCCAAGATGTCCAAGGAGACCCAATTCAGAGCCCTGGCAACCCTTCTCAGGCTCTTTTTTCTCCCGGCGCTCTCCAACCTGGCACTCCAAGGCCCCCCCAGTTCCCTCAGCTCTGCTGCCAGCCCCGAGGCTCTCTCTCTCTCTCCCCGCTTTATTCTTCAGATCGACTTAACCTTTCCCTTTGATTCTGTATCACCAGAAATCTCAGAACCAGAGGGGCAGGGAGAGACCCTCCTCAAAGACCGTGGGGGACAGGGGCCAGGGAAAGATGCAGGGATGGGCCTGCAGTGGCAGGTATAGGAGTTAGACCCGGCTGCTGGGGAGGGGGAGTGGGACACTTGATCTCATCCCAAGCACGCTTCATGCCCTGAGTTAGCAGTGGCCGCCGGGGCCCTCGTGCACTTCAGGCAGAGGCCTGAGTGGTTGTTCGGCAGGCTGTTCAGGGATGTTCCTGTCCTGGGGTCAGGCTCTTGGGGTCTGGGAGGCGTGTGCAGCAGGAGTGTGCTGTTGGGTCCAACTCTCGTAGCCCGCCAGGCTCCTCTGTCCAGAGCTTCTCCAGTCAAGAACACTGGAGTGGGTTGCCATTTCCTTCTCCAGGGGATCTTCCCAACCCAGGGATCGAACCTCTGTCTCTGGAGTCTCCTGCAGTGGCAGGCAGATTCTTTACCACTGAGCCACCTGGGTGAAAGTGAAAGTGAAAGTCACTCAGTCCTGTCTGACTCTTTGCGACCCCATGGACTATACAGCCCATGGAATTCTCTAGGCCAGAATACTGGAGTGGGTAGCCTCTCCCTTCTCCAGGGGATCTTCCCAACCCAGGGATCGAACCCAGGTCTCCTGCACTGCAGGCGGATTCTTTGCCACTGAGCCACCTGGGTGCTGCTCCATGAATGGCCACCCTTGTTACTGTCTACACCGGCCCACGCCTGAACGCACACCAGCCCTTCCCCTTCACCCATGGCTGCAGGGGGTGGGTGATCCCAGAGGGACACACTCAGGGTGAGCTCCCAAGGGGGTGGGGTGACTCATGATGTCCTGTGTGTCGGCAGACGGGCACCACCGGGCAAGTGTCAGATCCAGCCCTCCCGGGTGAAGGTCAGGAGCCGCCTCATCCACTTCGTGCCCAAAGAAAGTAAGTGCCTGCCAGCGGTAGACACAGGGGGTTTCCACAGCCCACACTTCCCCACCCCCCCCCAAGATGTGCATGCTCCTGGCTGGGTCTGGATGCCCTTCCTTGGCTCCCTCACTGTGCCCAGCACTGTGCCCGGTGCACAGCAGATACTCGGAGGGCATGGAACTCCTGAAACTCCCTCCCCCTGGTGTGTGTCAGTCCCAGGCCATGGTAGGCGGCTCCAAGGGGCTGCAGGCGTCAGAACCCATGTGACGAAGGGAGAGATAGTGGGTCTCAGGCAAGGTTCACTCAGAGTTCTAGGGAGGGGCAGAGAAAGGAGGCAGATCTATATGTGAGCGAGCGTGGAAAGAGTTATTCTCAGCACAAGGGCACCTAGGGGATGGGACATTTGGACCAGCTCTGCTATAAGCTGGTTCTGTTTTTGACAAGCTTCGTGGGGAGGGAAGGGGTGCCAATCCTCCGGAGGGGCCAGGCAAGGCCACAGTGACCGCCTGTGGGATCTGGGGCCCTCTGAAGAGGGTATGCCCCGAGGAGGGGCTGTTCCTCTGGGCTCAAGCTAGGTGGGAACAGAGACAGACCCTGTGTTGTCAGATCTTCCAGTTCTTGAGATAAGCAGGATATGCATGCTTGCATCCATCCAGCACATGTATGTGCTTCAATCTGGGGCTTTAACGCTGAGCAAGCAGATATGGTCCCTGCCTTCTTGGGTTGTTATTGTACAATCTCCTGATTTGGAAAATTTTGGCAACTAGTTCACAGTTTTAAAAACCACCCTGTGGGCCAAAGGAAATACTTTAGTGGGCTGAGTGTGCCCAGCAGGTCTCCAGCTGGCAGACTGGAGTTGGGGGTGGGGGGGCAGGAAGAGGGGGACTAGGCAGCAGGGCGGTGGGGGTACCTGGCCCTGAAGAAGGGGTGCCCCACCGCCCGGAGAAGGATTTGGGGGAAGGGGTGAGTTGGGTGTTCGGGGGTGGGAGGTAATTCTAGCTGCAGTTGATTTCAAACCTTGGCCCTTTCCCACTCACTCTTGCAATAGCTTCTGCTCTTCTGTAAGGTCCCGGCTCTGTGCTGGATGCCGAGGCTACAGAAGTCAGACCAGGCCCTGTCCCAGCTGGGGCAGACAGAGAAGTCATTTAGTGTCCCAGGCCCCATGGGAGAAGTTGTGCGGGGCGCCTCCGGGACCCAGAGCCGGGAGGAGCTGGAGCAGGTAGGGGCGCGCAGGGAAGGGCCTGGAGCTGATGAGGCTTGAGCCTGGGTGAAGAGGAAGGTGCGCTCCAGAGGTGGGGGAAGGGCGGCCTGGGCAGTGAAGGCAGCAGCAGGGCTTTGCAGAATGACCCGAGAAGCGCCTAGCCCAGCTCCAGGTTGGCATCTGTGGGGTCAGGGTGACCCCAGAAGCACTGTTGGGGACCTCATTCTCAGGGTCTGAGCAGAGGGCAGAGCCAGGACATCTTTCCCTGGGCTGCCTTCCGGGGTGGAGGACTAGGGTGGGCTGGGGCGGCCGGGGTCCCTCTGACCGCAGGCTCTTCCTCTGTGCAGAGTTCATCCGGAGGACGGAGAGCACCCCACGGCCCACCAAGGCTCCCCGCCGCAGCCGCCCCACAGCCGCTCCGCCGGCGCCCACCCCACGGCCCCCACGGCCCACCTCGCGGCCCGGGCGCCGTCGGGGTAGCGGGCGGCGGCGGGGACGGCTCGGCACAGCCGACCCCGAGCCCTCGAACGGCGCCGTGCGTCTGGTGCGGCCGGCGGGCCTCAGCCCGGGCCGCGGGCGCGTGGAGGTGTTCGCGGGGGGACGCTGGGGCACCGTGTGCGACGACGCCTGGGACACCAAGGCGGCGGCCGTCGTGTGCCGCCAGCTGGGCTTTCTGTACGCTGCGCGGGCGGCCAAGCGCGCGGAATTCGGCGAGGGGCGCACGCTGCCCATCCTGCTGGACGACGTGCGCTGCACGGGAAGCGAGCGCAACCTGCTGGAGTGCGCGCACGCCGGCCTGGGCTCGCACAACTGCGGCCACCAGGAGGATGCCGGCGTCGTGTGCAGCCGCGAGGACCCCGATCTGTAGGCGAGCACCGTCCGGCCGGAGCCGGGGAGGCCCCTCCACCCAGGGTGCGCGCCTGGTGCGTGCGCCGGGGTCCGAGGGTGGAGCGGAACGTGGGGCGGGTGCCTGGGGCGACCCATCTGCAACGCTGTCCCCTGGATGCGTGGGAGGCGTGTGCTGTGCGCACGTGTTCTGTGTTTCTGCCCCTGCGTCTACCCGGAAGCGGCAGAGTGTGTGGTGGGGGTGGGGGTGGTCCCTGTGGGCACAGGTGTGGTCCCTGTGGGCGCCGTGGTTCTGGGTAGAGGTGTTCTTACCTCCAAGCATCTCAAGCAGCGGGCCAGGAGCACAGCCTGAGCACCGAGGGCAGCTGCCTTTCAAGGGTGGACCTGACCACTGGCTGCATTAACAGAGGTCTGCCGTGGATGGAGGGAGGGGCCGGGGAGTGGATGGCTCGCCAATCAGCTGGACCATGGCCTGAGAAATGCTACCCAAAGGATGTGGACTGGTGGCCTGGCAGTCAGAGTTGTGGAGGAGAACCTGAAGGCGTCTAGTGGGGACAAGGGAGGTCATCAGATGGGTGGGTCCAGGGCGACCCGTGGGCGGTGAGAGTCAGGCTGCCCTGGGGAGGGCAGGCAGGGGGCACTAGGTGACTTCAGGGAGAAACCTCCCAGGCCCAGCCAGTCCAGGCATCACGGTTGCTGGTGAGGCTTCAGGTCTCTCCACTTTCAAGCCTGTGCCAGGGCCACCTGTCTCATCTCCATCCCCCCACCCCAGCCCCTCAGTGAAATCCCAGGGAACCTTCTGCTTCCTCCGGCCCTACTCCAGGGGCTGGCCAGGCTATGGACCCAGCGAGACTACTGATGCTCTGTCACCCAGGGCTGTGCCAACAGCGTGACTGTTTACAAACCCTCCTTCCCGCCTCTTTTCTCTGACTGGAAGCTGGGGGTGGGGTTGGAGAAGGGGCCCCCGGCCTGCAGTTGCCCTCCTGCTCACAGCTGGAAGTTCCTTTGCCCACGGATGGCCCCAGCCTGGGCTCATGCTAGGCCTGTCCAGGGGTATCAGTGTGGCTGGGTTCAGCCTCTGATGGGGGCCAGGGAGGAGAAGCAGAAGGGTGGTCACTGGGCAGTGACGACGGATATGGCCCATGTCCGGGAGGGGGTTGCTGAGAGGGCTCCAGATGGGGCATCCCAACCCAACCTGGGTGTTGTCCTGAGAGTGCAGCTGGCACTGGGTGGTGTGCTTGGCAGAAAAAATGGTGCAGGCAGAAGCCTGTCAGGGTCTCCCAGCTGCTCGATGAAGCTCATTGTGGCGTATGAGGCTGCAGAGAAAAGCTTTAAGGGTTCTGGCCCGGAGAATCCCATGGCCAGAGGAGCCTGGCAAGCGACACAGCCCATGGGGTCGCAACAGTCGGACACAACTTAGCGACTGAACCACAACCACCACCACCCTCTCCAACTCCCCTACCTCTGCCCTAAGTGGGGATGGCGAGGCCCCCAAACCCCTGTGGCTCGTCTAACCCTGTTGAGCCCCACCTGGAAACCACAATTAACCCCCCACGGGGTGTGGCTTCTTCATAAGAACGTGCAGCACGCCTGAACTCATTCAATCCTCAAAACAGCCCTCGTCCTCCCCATTTACAGATGGGGAAACTGAGGGTCACAGAACTTCAATATCTTAGTTGAGATATCACCCTGCCAGGGAGAGGGAGGCCAGATTTGAACATGAGCTGATTAGCCCTAATACCTGCCAGCACCTGAACCACTGAAGCCCCTGGCTATACCCACAGAAAGTCTCAGCTTGGCCCAGGGTCCCCCTGCCCCCGACTGCGGGCTGCCAGGCTCTCCAGGAAGTAACTGATGGAGACCCCTGTGGGTCTCCACGGGCAAGCAGGTGGCCCATGGGGACCATCCAAGCCGAACTCTTCACTGGGCAGCTGGGGGAGTGACCCTGGGAGGCTGAGTGTCCGAGGCCTTTGTTCAGATGGGGCTGACCTAAGACTGGAGTCCAGGGGAGGCAGGGTGGCCCCCAGGACCCTCAGAGAAGGCAGCTCCATGGCCCTGCCCGGCGAGAGGCCAGACCTGTTGGTCCCTCTGGCCTGAAGCCAGGGGATGGGTTGCAGCAGCCTCTGCCTCCTCATCCAGGGGTTCCTCCATGCTCTTCCCTGACCCTCCCCACCCCACAGAGCTCCCCTCTAAGTTCACAGCCTGGAGGACATGAACCTATAAGGCGGGGCCTGGGAGGTGGGCACCTCTCACTGACCTCAGCACCCACAGCCTGTGCCACCATCTGTGGCCCTGGCACTTCCCGAAAGTTGTGAGCTGGAGTGGCCCAGCCCCCTGCTAGGCCCTGAGTGACGCTCCTGTTTGTGAGGGTAAGCAGGAGAGGTCCCAGGCCCCATCGCTCCTCTGGGCAGTGCTGGCCTTGGCCGTCAGTCCTCCAGGCAGAGTGCTCCTCCTCCCCAACCTGAAGACCCATCACCCGCTCAGGCTCTGAATGAGGCTGAGGCTGCAGCCTGACTCCTGAGAAGGAGGCTCACAGACTCGTTGCTCTTTCGTTAGTAGTAACAAGGGCAGGTAGCTGACATTGGCTGAACACTTACTGTGCCAGGTGCTGTCCTAAAGGTTTTACATATTAGTCACTCTTCAATCCTTTTATTAACCCTAGGAGGAAGGTGCTGTGGTCACCTTCCCACCCATTTTACAGATGTGGAAGCTGAGGCCCCGGGGCCTGAGTTACTTGCCCAATGTCACATAGCCAATGTTAGAAACCAGGCTTTGGGCCTGGTCATGTGTAGTTGGGGACACGGCCCCAGGGAGGGGCAGAGTTGGGCATGGACTCCCCGTCCAGTGCTCCTCTTATTCTGCTGCCAGCCTCAGCAAGTGGAGGGAGCAATCACAAGTGACCCTGTCCCCCAGGGACTTGGCTCCTGACCTCTGAGTCTTCCAAGGTCTCTGGGGATGGAGGTGGGTCTGGGCCAATGCTCCCCCTACTCTCTAGAGGCCTCTTCCCTCATCCCCTCTAAGCTGGGCTCTAGTCAGCAGCTAGAGTGATCTCTCAGAACCTTCCCAGAGAGGGCCTGCCTCCGCCCAGCGTCACACAGCTCAGTCTGGAGCCCTCGGAGTCACCGCTGCAGGGATGTCCCAGGTGTGGCCCAGAGCCGAAGACTGCATCCTGGGTGTCAGCCTAAGGTAACAGTACTCCAGGTCCCCGGTTGGCCTCATTCATTCCCTGTTTACCTGCATCCCTCCAGCAAGCCCCTCCGGGCAGGGCCCTGGTGACCACCTTTCTCCTCTGATGAGGAAGTGCCCATTGCCCCCAGGTGCTGGACAGCTAGAGTCAGTGGCTGAAGGCCACCGAGATACGGGGCCATTTCCAGCTCTGTAAGGCATTTCTGTGTTTCCACTTTGCAAATGCTCGGCTTGGAGACAATGCCCGAGATACTAGATACTCTCTAGTCACAGCCTTGACTGTGTGACCTTAGGAAGTCATTGTTGGAAGAAAAAAAATGAGACAATCTTTACAGACATGCCCAGGCTGTTCCATGTTGCTTTCTCGATGGAAAACTCAGTAGTAGGTTGGTGGTGTTCACACCTACTAGTCAGCTGCACAAGACAGGGTGGGGAGGGGTATGCCACGTGGAGAGACCAGCGTGAGAATGATCCAGTGGCATATCCTTAACATGGGGGGAAGACGAGCCCCTTCAGCTCACATGGAGAACCCACATCTTCCTGTGGGAGCATCCGTCAGCTCATGCCCTACTGAGGACTAGCCTCAGGTGTGCAGGATCATTTAATCCTCACATTTACTCCATGTGGTACCCCTGACACTTGGAAGAAAAAAATGTTGCCTACCATTCCAGGTAAACAAGGAATGTTGCCCGCCATCAAGCCTTCAGCCACTGCAGCCACCCCTACGGTGTGCCATGAGGGATTTTCAAGCTGGAGAAAAACTGGACACTGGCCTTATATAGTTAAGATGCGTTTGTTGCTGTTCAGTCGCTAAGTTGTGTTTGACTCTTTGCAGTCCCATGGGCTGCAGCCTGCCAGGATCCCCGTTCCTCACTATCTCCTAGAGTTTGCCCAAGTTCATGGGCAAGGTTGCTCAGGATGCCTATCTGAGGAATAACTTCAGTGAGCCCAGACTCTTGCGTGTCCAGCACTAAAATCATTAACTTGAGGTGTCTGTTTTTTATGGTTAGCAGTCATCTTTTGATGTTCGACTACATGTTTTTTATTTTTGCAAAAACTCATATATATTAATATATGGTGGTAGTGGTTGTTTTTGCCAAGTCATGTCCGACTCCGTGGACTGTAGCCTGCCAGGCTCCACTGTCCATGGATTTCGCAGGCAAGAATACTGGAGTGGGTAGCCATTTCCTTCTCCAGAGGATCGTCTCAACCCAGGGATTGAGCTCACCTCTATATTTACGGGGTTTCCCAGGTGGCGCTAGTATTAAAGAACCTGCCTGCCAACATAGGAGACATTATATATCTATCTATAGTAGTAGTGCTTAGTCACTCAGTCATGTTTGACTCTTTGTGACCCCATGGACTGTAGTCCACCAGGCTCCTCTGTTCATGGAGATTCTCCAGGCAGGAATACTGGAGTGGGTTGCCATGCCCTCCTCCAGGGCATCTTCCCAACCCAGGGATCGAACCTGGGTCTCCCACATTGCAGGTGGATTCTTTACCGGCTGAGCCACCAGGGAATATATCTTTCTCCTCCCTTACTTCTTTGGAACAGTTCCTCAGGGCTATCTGAGAGGTAATCTCAGGCTTTAGTCCTCAGTAATGTCCCCAAATCAAACGTAACTCCCAGCTTTTAGGTTGTACATTTCTCTCACGGTCAGCCATCCCTAACCAGGTGATCTCCAGGGTGGCTGTGTAACTGGGTCCCAGTTCAGAGAGGAAGTGGACTTTGAGCCAAGGAGCCTGCTCTTTCTTGTTCCCTGGGCTACCGCTGGACCTGTGCCCTGCCAGACCACTCAAGTGGAAGCAGCCACTTCAGAGCCATTTCCTCTGCCTGCACCTCCCTCAGTGATTCCTGCTGGGAAACCACTTCCGGTATGGAAGCCACATGGCCAGTGTCCACCACAGTGGGTAGCATTTGTCCAGACCTTTCCAGAGAAGGGCCGGGTGGTTGGCCACGTGCTTCCAGGCGGTGCCCTCTGCTGGGGACTCCCAGGCAAAGGGCCTCCCACCTGAGCCTCAGTGTTTGGTCCCAACACTCTCTCCTGCTCCCAGGAGAGCTGGGAGGATCAGAGGAGATGGTGAAAGGACAGAGCCAGAGGTCACTGGTGTTGACCTATGCACCCACTTCTCTTCCTTCCTTAGTTGGACAGGCTCGCACTCACAAATGTACCCTGAGGCTGTTCCATGGCCGCCGTGCACTGTGGCCAGAGCAGGTTAAGATCTGACCCTGGCTTCCCAGTTGGCGCTAGTGGTAAAGAATCTGCCTGCCACTGCAGGAGATGAAAGAGACATGGGTTCAATCCCTGCGTTTCAAAGATCCCTTGGAGAAGGAAATGGCAACCTGCTCCAATATTCTTGTCTGGAAAATTCCATGGACAGGGAAGTCTGGTGGACTGTAGTCCAGGGGGTCGAAAAGAGTCACACACAACCGAGCACACACACTGCCCTCAAGGAACAATTGTCTGGCGTCCTACCTTCAGATGGCCCCGACCCCTGGAAGTTTCGCAATCTAGAAGGATTTGTCTGCTCTCCCTGCCTGCCTCTCCCCTGCTCCACAGGGCCGGCCGGTGCGTGCCTGTGGCTGCTTCTCGCTACCACATGCAGCATCTCCCAGCCCTAGGGAGAGGCTGGTGCAGTCTGAGCTGGGATGGACGTCCAGCTTGCAGTGGGGGTGGGGGGTCTCCTCTGTGCTTGACCCAGCTCTTAAACCTTGGCTCTCTCTGGCACCCTGTATCCCACACCCGTGAACACTCATGCCCGTGATGGGGCCTGTCCCCAGCTGTACCTGGGAAGGAGCTATACAGGCTTTCTCTATTTTTCCCAAATCTCTCAGGATTCTGGCCCACAAGTGGGGCCGGGGAGTGTCCTTTTCTCAGAAACCCAGCAACATGTAAACTCTTTGGACGCCTCCGCCCTGGACTGGAGGATCTCTATCTGGATGAGAACGGGGGTGGGGGTGGGGGGTGGGGAGGCACACCTGGCCCTTTCCATCTACTCCTTTTATCCTGGGTCACTCCTGAGTATAAAAATTGGGAGCTAAAAAGCCCCAGACGGAAGAGCTGGGCTCTTCTTGGATCATACCTGGACGGGTAAGAAGAAACAGGTTATAAAAGGGAAGGAGGTCTTGGTTATTAGTTCAAAGATACCCTTTGGCCACCCTGGGCACACTTCCCGTTTTCCGCTTGCCTGAGACTTTTCGCACGCAGATTTTCAACCACTCCAACTCTAGCTCCTTCGGACCTGGATCAACGCCTGGGACATTGCACCCGCAGTCCCCCACTGGGGCTTCCCCTTGGTCTGGGTGGCAGCCTCGGGTCCAGCCGTGTGCTCTTCGCTCGCAGACACAGGCCTCCCTGTGTGCCCAGGGTCCTTTTCACCTGCCCCGTGAAGGGGACACCCGTTTTGGAGGTTGGGGCTTCCAGAGAGAAGTCTGGGAACAGTCGGTGTAATACAGAAATTTGGAGGCTGGGATGGGGTTTCCAGGAAGGTTTAGGGAGAAAAGAAGGGGCCTGGGACTGCGCGCGTGAAAAGGCCATTATTCGCCAAGGAGGGTGGACAAGACAGCAGGATTTAGCGCCGCCGCCAGGGCAGTAAGAGAGGAGGAATTAAGGTTGCCAGGGACAACGCGTTCTGGGCGGAGCTGCTGTTGGGGTGGAGCTTGAGGGGTATGGGCGGAGCCTGGGAGGCGGGGAGAGGGCGGGGCTGAAGGGGTCTGAGCCAGAAGCCTAGTTTTGATTGGTGAAGATCACGTGCTCTGGGCGTGGCCTAGGAACTGGGCGGGGCACTATTGCTGTTGGGGCGGAGCTTAAGCGTGGGCGGGGCAAATCTGGGGCCGGCCCCGAGAGATGGAGCCGGAGGCGGAGACGTGGTTGGCGGGGACCAAACGCCCTGGGAGGGGTCGGAACTGGCGGGGGTGGAGCCGAGCGGGTGGGGGCGGTGCTGGGTCGCGCCGGGCCTGGGGCCGAGGCGGCGCGCGGCTCTGACAGCTGAGTCGGCTCGCGGCCTCCCGCCCCCTCCATGCCCGGCCCCGACCCCGACCCCGGCCAGGCCGGCCCGGGAGCCATGAGCCCCGGGCTGCTGATGCTGCTTGGCAGCGCCGTCCTGGTCGTCTTCGGCCTCTGCTGCACCTTCGTGCACCGCGCTCGCAGCCGCTACGAGCACATCCCCGGGCCGCCGCGGCCCAGGTGAGCGGGGGGGTGGGGGCGGGGGCCTGGATGGGGCGCTGGAATGGGGGGATCGGGGACCCGCGTCCAAGCTGGCATCCGGGCTGGGGGTCCAACCTTGCCACCGCGCGCGGCCGCTTGGAAACGGCGGCCAGGAGAGGGGCGCTAACTATTCTTAGTAACAAATTACTCACAGCCGCAGCAGCTGCTCGGCGCCCACCGCGCTCTGCTGGGCCCCGACAACGTGATGGTAGCGACAACCCTGTTAGGTAGGCGCTATTACCCCATCGTTCAGACGAGGAGACTGAGGCGCGCAGAGGCAAAGTCACCTGCCCAAGGTCACACAGTTGGTAAGCCTAGATTTAAACCCGGGTCAGCCTGGCTCTTAAAGTGGGCGCTCTTAACTTTGGGACTTGGATGAGGTCACTCAACCTGGATTGGGGTACACTGTACTCTGGTCACATTACCCCCTCTTTTTTTTCTCCCCTATTTCTGTCCTGGTATCTCCTTTTTGTCTTCTCCTTAGCACTTCCATTCCATCCTCCACTCTCACCCCCATTCACGTTCCCTCCCCCCTCCCCACCAGAAGCTTACCTTTCCAAAGCTCAAATCAAACGTGTTGTTTCTTTGCTCCAGAAGCTTCCCATCACTTTAGAACTAAATCTAAATCTAAATCAAGTCCATTCTGTAGCCAGCAAGGTCCCTGCTGAGCTCTCAGAACCTGCTCTCCACTCTTCTCTCCCCTTGCTTGCTCACTGCTGTCCCCAGTCTTTCTGCACCCACCCACCCCAGCTGCATCCCTCCTCCAGGGTCCTCCTGTTCCCCAAGCCCACCTCCTAGCTCCAAACTCCTCAATGGGGCCTCACCCCCGACCTTACCTCCTTTTCACCTGTTGGCTGGTCACCTGTTGACTGTCTCCCCCCTTTAGAATGTGAGCCCTGGGAGGGCAGGGATCCTGTGTGTTCACATGTGTATCCCCAGCGCCTGGCGCTTTGCGGATGCTCAATAAATATTGTTGACTGAATAAATAAACCATGGTATTAGAACACCCTTTGTAAAACCTCAGGACACCAACATTCTGGGAGGCACCCACCTCCAGTGCAAGCCGGATGCCCTGCCACGAGAAGCCTGAGCCCTGTTTGGTGGGTTCAGGAAGAATCTCTGTGACTGGGGACGTAGGGAGGCAACCGTTCCCCCTGGCGCCTTCGTCCTCCCAGGTGCCCTCTCCCAGCCTTTTCCCTTACTTCACAGCTGTGTTTTCCCCTCCTTCTAGATGGTTCTTCCCCAGCCTTCTAGGCTTGGTTTAAATGCCAACTGTTCAGGGAGGCCCTACCTGCTCCCACACCCAAATACATTATGATCATTTTATAAAGTCACCCAAATGGTGCAACCTCTAAAGTGTCTGTCCCTCCCATGGGCCTGTGTCTGTCTTGTTCACTGCTGTGTCCCTGACACCTAGCTCAGCAGCACCTGGTCCATGCGCAGTAGACCCTGGATAAACTCTGATTCAAGGTGGATGGTAAAAGTCTCTTGCCAGTTTGGTTAGGTACACTGTTACCCTTTCAAGTTTTCAAATCAGCCATCAAAAGCTTGGAACTGTGAATTTTGCACTCATTCAGATAGGCCTTCTCCTGACTCGACCTTCTTGTAAACCCAAGTGCTTCAAACACTGCAGGCCTGGGCCAGTCTCTGTGTCTTGAGAAGACAGAACTTAAATCAAGCCCCTTTCTGCTACTCTCCCCCCATCAATTTTTTGAAACTGCATTTAAAAAAATAAAATTAGGTATGTGTAACATGTACCCCCTTTAAAGTGTACAATGCAGTGCTTCTTAGTATAGTGACAGTTATGCAACCACCACTCCAGCTCCAGACATTTTCATCATCACAGAAAGAAACCCCATCCCTGTTAGCTGTCACTCCTCAGCCCCCAGAACTCGCTGACAACCACTCATTTGCCTTCTGTCTCCATAGATCTGCCTGTTTTGGACATTTCATATAAATGGACTCATACAGTGTGTGACCTTTGTGTCTGGCTTCTTTAGCTTAGCAGAATGCTTTCCAGGGTCATCCATGTAGTAGCGTGCGTGCGTGTTTCTTTCCCTTTTATGCCTGGATTCTCCCCGAGATCTTCCACTGCAGAACTGACATGTGACCTACAGGGATGCGGGTGGGTGGGTGGAGGAGTTAGGGTCTTTATATGATGTGAATATAATGTGGGTTGGGGTCTTTATTCTAATGAGGTCAACTGAACAGTGCATGTGCAAAAGGCTTTGGATTAAAAATTGGTTGCTGGTCAAATACAAAACTGCACTAAAGGAAAGTTCTGGAACCTCTTTTTAGTACAAATCAGATGCTTTGGCATTCAAAGTTTGGGTCCCTAAGCCGTGACTGGCAACATCACTGTTGACAAGAAATCTACGTGTGTACTGAGTTTCCAGTAGTGGCATTCACCCCTTGTGCTCTGGGGCTCTGCCAGCCTGCAGGCAGGGAACCCTCTTCCCTGCAAGAGGCAGCGGCTGTGCTCTCCCAGCCCCACTCTTCATCCGCTTTATTCTCAGGAGTCACCAGGTTGCCCCTGCTCCATGACGCCCTCCCTGACTGCCCCACTTCTGTGTGCTCATTACAAACAACACCCTACTGCAACAATCCATGTGACATCTGGAAACAGGGACCTCATCTTCAGATCCCACACAGACACTGTAGCTTCTGTATTGCCACTACTCTGAACTTCCTTATCAGCCCTGCAGCCTCCCACCCGCCCCCCAACCCAATGTGGGATGACTGTAAACTTGACAGTGAAAAGTCTCTCTCTCAGGTTTTATTTTGTAATTTTTTTTTTTTTTCAAAACTCCTAGGCAGCATTGCTTCTCTCTGCCCTCTCCTACTTTCCAAGGTGCCAGGCGTGGGGGCGGTCTGACAGTTGCTGGAGGGTTCCCCGCAAAGGTGGAGACCCATGGCTGGCTCTGTTGTGGGGGGTGGATCCAGTGGACTTGGGGTGCCCAGCTGAGCACTCACCCCACCCCCATCCCTCTGGCACGAGGCAAATTCATGGCCCCTCACCCTCACTTCCAGTGGGTGGCCCACCCCTGAACCATTTCGTGGGCCGCCTGCACCCCTCTGGGTGGCCTCACAGTGGGCCCTCCAGATAACTTCTGCCCCAGTAACTGTCCCACACTTTCTCTGCCCACTGGAAACCTCAGATTCCCACGGTGCCCATCACGGGATTATCAGAAACTCGGCTTGCTGGGCACCAGGCAGGGGAGGGGCATTTTTGCCCGCCCCTCCCTCCCTCTCTGGGCTGCTCTGCCATATGCCGTCTGCTACCAGAGGCACACCAGGTGGGCTTCTGTCTGCCCCTCCCGGTGCCAGGAGTCTCCCTCACCTCTTTCCTTCATCCTCACCGGCTTTCCTCACCTCTTTCCTTCATCCTCACTGGCTTCTTTCTAACGCCTCGTCTCAGCGCTGCGTCTTCGCCTCCCCAGCGCCCCCTGTAGGAACAAGGAGAAACGGGCCTTAGATGCCTTTCTTGCCTGGCCGTGGGGACCCCGCGCCACTCCATGCCTTTTACCTTCTTGAGGTGTCGCTCGTCTTCCTGCCCAGGTGGCTTTGGACTCTGCTGCTTAGGATACTCTCAGACAGGTCTGGGGAGGTGAGGAGGGTCTAGACTCTGTTCTCACTCAGGGGACTCAAAGCTGAAAGCATTCTCCCCAAACATGCAACTTTGGGGAGTGTCCAGAAATGCTGGATTATTCTGGAAATGAAGCCAGTCATGTGTGATGTCCACAGTCCATCTTGCTGCAGGTGGCATGGTGTAAGTTCAAACCCACTCACCTCGAGTGGGTTCGGCGGCCCGCTGAAGTCCCTTCCGCCCAGCCACTGGCATGAAGTCCTACAGCCCTGCATCTCTCTCCACCAGCCAGCACACACTTAGCCTTTATTCTCGCCTCCTACTTCCCTGAGCAAATGAGCAGCCTGACCGAACTTCTTTCCAGGGTTCTGCCGTCACAGCGGCCCCCTTCCCTGCACCTTCTTCGCTGGGACCTCCATGCTCCTGGCCAAGGACGCCCTCCTCCTCCACCGTTCAGCAACCGCTGCATTGTCCCCCTCTCTTCTCTCCTCACTCTTCCTTCTCTTCTGCATCGTTCCTATTTTTATACAATAGGCTGTAAAACAAACCTCTTCCTCCTCATTCCCTCCAGCTGCCACCCCCCCTCCATCCTGGCTTTGCACCCCCGCGGCAACACCCCCTCCAAAGCCTGCCTGTTTTGGGCCCCCTGTTCGCTCCTCCCCTTCTCTCTAGAATCCCCCACCTCTCTACCAATGGGTTTTGGTCCAGGCCCCAGAGACCTCCATGGAGCTGGGCAGCTTGGTTAGTGCTTGGTGCCGATCTTGCCTGGCTCCTCAGCAGCCCGGGACAGGGCCTGTCCCTTCCTACCTCTTGGAGTTTATCTTCACAGGTTTCCCCGCTCTGTCTCTGGCCTCCCCACCTGGCAACTCCTGCCCAGTCTCCCTGGCTGGTTGTCCCCTTCCTACCTGTCCCCCAACAGCGGCTCACTCTTGGGGCCTTTTCTCTGTCTGCACCCACCGCTTGTGGCCTACCCATCTGTAAGCCCCACTTCTTTGCTGAGGACTCACACTGATATCTCTAGCCAGGAGCTCTTCGCTCAACTGCAGTCTCAGGGGACTGCCTGCCTGCTTCCCTTCCACGTGAGATGGGCAGCGCACACCTAGCAGCTCCAAGGCTGGCTCCCAGTGTCATCCGCTTGTCTCAGGCTGGTTGCCAGATGCCCATCCTGAGACGAGAATTGACATGTAAGCAGTCTGGGGAAGGTGATCCTGGTGGGGCTGGAGAGAGAAGGTCAGAAGCCTAATAAAGCAAGTTACCTCTGGGGGCAACTGAGAGGCAACCCCCCTGGGGAACTCTGGGACCCGGTGGTCCCTGCCTGGAGGTGGAGGGAGAGGGGATCACTGATGGAGGGCTGGTCTAGGGGCTGTTGGGCTGGGATTTCCAGCCTGCCCCTCCCGCAGGCAGAGCCAAGAGAGCACAGAGCAGGGTCTCGGGTGCTGGCCTTCGGAAGCCCCACCTGCAAGGACAAGGGCCGGGGCGGGCATGCAGTGTTTGCTGTGGCCAGCAGCTCCCCTGTCTCAGGCCTCCTCACCTTGGTGAATGGCAGCTCCAGCCAGCCTCCCAGTGGCCAGGCCAAAAGCCCCAGGGTCATCCCTGACCCCTGTCTCACGGCCCAGGTCCAGTCCATCAGCAGGTCCCCTTGGCTCCACCCACCTCCATGCATTCAGCGTCTGACATCTCATCTCCACTTACAGCCCCTCGCTGGTGCCCCTGCCTCCACCTCTGCCTGCCCTGCTTACTCTCCGCCTTGTAGCAGTGAGGACGGTTCGTTTAACACCCAAGCCAGATCCCGTCTCTGGTTCTGCTCAAAACCCTCCTGTGGCCTCCACCTCAACAAGGTCGAAGCAAAAGTTTGGATGACAGTCCACAGAGCCGCACACGATCTGAACCCCATCCTTGGCAATCCCGTCCTGTACCACTTTCCCTCAAGCATTCTGCTCCAGCCACACCACCTCCTCACTGTTCCTTGAACTCGGCAAGCATGCTCCTGCCTCAGGGCCTTTGCACCTACTATTCCCTTTGCCTGACGTGCTCTTCCCCCAGGTACCTGTGTGGCTGAGTTCCTCACTCCTTGCAGCTCACATGTCACCTTCTTAAAGTGATGTTGCCTGTTTAAAATAACCCTCCTACATCCATCCCCAGCTCTCTTTATTTCCCCCAACTCTGATTTTTCTCCCACCTGACTTCCTGTTTACTTACTTGTTTATTCATTCTGTCTCCCCCACCAGAAGAAGGTGAGTTCCATGACCCAGAAAACCCCAACTGCAGTTTTATTGTCACCCATTCTGGAAGCTATAGTAAGTGAGCTTGGCAGGAATAAAGTTAAACAGGAGACAGGAAATCACCAGTACCTTGAAATGTGCCTAAAGCAACACCAAACAGGCTTGTTTACAATCTGTTTATCACACTGCTGAGCTAGGATGCCCAAAATATGCCCTAATGAGAAGGGCTGCAGGACACCCAGGTACCAGCCATGCACCTAGGGCCAGGTGACTTCCTTTTCTGAGGCTCAGTCGCCCTGCCTGTTAACTGGCTTAGTAACAGACCTGCTTCCAGAAGGTGCGAGGAGTTCAGATGGAGTCAGGCTCAGCATGGTGCCCGGCATTTAATAAATGTTCAGTGAATGTCTCAGGTTATTCCCCACAGTGGTTCAGTTGTTCAGTCGTGTCTGACTCTTTGAGACCCCATGGACTACAGCATGCCAGGCTTCTCTGTCCTTCATTATCTCCCAGAGTTTGCTCAGATTCATGTGCATTGAGTCAGTGATGCTATCCAACCATCTCATCCCCTGCCGCCCTCTTCTCCTTTTACCTTCAGTCTTTCCCAGCATCAGGGTCTTATCCAGTGACTTGGTTCTTTGCATCAGGTGGCCAAAATATTATTCCTCATACCAGCCCCCAACTCCTGCACCAGGAAGATGGTTTTATTCTTCTACATCTTTCTAAGAAAACTTCTGGGGCCAGTCAGACTGGGATTTGCGTCCTGCCTGGTGACCCTGAGCCGGGGCTGTACCTCTCCGTGCCTCAGTCCTCCCATCTGTGAAGTGGGCCTGATAACACCGACTCCATAGGGTCCTGTGGGGAAGGGAGCACTCTTTGATGGTGACTTCCAGAGACCTTAACGTTTCCCATTTCTTCTAGTTTCCTTCTAGGGCACCTCCCCTACTTTTGGAAAAAGGATGAGGTTTGTGGCCGCGTGCTCCAAGACGTGTTTTTGGATTGGTGGGTCCTAACTTGGTATTTGTTGCTCCTACCCCAGCCCCCACTGCTCATGGGCCAGCTTCCCCCCACCCCCAGTCCAGCACACACTCCCCTCCCCGGTCCAGGCCATTCTCACCCCCAGTAGTTCCTCTTCTAGGTAGAGAGGCAGGTTCATACAAGGCAGGTTCAGAAGGCAAGCTCTGGGAAGTCCCAGTGGTCCAGTGGTTAAGAGTCTGTGCTTCCAGTGAAGGGGGCATGGGTTCTATACCTAGTTGGGGAACTAAAATCCCATGTGCTATGCGGTATGGCCAAAAAAAAGAAAACGAAGAAGAAGACAAGTTCTGCCTTTAGCCAACTTTGCATGGCTTTAGACCAACCATCAGAAGCTCTCTGAGCTTCAGTTTCTTCATCTGTAAATTGGGTGGGTGTGTGACTGTGTAACAGTCATTGGTGTTTGGGGTGGGCTTTTACATTTCTCAAAGCCATGATATTGCTTGAATCCCAGCACAACCTTTTGGGGCAAAGGAGAAGAGTAGAAACCTTGTTTTCATGGATATGGAAACTGAGGCCAGAGGGGGATGCAATTCAGCAGAGTCGACACCAAGGCAGAACCTAGGCTCCAGAACCTTGAGTGCCCCCCACCCCTGGGACGGGGCACCCTGTTTCTCCAGCTGAGCCCGGTTGATCTGATGATGTTCACATCTCTGGTAGTTGACAGCCTCCTTTGCATCACTTTGGTTTCCAGGGCTAAGAAGTATGGGCCCGTCGTGCGGGTCAATGTCTTCCACAAAACCTCGGTCATCGTCACGAGCCCCGAGTCGGTCAAGGTAGGAAACAGAATGGTTTTGAAGGAGAGCCCCTGGTTGGGGGCATGAAATGCTCCCCCAGGGACTGTGGGAGAGACATTGCAGAGTCACACGGATCTGGGCTGGTTCCCCAGGGATCCCAAAGGGAACAGCATCCTCCTCTCTAACCACCCACCTTCTGTTGGTAGCGGTGGGAGGGGGGGCGCTCCTAAAAGTAGAGCTGTTTGATGTGGACAGTGAGTTATTGTTAGACTCTTCTGGGTTGGGAACTGGTACACATACGTCTAGTTAGTCCACCTCTCTTAGCAGTTCCTTCCTCTGCGAGCTGGGGCTATAACCCCTCTCTTTTAAGGCTCTGATGAGAACGAAATGTTGATCCATTTATTTAACAAACAAAGGATCAAATTTTGCTTCAGCATGAACTTCGGTGTACTTTACAATTATGAACCCATTTAATTGGTAAGGACTCTTTCTGGTCCTCATCTTGGAAGCGAGGAAACGAAAACAGACAGCATTAGTTGGCCTGTAGTATGTGCAGGACCGTGTCTGCCGTGTTGGTACTAAGAATGGCCATCAGATAGTCTACTTGGAAGTTGGCAGAACTGGGCTCTGCCGCCAACTGGCTATGGAACTGTGGACAATGTACTTTATCATTCTGGGCCATCGTTTCCTTGTCTGTCAAATAGAGATGCTGCTGCTCTCGCAGATGGTTATAAGAATGGAGCTGAAATAATGTAATAATGTATGTGAGCTGTCCAGCCCATGCTTGGTGCGCAGGAAGCACTCAGTAAATGACGGTGCTGTTATTCCCCTAGGGGGTACCAAGCTGACTTGTGGGTGCGGCGCTCTGCTTCGAGAGTGGCTGTGGTGATTAAGAAGGATAAGATACAACTCTGTGCCTAGATCACGAGACAAGTGGAATGACCATGATGTCTCTAACAGAATGTTAGAAGTCCTTTTTTTTTAAAAAAAAAAAACCCTCATTGCAAATTCAGACACAGTTTAAGACTTTTAAAAGCATGCTACCAAAAGCCATACACAAGACCTTCATGATGTTCAGTGAGAAAAGAAATTGAAAGATATATATTAATATGATGAGTTACATTGACTAGCATTCAAGTGTTAAACCAACCTTGCATTCCTGGGCATGATACAATTTGTTCCTGGTTACGTGGACACAATTTACACATTTTTTGTTAAGAACTTTTGTTTCTATATTTATTCTTGATCCCTGACTTTGGAATCAGGTTGATAGGCCTCATAAAATGAGTTGGGAGATGTTTGCTTTCCTCTGTTTTTTGAAAGAGTTTATATAGGTGTTGGAGAAGGAAATGGCAACTCACTCCAGTATTCTTGCCTGGAAAATCCCATGGACAGAGGAGCCTGGTAGGCTACAGTCCATGGGGCCCACAAAGGGCGCAACTGAGCAACTTCACTTTAACTTCACTTTAATATAGGTGTAGTGTTATTTCTTCCTTGAATGTTTGCTAGAACTTACCAGTGAAGCCATCTAGGCCTGTCATTTTGTTTAAGGGAAGTGTTTTCTTTAAATTATACAATTTTTAAGATTGATATATGGCCATTTGGATTTTTTATATTTTCTTGAGTTTTGAGTCATTCAGGGAATTTACCTAGTTCTTCTAAATTGTTGAAATTACTGGTATAAAGTTGTCTGCCATATTTTTTTATTATCTTTATCATGTATACTAGCTCTGTGGTGTTGTTCTCTTTTGTTCCTGAGAATAGCAATTTCAGTTTTATCTTCTTGAACAGACTAGCAAGAGGTTTGTTTTTTTTTTTTCCCCCAATCATGTTAGTTTTATTCCTTTAAAGAGTGCTGGACTTCATCAAATTGCCTGAATTCAAATCCTGTGCCCACCATTTACCATGTCTGTGACCTTGGGCCAGTTTTTCATGTAGATGTAAGAAGAGCATAGAAATGCCAGCCACGTCTTAGGGATGATTGGGCGTTAAATCAACAGCAGGATGCCGTTGTGTTCTGGCGCTTGCAGAGCACCTGCTGTGTCCAGGCGCCATTCTCCACACTCTTCATGTGGAGCTAACTCACTCTCACAGCAGCCCTACCAGGCAGGCACTCTCCTGATTCCCATCTTGCGAAATAAGGAAACTGGGGCAGAGGCGGTGAGTAACTCACCTAGGGTCATAGAGTTAGCAAGCGGTAGAGGAAAGATATTTGAGCCCAGATTCAAATTTAAGCCAGCAGAGTCCACAGCCTCAGCTGTCAAACCCTGGGCGGTGCTGCCTCAAAAGCTGTTTGCTAACGTTACTGTTGCCACCATCCTGCTCTTGGTGAGGAATTGGGCCCTTCTTCCAGGAAGCCTTCCTTGACTTCCACGGTTGGGTTGGCACTAACACTGAATCTTTGCTGAGTGCCTCTCCTGTGTCCTAGAAGCCCTCCCACCAGGTTTTCCCCCCTTTCCTATTCTGGTTCCAGAGCAACCCATGCCTTTTCTGGTTTCAGCCACTGTACAAGGTGGTGTGGTGTGGGCTGCTGAGCGTGGGCATTGGAGTGAGGAAGCCCCCGCCCCAACATCATTCCCCAGCTGTGTGACCACAGGAAAAAAAAAACCCCTTCACCCCTCTGTGCCCCGCTTTCCTCATCCCGGAAAGACAGGACTTCTAGAGGAAGTAGGTGAGATCACACGTACGGGTGTTCCCACTGTCGTTGGCACTCAGCTCAGGGTGACTTTTTGGAGGTGTGTTTCACAAGAGCCCAGAAAACTGCTGAGTCCTCTGCAGCCTCTCGTGGGGGCACAAACTCATGTTGCTTTTTTGGGGATATTTAGAAGTTCCTGATGTCAACCAAGTACAACAAGGACTCCAAGATGTACCACGCGATCCAGACTGTGTTTGGCGAGAGGTAGGATTCGAGGGGGTCCCGGGGGGCAGTCTGGGAGAGCCTCTGGCTGCTAGTGGAGGACCTACGGGGTCCAGAATGTTGGATGTAGCGTTCAGTCCCAATACCCCGCTGCCAGGCACACAACAGGGGCATCCGTGGTGGGCACCACTCTTGTCATCAGCAGCTTCCCTGTCCTCCTTTCCCCTCCAGGTGGGAACAGGGGGGTCACTGAGGTTGGGACACACGGTCACCCCATTTCTTATGTATTTGTTATGGTGAATTCACATCACATAAAACCTACTGTCTTAACCACACTGGATTTGGTACGTTCTCCGCGTGCCTAACTGTCACCACTGTCTGGCTCCAGTACATTCTCATTACCCTGAATGGACGGCGAGCTGACCCCGTCAGGCGGTCAGTTCTCATTTCTTCACCCAGTTTCTCACATCAAGCGTCCGTCTCTCTTGCAGGCTGTTTGGCCAAGGCTTGGTGTCCGAATGTGACTATGAGCGCTGGCACAAACAGCGGAGGATCATGGACCTGGCCTTCAGCCGGAGGTGAGTATAGCTGCAGATGGGCCCCAGCGGTGTCCTGGCTGGTTGCTCAGAGGTGGTGCTGGGCTCCCAGCCTGGGTGGGCTTGGAAAAGGTGCATCTTCATTTGAAGGGGCCTCACTTGGGCTGAAGGGAGGGAAGGACACAGCATTACTGATCAGAGAGAGAGAGAGAGAGACAGGCAGGCCCGGGGGTGGGGGGCGGGAGTAGAGAGGCCCCCATGTGGTTTGTGAACGTCAGGAGCTGAATGACCTCAGTGCCTGGAGGTGTGGGGGTCCCTGCCCACCAGCCATTCCCCTAGCTCAGATCTTGTCTCTCCTCATCTGGACTTCTTCATTTATTGTTTTTTTCATTGTTGTTTTCATTTGAGGGTAACTTTCTTTTCTTTTCTGTTTTTAAAATTTTTTATTGGAATATATTTGATTGACATTGTATTAAAGTGGATCGGTTATACATACACACGTATCGACTCTTTTTTAGATTCCTTTCCCATATAGGCTGTTACAGAATATTGAATAATCCACAATCCATATTCAAATTTTGTCATTTGTGTAATGACAGCTATTTTTTCCTTGTCTAGGGTCTAGTCCGGGTTCATGTGTTATATTTAGTTACCGCATCTCTTTAGCCTCCTTTGTTCTAGAACAGTTCTTAGTCTTTCTCTGAATTTCTTGACCTTAAGATTACTGGCCAATTTTGTAGAATTTCCTGCAACCTTGTTTGTCTGCTGTTTCTTGCTCCATAACCCTCAGGTTGTGCTTTTTGGGCAGGAATGGCCCAGGAGTGATGTTGTGTCCTCCTCAGGATGTCGTATCGGGAAGCTTGTATTCATTTGTCCCTTTGCTGGAGATGTTAACTGCTCCCTTGCTTAAGAGCTTCTATTTAGTATGTAATCTGTGTGATGACCACATTAACCTTTTCACTTAGAGTTTTATCCCAGCCTCCTCCCTGGCCTCCGTGCCTCCTGTCTCCCTCCTCTGGTGCATCTACCTCACCACTCTGGGGCGATCCTGCTGACTCAGATCTAACCATACCTGTCCCCTGTCCTGAAGCCTTCAGTGGCTCCCTATGATCTGAAAGATGAGGGTCAGACTTCATTGCCCTCAATCTGCTCCTGAGACCCCGCCAACCTTTGCACCCTCTCTCCTCCAGCTTTCTGGAACTGCTGGGTTCTCTCTGGCATCTCTGCCTTTGTTGCTGCCATCCCCCTGCCCTCTGTGTCACCCTAGGGAATTCCTGTGCCTCGTTTGATACCCAGCTAAGATGTCACTGCTTTGGGGAAGTGTTTCCTGACCCCTAAGACTGAGGTCATGTCTCCGTCATGGCTCCTATCACACCCGCTGCAGTGCTTCTCTTCCAGTGTGCCTCCCTCACTAGATGTCAGGTCCTTAAAGGCAGAAGATGCACCGTGTCACTGGGCCCCTGCACCCAGCCTGGCACCCGGCCCTTCACAAGCCCTCCAGGAACGTCCATAAAGTGAACGAGTGCCTGGAATGGTGTTGGTTTTACTGGAAAGTTGCCAGGAATGATAAAAGGAATAGACTAGGAGGAGGCATTTATTGAATAGATGCTTGTGCTGAGCGCCAGGGTTATGAAGGCCAGCCAAGGTGACAGAGTCCTGCCCTCAGGACGCTTTGAGGTCATCAGAGGACATGGATTCTAATCACATGACTGCTCACAGTGCTCATGACATCATTGTCTTGGTGGACTCTCTCTAGCACACTGAACCTCATGCTTGAACCGCACTTTACATTTTATTAAGTGCTTTTACAGATATTTTTATTTAAATGTTTAAAATTGTGGTAAGATACACATAAGACACATTACCATCTTGTCCATGTTTAGGTGCACAGTTCAGTGGCATTAAGTGTATTCATGTTGTAGTGCGGCCATCACCACTATTTTTATTTCTTATTTTCACAATAAGGTAGTTGTCTAAGTTACATTTTTTTGGAAACACAAAATTCACAAAGTTGTATGAATGAATCTGAATTCACTACTGGGGGTAAAAAAGCAAGAACCACTGGTGAGTTTCATCTCCAGCCATTGTACACAGAGAATATCATTATATACCTTTAATAAAATTGTGAGAGTAAACTGCCAGTTTCTGCTTTTTCAGGTATTAATTTTGCTGAAAGGCCTTGGTCCCAGTCATTCCGTCATAAACAAGGGGTTGGGGCTTTACTGTACAGCTAACGTTCCGGTCTGATATTTTGTACATGCAGTAGCTGTAAGGGATTCAGTACTGGTGTGACAACCGTCCCGGGGACCCAAATAGTCAATTAGAATGTGACTTTTTTTTTTTTTTTAAAGCTTGCAAATTAATCTTGCAAATTAATATATACTTGCAAACCACATAAGTGTTGTGAGAAAAAAAGTCAAGAGTACTTTGGGAGGCATATATTGAGGGCTTCCCTGGTGGCTCAGTCAGTAAAGAATCCACCTGCAATGCAGGAGACCTGGATTCGATCCCTGGGTTGAGAAGATTCCCTGGAAAAGGGAAGGGCAACCCACTCCAGTATTCTTGCCTGGGAAATCCTATGGACAGAGGAGCCTGGTGGGCTACAGCCCATGGGGTCACAAAGAGTTGGACACAGCTGAGTGACTAAACCACCACCACCAACACGCAGGCTTAGGAGACATTTTCCTGAGGATGTGGCATTTGGGTGTCCACCTGGAGAGAAGGCAGATGTTAAGATGCTAGTGGAATGTAGGGGCTGAGGATGGGAGGGGAGAGAGCTCAGGCAGAGGGGACAGCATGTGCAAAGGCCCTGAGACGGGAAGGGGCACTGTGCTTTGGAGGAGATGGAAAGCAGGTGGGAATGAATAAGAGCAGACAGCCTCCTGGGCCCAGGTGAGGGTTTTCCCCTCCCTCTTGAGAGAAACAGGGTGCTTCAGAGCCTTTTAGGTGGGCAAGGATGAGATCAGAGTAGTGCTTTCAATAAAGTCCTGGACCACAGAGAATAAGATATGCAGCTGTCATGGGACGGGGGCAGTAGTAACTACAAGGATGCCAGGACCTGAGCTAGAGCTGGAAACCGGAGTAGAGCTGGCCGATTGGAAACGAAGAACTAATAGTCTTTCCTAACTAAAAAAGTCGCTCTTTTTTTTTTCTCTCTCTCTCTCCCCCACAATTTTCTCTTTTTACTGGTTTTAAAAACCTCTTATTTGGAAATAATTTCAAATTTCTAGATAAGTTTCAAGAATAAGAATAGGAGAGAAAACATTCTTATGCCCTCTACCCAGATTGCTAACATTAAAAATTACTTTTAATTTCAAAAGCAGCACTTTCTCTTTGTAAAAATTCAGAAATATGTAATGTACAAAGGAGCAATCTTCCCTATTTCCAATCCCTCAGGGATACCACTTTTGCGAATCTGGAGTATATCTTTCCATACCTCTTTCTAAACAGTTTGTCAGGCAGACAAGTCAGGTAGCTATCCTGGGGCAGGGGCACTGTGGGTTGAGAGCTCTGGGTCTGAAGACTCATTTCTGTTGGGCACCTTGATTGCTCAAGGACAGAGAGTGAAATGAGATGATTAAAGGCTGAAGATGGTGGCCTGGGTAGGGCAGGTAAGGAGAGTGGGCAGTGTGAGCAGAGAAGTCAGAGGGGAAACCTCCTGGACTCTTGGAGGCCCCAGAGGCCTTTCTTGCCTTCCTCCCCACTGTGCTCTGGAGTTTCTACGTTGCCACGTCTCCTTGGAGTCAGAGTTGAAGGGCCCAGTGCCAGAAAGGGTGCGTGTGGAATCGTTAAAAGAAGCATAAAGGGACATGAGCCATCTTGAGTGGAAGGGGATTGGGAACCCAAAGGCTTAGTTTGATTATTGCAACCCCAACCTGTGAGCTGGGTCTTGTGGGGAGATCAGAAAGGCTGGGGGAGGCCCCCATCACCACTCTGCACACTGTCTCCCTTCAGAGAGGGGACAAAGGATATCTGCAGGTCTGGGCTGGTCCCAGTGGCTGCTGATGACTATGCTGTTTCCCCAGCTCCTTGGTTGGCTTGATGGGAACGTTCAATGAGAAAGCGGAACAGCTGGTGGAGATCCTGGAAGCCCAAGCGGATGGTCAGACCCCTGTGTCCATGCAGGACATGCTGACCTGTGCCACCATGGACATCCTGGCCAAGGTGATGGGCGGATGGCAGGGAGGGCATGGGGCAGGCCACACCAGCAATGGGCTCTTCTTCCCTCCCTTTTCCCTTCCTTGCTTCCTTCCCCTCCCTCCTGTTCCTCCACGTATCAGCCACCCCTTCTCTGGGCTGGGAGGGTCATCTCCTTTATTTCCTTGGATATTCAAAGCAACCGGTAGTGAGATTGGAGCTACTAACTCATTCTCTAGAAATGGACATGAAGAAATGCAGGGATTGGCTCTTGGCTGGTCAGTGGCAGGACCAGGACTGGATCTCAAGTCTGCCTGACTCTCAGCCCAAGCCCACCTCCCCCTTGGCAACCCTCCTCCCCCAATCCCTCCTCCTGCCATGGAGTATGGTTTGGCTTTTCACCCCCCCCCCCCCCGCAAATCCCCCACACCATCTCAGCAGGGACCCAGATAACTTCAAACCCAGGTAAAACATGGAGTGCAGGCATAGTGAGTGAGGCGTTATCACCATTCAAAAATTCACTGGGAGTTTGGATTTAGAATAAACATCCAAGGGAGGCTGCATTTCAGGGGGAACGCATCTTGTCAAGGAAAGAAGCCTAGGTTCCTTGAGTGGCTATTATGTGCCACTTAATCCTATCACATCCCACAGGGTCAGGATTGTCATAGGTTGTAAGGAGTGGATGACACAATGCAGTCAGTGCTTGCCCTGGGTCTTCAATCCTTACATCCCCCATGTGTGACCTCACCCTTCTGTCTCCCCCAGGCAGCTTTTGGGATGGAGACCAGCATGCTGCTGGGTGCCCAGAAGCCTCTGTCTCGGAAAGTGAAACTGATCCTGGAGGGCATCAGCGCATCCCGGAACACTCTGGCGAAGGTACCAGGCATCATGGCTTGTCTTGTCCTCATTTGCTGGAGCAACTCCTCCAGTGATTTTTTTTTCCAGAATGGATTTTGAGTTCTGATATGTCTGAAGTGACTTCTGAATCAGTCAGGATTTGCATGTATCCCCTAAAGTAAAGGCAGAAAATCTAAATAGTTTAAGAAAATTAGGAGTAAGTCTTTTTCTTATGTGAAATGATCGTGAAGCAGGTAACACAGGATGGCAATGATGACTTCACAGTGTCAGATGTTCCTGGATTTTTCTCTTTCTGCTCCAGTGTCTTTAGCATACCACCTCATTGTAATAAGATGGCTGCTGCAGCTCCAGCTATCACTTCCTCGTTCCAGGCATGAAGGAAGAGGAAGGGGGAAAGGTGGTACTGTTACTGAACCAAATTTGAGTCTGCTTGCCTGCACACAGTAAAGCCCATCTTATTGATACTGGGTTGTGGTAAAGGAAAGTGCAGTGTTTATTGCAGGGCACCAAGCAAGGAGTGCTAGTGCCTAAAAAGCCTGAACTCCCCTAAGGCTTTCAGGGAAAGATTTTAAAAGACAGAGTGAGGGAGAGGAGTTGTGGGGTGTGAGATCTTTTCGTGGATATTCTTCTGATTGGCTGGTGGTGAGGTAATCAGGAAGCAACATTATCAAACTTCTGGTTCTGTCTGGTCTGGGGTCTACGTGCTTATGGGCAGCATACTGTTAACTTCCTCCACTGGAGGAAGTATCTGCAAAACAACAAAAGATATGGCTCCGAATATTATCTATAGCCCTTGAGGAGGAACTAAATGTCCTTGACTTCATTTAATGGCTAAACTATTTTTATTTTGTCCTCCTTGGCTGTTTTCCTTTCTTTCTGCATTTTCTCACTTCTCTGATTAAATTTACCCTTTGGAACTTGGGGAAGACCTGGGAGGCTAAAGTTTTCCTATAGACAAGAGGCAGGTGGAGGATGGCAGGGGGCAGGAGGGGTTGGGTTCTGCTCTGGGAAGACCGCATAGGGTCGCACTCAGCTACAGCACTTGAGCTGATTCCCAGACAGATGCCCTCCTGTTCCCTGGGACTTCAGACTCTGTGCTTAGAATCCCCTGATGCCACTGCATCTGTTCAGCAGTTAATTCCACTCCACTTCCCTCTGGCTTCTGTCCACTTTCCGCCTTCAGTGCAATCCTAACTGTATCCATCCTTCAGGAATCTTTAAAAATATATATATATATAGATAGATAGATAGATACATATATATATATATATATAATTTATTTTTGGCTATACCACCCACGACATATGGAACCTTGTTAATAGTTTACTGACCAGAGATCGCGCCCACACCCCCTGCAGCAGAAGAAGCATGGAGTCTTAATCACTGGATCACCAGGGAAGTTTCCCTCAGGAATCCTTTCCTATTTCCCAGTGCTCCGTGGATTTTTTTTAAAATAATTAATTTATTTTTAATTAAAGGACAAGGCTTTACAGTATTGTGTAGGTTTCTGCCAAACATCAACATGAATCAGCCGTAGGTATACACATAACGTCAACATGAATGAGCCATAGGTATACACATGCCTCCTCCCTTTTGAAACTCCCTCCCACCTCCCTCCCCTTCCCACCCCTGAGATTGTTTCAGATCCCTGCTTTGAGTTCCCTGGGTCATACAGCAAATTCCCATTGGCTATCTATTTCACATATGACAAGGTATGTTTCCAGGTTACTCTCTCCATACATCCCATCATCTTCTTCCTCCCCCCACCCCACCCCCAGCACCACCGCCCCTCCCCCAACTCCCCATCTGTCCATAAATCTGTTTTCTATGTCTGTGTCCCCAGGGGTCCCTGGATATTTTAAGGCATCTTTCCCAACATTTCTAGGGATTCAGAGCAGGAAGGGGAAGCCAGTGCTTGGGCTTAGCCCACCGTCTTGATGAAATCTCCTAGCTACTTGATCTTTTCTAGAATGTTCCCAGGTTCTTCTGACTTCCGAGCCTGCTGTGGATCTCTGAAGTCGTTTTGGAGCTGGGGAGGGGCAGGGGAGTGGGGGGTGGGGCGCACTGACAGGGAGCGGGAACTCTCCTGCAGTTTATGCCGGGGAAGTGGAAGCAGCTTCGCGAGACCCGGGAGAGCGTCCGCTTCCTGCGCCAGGTCGGCAAGGAGTGGGTCCAGCGGCGCCGCGAGGCCCTGCAGAGGGGGGAGGACGTGCCGGCCGACATCCTCACGCAGATCCTCAAAGGTGCCGGGGCTCCGCAGGGCCCGGGAGTGGGGCGCGGCGGGGATGCCCCTCCCCCGCCAGGGTGACCCATCACAGGGGACAGGGGACCAGGCTCCCAGGGCCCTGAGAAGCGCCTTGTCTTTCAGCTGAAGAGGGGGCTCAGGACGACGAGATCCTGCTGGACAACTTCGTCACCTTCTTCATCGCTGGTCTGTAGCTTCAGCGGCCACCAAGGGTTCCGAGCTTTGCAGGAACACTGGGGACCATGGACTACCTGACTTGGAGGTGGCCTTAGACAGGCTGAGCAGAGTCCCACTCTGGGGGGCTGGGGTGAGGGGAGGCCCAGGAGGCTCTCTTGGTGGCCCCCCCACCTGGTTGTTGTTCAGCCGCTAAGTTGTGTCCAGCTCTTTGCGAACCCATGGGCTGTGGCCCGCCAGGCCTCCCTCACCATCTCCTGGAGTTTGTCCAAGCTCATGTCCATTGAATCAGTGATGCCATCCAACCATCTCAACCTCTGTCGCCCCCTTCTTCTCCTGCCCTCAATCTTTCCCAGCATCAGGGGCTTTCCCAATGAGTCAGGTGCTTGCATCAGCCACCTGGTTAACTGCTTAACCCACGTGGTTAAGGAGCTGGCAATTGTGAAGTTTTGTGAAGCTCCCTTTGGGGGTTCAGGAGAGCTTAGCCATGTGAATGCAAGGCTCTGTCTTACTCAGAATTTGTGGCAAGGCCTTCGGTAGATTAGCACCAGAAGACACGCTAAGCACGTTGATTCGTTTACTCATCAAATACTTCTTGAGCATTGTTCTTCACCTGAAAACTCCTCCTCACCCTTCAGCGATCCCGCAAGCATCTCTTCCTCAGAGAAGCCCTCAGGGATTGCCCAGACTCATCAGGTCCCAGTTAGAAGCTCTCCATGGTGCCCAGACAGGAGATGTACCCTCTCCAGACCTCAGGACCTGGTGCCCACAGCTTAGGCAGGTCACGAGCCTTGGCCCCAAAAGCCTTGCTGTACTTGAGTCCCAGCTCTGCCCCTCCTGCTGTGTGACCCAAGAGAGACATATTCCTGTCGGCCTCAGCTTGCTCTTCTGCAAAATGGGGACAAATATCCCTCCAGGCCAGGTGAGGCCCAAGGAGGGTTGGAGGAAAGGTCTTCCAGGGTGTGAGAGCTGCATGCACGGGGGCAAAGGCTGGTCCTCTGACTGCACTGGGTGCACCAGGTGCGGAGGTGGACAGCTGTCTCCATATCTGTAGGTCTGGCTCAGCCAAGGGGGAGCAGTGAGGCCTTGAAGTGCCTCTAGGGGCTCGGGGTCTCAGAGGCCCGGTGGGCTGGGCCAGCCGCAGCCCTGTAGGCCACGTGGGGCTGCCACTCTCCTCCTTCCCTGCAGGTCACGAGACTTCCGCCAATCACCTGGCATTCACGGTGATGGAGCTGTCGCGCCAGCCCGAGATCTTAGCGAGGTATGGAGAGGGGAGGTTGGGGGGGGTCCCCTTGAGGTTGGTGAAGGGGGCTGTCTGACCTCTGGTTCCCAGAGGGCCACCTGCTCCTACCTCCCACGGCTGAGCCCCCGGCCCAGTTCAGTGAGTCCTGCTCCCTTCAACCCAGAGTCTTTGCACATGCTGTTCCTACATCTAGAAGCTCCTCTTCCTGCTTTTCTCCTGGAGAACCCCCTTCCCCTCCTTCCCCCTCCCCCTCCCCTCCTTCCCTTTCCCCCTCCCCATCTCCCCTCCCCTCCCCCTCCCCTCCCCTCCCCATCTCCCCTCCCCTCCCCTTCCCTTCTTCCCCCATCTCCCCTTCCCTCCTTCCCCCATCTCCCCTCCCCTCCCCTCCCCATCTCCCCTCCCCTCCCCTTCCCTTCTTCCCCCATCTCCCCTTCCCTCCTTCCCCCATCTCCCCTCCCCTCCCCTCCCCATCTCCCCTCCCCTCCCCTCCCCATCTCCCCTCACCTCCCCTCCCCTCCTTCTCCCATCTTCCCTCCCCTCCCCTCCCCATCTATCCTCCCCTCCCCTCCCCCTCTTCCCCCTCCCCTTCTTCCCCCTCTCTTTCTCCTTCCTCCCTCCTCCCCCTCCCCCCTGCCTACCTTCCCCTTCCCCCCACTCCCTTCCCCCTCCTAAAACCTTTCTGACCCCAAAAGCAGCCACTCTGTTCCGCACCTAGCCTGCCCCCAGCTCAGACATGCACCTTCTCTCGGACCGTCTGCTTTGAGTCTATTTCAGTCATGACACCGGAAGCTCCAGGAGGGCAGGGCCCTGGCTGTGTCCCTCCTGAGAAGTGTGCAGGGCCTGGCCAGGGGCTGGCACTGAGGACTGAGCCGAATTCCAAACCAAGGGCTGAGGGAGCGCTCGTCTTCCGCTGGCGAGACAGAGGCGTGCCTCCCTGGGGAGGTGGCATTTGAGCGGCCGTTGGTTTCCTTAAATACAGACAGTGTCCCTCAAGGACTGGGGCCCAGATGGGCTGAGCCAAACGCCAAGGACAGGCTGGGGGCTGGGAGCTCTGGGGATGTGGGGAAGGGCCCATTAGGGCAACGGTTGTCATGCCCAGCAGAAAGGGCAGACCGAACGATTGCCTGGGAGTCTAAAATAACACATAGGGCTTCCCGGGTGGTGCTAGTGGTAAAGGATCCACCTGCCGAAGGAGGAGATGCAGGAAGCACGGGTTCCATCCCTGGGTAGGGAAGAGCCCCTGGAAAAGGAAATGGCAAGCCACTCCAGTATTCTAGCCTGAAAAAGCTCTGTTTGAATCCCAGTTCAAACAACAGGGTTTGAACTGTGGGGCTGCCTTACATGTGGATTTCTTCCACTAAGTACTGGCCCCAGCACCACACGGTCCCCAGTGGGCTGAGTCCAGAGATGTGGAGCCACGGACATGGAGGACCAATTGTCCAAACTTACACTCAGATTTTTGACTATGCGGAGGGTCGGTGCTCCAACTCCTGTGTTGTGCAAGGGTCAACTGTAGCTTACTGGTGTTTAAAAATACATAATAAAAATATAATTATAAAAATAAATAAAATGAAAATACATAATAGTACTTATTAAAAATTTGGAATAAACAGAAAAGTTTAATTATTACGATAAATCCAGGGACTTCCCTAGCATTCCAGTGTTAAGACTCCACACTCCAGTGCAGAGGGTGTGGGGTCGATCCCTGGTTGGGGCACTAAGATCCCACATGCTGCATGGCATGGGCAAAAAAATCAACAACAGTAAATCCACTTGTGGTGCCCCCATCCGCCCAGCCACAGTTCATGGTTAATTCCTGAATTTCACCGTGTGTACTATCACGACATTGCTCCACATTTCTGCAGCCTCTTCCCAAGTCCATTCATTCTTTTTTTCTTAAACTTTTTTATTTTGTATTGGGCTGTAGCTGATTAACGATGTGGGAGTTTCAGGTGAACAGTGAAGGTGCTCAGTCATACATATACATGTATCCATTCTCCCCCAAACCCCCTCCCCTCTCATTCTTTTTTAAATATTGTGGCTATGTGTGTGTGTCTGTGTGTATCATATATATTATATCACATATATAATAAAGTTTACCATTTAAACTATTTTCAAGTGTGTAGTCCAATGGCATTAAGTACATTCACAGTCAGGCAGCCATCCCCACCATCCATCCCCAGAACATTCCAGCATCCCAAACAGAAACCGTCCCCATTAAGGACTACCTCCCCACTCCCTGCCTCCCTCCCTCCAGCCCCTGGCCACCACCATTCTATTTCCTGTTTCTGTAAGTCTGACTCCTCCAGGTACCTCCTACAAGTGGAATCATACAGCATTTGTCCTTCTTGCTTGGCTTTCACTCAGCATAACGTCCCTGAGGTTCAGCCATGTGGCAGCATGCGGCAGGATGCCCTTCCCCTTAAGTCTGAGTGATACTCCATCGTATGGATGGACCACCTCTTGTCTGTCCATTCATCCATCAGTGGACACTTGGGTTGCTTCCAGCTTTGGGCTATTGTGAATAGTGTTGCTACAGACATCGGTGTGCAAATATCTATTTGAGACCCGACTTCCAGTTGCTTTGGGTATTAAGCACCAAGCACCAAGAGCTGGGATCACCATCACATGGTAATTCTGTGTTTATTTTTTGAGCAGCCTCCGTACCATTTTCCATAGCAGCTGCGCGATTTTACATTCTCATCAACGGTGCACAAGGGTTCTGGTTTCTCCACATCGTCACAACCCCTGTTATTTTCTGCCTCCGGCATGGGTAGGAAGGGGTCCAGGTCCACTTTCACTGGGACATATTGTTTAAAAATGTATTTATTTTTAATTGGGGGACAATTGCTTTACAATACTGTGTACGTTTCTGCCATACATCAACGTGAATCAGTCGTAGGAATACATATGTCCCCTCCTTCCTGAACCTCTCTCCCACCTCGCACCCCACCCCACCCCCTCTAGGTAGTCACAGAGCACTGGGTTTGAGCTCCCTGCATGGTACGGCAAATTCCCACTGGCTGTACGTTTTGCACACAATAACGTGTATGTTTCAACGCTACCCTCTCTATTCGTCCCGCCCTCTCCTCCCCCACTGTGTGTACAAGTCGTTCTCTATGTCTGTATCTCTGTTGCTGCCCTGCAAATAGGTTCATCAGTACCTTCGTTCTAGACTCCATGTGTATGTGCTAATATTTGATAGTTGTTTTTCTCCTTCTGACTTACTTCCCTCTGTATAACAGGCTCTACAGTGTGCATCCCAAGGCTGGTACCTGTATCGTTCACTCTGCCGTTTCCAGCTGCTTTGAGCTTAGCTAAAATAGGCCTCTTTGTGCTTTTTTTTTTTTTTTTCAAGGTGTAAAGAAAATTCAGCTTGCATTTCATAAGGATGGTATCAAATTTATATATTTGAGAGAATGGGATTCTGAGAATAATTCTCATTATAAAGAATTTATAATCCTGAGAGAATGGGCGTCAATATAATATTAAGTCTCCCAAACAAAGATATGGAATTTATTTTTTATTTTTTTATTTTTTTTAAAGATATAGAATTTAATCTCCATTTATGCAATAGGCATCTTTGTGCAAAGCCCCTGTTCTGAGGTGGTTTGCCTCCTGCAGCCGATTCCAAGCAGCGCACAATGATGGGTGAATGTTTTGAGGGCCGGAAACATAGTTCCCAACTACTTGGACCTCTGGGTTGGGATGTGGCGGTTCCTCCAAGAACAGGGCCCGGGGGGCAGTGTGTGCAGCGGAGGGGGCCCCAGGCCTCTCTTGTCATGCTTCCTGCCATGCCCCCTCTTAACACTTAGGTGGAGACCTCTCCCCTTGGAGACGAACTTGTCTTTGTCTGACCGACAGGCTGCAGGCCGAGGTGGACGAGGTCATTGGGTCCAAGAGGCACCTTGACTGCGAGGACCTGGGGAGACTGCAGTACCTGTCTCAGGTGTGGGGGTGGGAGAGAAGCTCCCGGGCAGAGGTGGGTGATTCACTGACCAGGCCTGCTGCCTCCCTGGACCCTGTAGGACAGGGATTCTCCAGTATCCTGGCACCTGAAAATCCCCTGGGAGATTAAAGAACCTCCCTGTGTCCAGGCTGCTGCAGAAGGATATTAAGCCACTGGGGGCGTGGCTAGGGCTTCCCAGGTGATCCCAATATGGAAATCAACTCATTAGTCAAAGGTGCTGTGTTTGGGTTTCCCAAGGAGTCTGGGTTCCAAAAGTCTTAGACTTTCCACCAGGGGGCCAGTCTCGGCCAGCAGAGTCCCATCCAGTCCCTGACATAGCACAGGGGGAGGCCTTCCTCCAGCTGCCCTGGGTCCTCGGAATGGTGGGGGCCCTGGTTCAGGGGGAGGCCTGGCTCCTGGCCTGGTGGCTTTGCTCAACCCCCTCCCCGGGCCTCAGTTTCCCCTTCTGTCCCACGAGGGGTTGGACATGGAGATGAGGCTAACCTTACAGGGGCTGGGGACCCAGTCTGGCTGTGGGAACACGCCCAGCGCCATGGATGGGAGCAGAGAAGGGTCTGGGACATGCTTGTGGCACTTTCTGTGGGGGTTTTCCTGACATCTGTCTCTCATTATCTGCCCATGCGGTGTCTGCAGGTCCTCAAAGAGTCGCTGAGGCTGTACCCGCCTGCGTGGGGCACCTTCCGTCTGCTGGAGGAGGAGACCTTGATTGACGGGGTCCGAGTCCCCGGCAACACGCCGCTCTTGGTGCGTGGGGCCCTGCCTGCGCACCCCCGAGCGGCCGGCTCGGGGTGTCCTCTGAGGTCAGGGGCTTCTCCCTGGCCACCCTGTGCCTTCTCACTTGGGTCTAACTGTAACCCTGTGATGTGCTTTCTCTCCCGCCACACTGTCCAGCGTGAGATTACAGGGGATGCTTTTACAAGGAGAGGCCTCATTTACAGCTGAGGCTGCTGAGGCTCAGAGAGGTCGGGTTACTTTCCTGAGGTCACACAGCTAGCAAGGGGCAGATACGGGGATGTGCCCAGTTCCTGAGCTGGCCCCAACTTGCCCCAGTTCCTTTTCTGCCCACAGCTCCTCCTCCCACTAAGGCTGACTTTTCTCCCCCTGGTGGCCTTTTTGTTTCTCTGGCTGTTTCCTCATTCATTCATTCAGGCTCCATTCATGCACAATGACCTCCATAAACTCACTACCCCTCCCCGCCAAAAAACTAGAACGTAACCAGCTGTGTATACACGGCTCTCCTGGTTCCCCCCAGAAGCTGTCACTCTCCCGAATTCTTTGCTTGACACCTGCTCACCTTCATGTGTGTGTGTGTGTGTGTACCCACACAATAGTATGCTCTCGGACTTGCTTTCTGACTCAGCACAATGTCCATTAAGATTGTGTAGATTTCCACGTGTGCTGTCCGTCTTCACTGCCCTGTAACATGGCATCGGTCATTCTGGATTGCTCGGTGCTGTGCTGAGTTGTTTCACTTGTCTCTGACCCTTTGTGACCCCAGGGACCATAGCCCGCCAGAGCCCTCTGTCCATGGGATTCTCCAGGGAAGAATACTGGAGTGGGTTGCCATTTCCTTCTCCAGGGGATCTTCCTGACCCAGGGATCAAACCCAGGTCTCTTAGGTCTCCTGCACTGGGAGGCGGGTTCTTTACCTGGGAAGCACCATATTGGATTAAGGGCCCCAGTGACCTCATTTTCACTTAATTACCTCTTTAAAGAGCTTATCTCTAAATACAGTCACATTCTGAAGTTAACTTCAGCATATGAATTTTACGGGCACACGGTTCAGCCCAAATAGGACCCAGTTTTATTTTCACAAAGAAGAATGATGTGTCCCACCTGTTGAGCGGCTCCCCCAGCCCCAGGGCCCGGCCACAGTCTCCCCTGCACACACCAAAGCTTCAGCCATGCATGCTTCTTTATCCTGTTTATCTGCGCTTTTTAAAAAACTACCAGCTACTGCAATGACCATCTATCTTCAGAATGCCCTTACATCTGGCAGGGCAAGGACCCGGGGCTGACTCTCAACCCCCGTGTCCAACCTGAACCCCGTGACCCTGAGTGGGCAGACCCAGGCTCCAACCCCAGCCCTGCTCCCGCTGGCTGAGTCTTCTCAGGCAAGACGCTGAACTTCCAGGCCTCAGTACCATCCGGGCAACATGGGGATGCTGATACCCGAGTCAATAGGATAATGTACATCCTCTGCCTGGCAAAACTCCCTGGCACATAGTGGGCACCTTTTGCTGCCCCCAGATCCCTCCCCGTCTTACACTCCCACTCCAGCCCTGGCAGCCCTGGACCCACACAGAGAAGAGCAGCGAAGACTTGGGAGAGACACTTTGTGCAGAGGCCAGTACCCAGGGCCCAGGGCCGGGGCACAGAGCAACAGCCCCAGTCAGGAGGCACCAGGTGTGCAGGTGAAAGACTGCTGGGGGTCGGTGGCATCCCGACCCCCACTCCACTGAAGCGAGTCTTGTGTTGAAGACAAATTTGATTAATAACAGCTCTCAGAAGGATGGCCTTGCCGCAGACCTGAGCTCGCATCTCGTTTTGGCCACTTACTTGCCAGGTGACTTCAGGCATGTCATGAACCTCTGAGCCTCAGTTTCCTCATCTGTAAAATAGGGATAATTGTGGCTCCCCGCACAGGGTAAAGCCAAGCGTGGGATGATGTAGCGTGCCCAGCTGGTTGGTGACACATTGGGCTGCCCTCTTTCTTCCTCTTAGACACTTTTCAGGGGCCAGCGGAACCCCACCCTAGTCCAGATGGGCGGGTCGGGAGGTGGATGGGGTGGTGGGGAGTTGAGGAGGGGGTACTCGGCTCCGAGTCTCCCCACTGGGTGACTGCAGCAGGTGGGGGAGGTGCGAGGGGACCTACCCTTGGACCCAGAGACAAGCGGACCCTCTGCCCGGCAGTTCAGCACCTACGTCATGGGGCGGATGGACACATACTTTGAGGACCCTCTGACTTTCAACCCGGATCGCTTCGGCCCCAAAGCACCCAAGTAAGTCTGTCTTCAAGCTGTGGGCGAGTGGGGGCCTGGTGGGAGGACGGCCCCAGCGGCCTCTGGTCTGAGCTGCCGTGACCACTGATCACTGCGAGGGAGCTGGGAGCCCCACTCTGCCCCCATTTAGAGGGAGGAAATCACAGCTCAGAGGTTAGGTAATTTGCCCAAGGAGGCACAGCCAGCAAGGACTCAGACTGGTTTTAAAGCGTGTGCTTATAACCAGGCCCTTATACTGGAAAGCCCTGTGATTTGGGCAAGTGGCCGAGCTTTCCCCAGCCTGGATGATCCTATCTGAGAAATGGGAATACCAACAGCTCTCTCGAGAGTGACCGCTTTTAAGTACCACAGCTCTGATGGGGCCTGAGTCCAAACCCAGACTTTCCGGACCCAGACATGTGACCGGCTGAGTAAGTGGACCGAGTGACGTAGGACCTTGGGGGAGTGGCTTTGCCTCTCTGAGCCTCAATTCCTCCATCTGTGAAATGGGACCAATCACAGCTCCTTCTGGAAGGCTCAGTGGAGGATGAAATGAGAAAACGCTGATCCAGAGCTCAACAGAGTCAGCGGTGATGTCTTTAGCGTGGTCAAAAGCAGCCCCGGCCCAAAGCCGTCATCACAGGGGTGGCCTTGTCACGACTGTGGCCTCCTGACACCTCCCTCCTGTTCGCAGGCCCAAGTTCACCTACTTCCCCTTCTCCCTGGGACCCCGCTCCTGCATCGGGCAGCAGTTTGCTCAGGTAGGAGGCCAGCTGCGGGGTTTCGACCCAGAGGTGACCGCGGGGTGACGTCTGGTCTGGGAAGCACTTCAGAGCCCCCTGCTGTTCCAGGGTCCCCGGGGTTGGGGGCCCAGGCAGCCATGGCGCCTCGCTCCCTCATCCACGCCGCTGACTCACCCTCCCCGCCCCCTGCGTGCACAGATGGAGGTGAAGGTGGTCATGGCCAAGCTGCTGCAGAGGCTGGAGTTCCGGCTGGTGCCCGGGCAGCGATTCGGGCTGCAGGAGCAGGCCACGCTCAAGCCACTGGACCCTGTGCTGTGCACGCTGCAGCCCCGGGGCTGGCAGCCGGCGCCCCCGCCCCCGCCCTGCTGAGGGGCCCAGGCAGGACCACACTTCTTGGCCAGGGCTCTGGACACCCTGCTCCCCCACCCCCATCCCCAGGAGCACCCTCCATGCTGGCTCCCAGCGGGCCCTCGGCCCTCCACTGCCTGCTTCACCCCCTCGGAGCTCCTCCTCCCTGCTAACCCCGCCACCACCCCCACCAGCCCCTACCTAACCCCCAGCTGCCACCCAGATGTGCTGTTGTCTCTCTCCCTTCCCCCCTCCCCCCGCCCCCGCCTCTTTGCACAGACCACTCCCTCTGCCAGACACCCTAACTCTTGCTTACTCCCTAAAGCCCTCTTCAGGTGTCACCTCTTCCAGGAAGCCCTCCTGCCATCCCCCGGCTGGGCCAGGGGCCCCTCCTCTGTGCTCCCCCGCCCCCATCACCTGTGCTACCTCTAACACCACACTGACCACACTGTATCATGAGTGTCCTTTGACGTGACCGACTGCCCTGCCAGGCTCCGAGTGCCTCGAGGGCAGGGCCTGGCATGTGATTCATCTCTGAGCCCCCTGTGCCCACCCAGGGCCTGGCACAGTCGATGCTCAATAAATAAATATGTGTTGACTGCAAAAATGAATGGCCAGACTAGGCCAGGGCACTCTGGCCTCCATTTTCTCATCTGTAAAATGGGGGCCATGTTGAGACTGATCTCTCTGAGGGCTGACATACCTCTGGAAGCTGCCCCCGGAGACGCCCAGATGATGCCACATCGGGAGAAGACCGCCCAGTTTCCCAGGCGGTTTTAGTAGAAGCCCGTTCCCTTGTGTGGAAGACTGTGCTCCGGGGGTGAAGTTGGGACTGTGGGCAGTGTTGAGAGCTTGAATTGAGGGGTTCGGGGGCCCCGGGGCCTTTGTGGTCTAGTCTACTCCCAATAAGGCCATGGACACCCCAGAGGGCCTCCGACAGGCTGGAACCCCCAGGACCTCTCTTGGGGGCAGCCTGGTGCAGCTAAGCAGGAATGCCCACTGCACCCTCTGCATCTCTTGGCACAGGGCTGCCCCTCCCGACCTCTGGGGCCCAGGCAGTGAGACTGCAACCCTCATGGCAGTGGGCAGGTAAAGAAATTTCCCCTTCCTGCTCAGGGCCAAGGGGTGGCCAAGGGGCAGGAAAACCTGGCCCCACCGTGTCCTCTGGGCCTGTCCAAGGAAAGGGCCACCCCCATTTTCTCCTTCAGCACTTGGGAGTTTGTCTAGGAAAAAGAAGCTGCCCCCGGACTTCCCTGGTGGTAGAGTGGATAAGAATCCGCCTGCCAGTGCAGGGGACACAGGTTCGATCCCTGGTCTGGGATGATTCTGCATGCTGCGGAGCAGCTAAGCCCGGGCACCACAACTACTGAGCCTATCGTCTAGAGCCCGTGCTCTGCAACGAGAGAAGCCCCACAGTCAGAAGCCTCTGACTGTGTGCTGCCTCTAGAGAGTAGTCCCCACTCTCCTCAACTAGAAAAAGCCCACACACAGCAGTGAAGAACCCCACAAACTAAAACACCAGAAATAAGTTAACTAATTAAAAAAAGAAAGAAAGAAACTGTCCTGGGCCCCCTGCCTGGGGTACGTGTCCCAGACAGATTCCCGCCCCCACCCGTCACTATACCCGGGAGGGTGTGGATTTGGGGTGTCCTTGCTGTACGTCTGCTCCTCAACCCTTGCTGCAGTCTTGAATAATGGCTCCCAGGGATCTTCCCATTTAGCAGATGAGAAAACTGAGGCTCGGGGGCGGCAGTGACCTGCCCGGCACAGGTGGGTGCTCTGCACTGGGATAGAGCCGCTGGACATGGGAACCCACAGTAAGAGCGGCTGCACCTGCGCCTCTGGGCATGGCGTTGGACCTCCGGGTGCGGCTGTAGCTGCAGATTCCTTGCTGAGTGAGGGTCCTATGCTCTCCCAGCCCCCTGCCAGACCCGAGCTCTAAGTTGGGCCCTTATCAAGCTACACACTACCCCCTCAGTTTCCATCTACCTGCTTTGGGGTGGGGGTCAGGGGGAAGGCCAGAACCTTCTGTGTCAGCTGGACCAGCCTATGGGGTGGAGACCAGAAACTTTTCTTTTTAAGTGCCCCCCATCAGGAGATCCAACCTTCCCTCGTGGCTCAGCTGGTAAAGAATCCGCCTGCAATGAGGGAGACCTGGGTTTGGTCCCTGGGTTGGGAAGATCCCCTGGAGAAGGGAAAGGCTACCCACTCCAGTATTCTGGTCTGGAGAATTCCATGGACTGTATAGTCCATGGGGTCACAAAGAGTCGGACACAACTGAGCGACTTTCACTTCACAGGAGTCCCCAGGGTGCGCAGGGCTGGTACCAGCCCCTGGAGCCCAGGCAAGATGGACACGATTAAGACCAAGGTCCTGCAGCCGGACCTCCTGGGGTCAAATGCTACCCCATCTGTCACTGGTTATGGGGCTTGGCCCCCAGTCTCCCTATCATAAGGGAGGACAGATAATATTACCCACATCCTAAGGTTGGTGGGAGAGTTAAGAGCGTCCTCCGAGGATGGTGCCCGGCACAGAGTCTTCCACAGTGGGCCATGGCTGAACACCCAACCGCGGCGGCATCTTGACTGCTGTTCCCTCAGTGCAGTTCCCAGAAGGGACGCATGGTGGCGCCCCGGCGCAGCGCTCGGATCCGCGTCCGGCCCCCGGCCGTGTGGACGATGCCTCTCCGCCGCTCCGAGGGTCCCGAGGTCCGAAGGGCGAGGCACTAGAGGCGACGCCAGCAAGCCCAGCCTCCCGAAGGAGGGGTCAGGGCGAGAGGGTGCGACGCTGGCCAGCCCCGCCCCCCCCCCCACCCCACCCCGTCCCCGGTCAGGCGCGGGTGGTCTGGGGCCTCCAGTGACCCTGGGATGGCGGTGGGGAGGCGGGCATCGCGGTCCCCATTTCAGAACCGGGGCCACTGAGACGGGAGAAGGTCGGGCTGGTGGGGCGGCCGGGGCGCTGCCACGCGTGGGGGTGCGGCGATCACTCGGTGCCTCCATCTTCCCTCTCCTGTGGGGAGGCCTGGGTCTGGCGGGGGCGATGCTGGCAGGCCCGCGGTGGGACGAACTGGGCCGTCTGGACTCACCCAAAAAGGGTCCGGGGGTGGGGAAGGTGGGGGAGAGAAACGCGTGAAGCTGAGTCTGGGGTCAAGCTGTTTGCTGCCGCCGCACCAGGTGGCTCTGGTCCCCTCCCTGCCCTGCTGTTCCTTCCCGCAGGACAGCGGGCAGCGACGGTCCTTTCTCAGCTCGCCGCCTCTCTGTCAACCTGGACAAGGTGCGATGGGTCTACACGCTCACGCTCAGGACGCTTCCAGCCTGCCCACTCACCCGAGCGCCCCTGATTCCCCAGTGCTGAGCTGCTGCAACACCCCGACTGCATTTTATGCTCCCTGGACATCATCTCCCTGTGTCCTCCCCACCCCCAAGGGTCTGGAGACTTGCGGGGGGCGGTGGGGGGGGGAGGGACCCCCGGGGTGTCTCTGGCCAGGCCAAGGGGGAAGTGGCCTCGGGAGCCTTGTCTGCAGGTGTGGCTCCGCCCAGCTGCAGCCGGGTGGTAGGTGTTTTTTGTCTGAATGCTGGGCCAGGTGGGTGCTGGCGTGGAGTTGCCGGGCAGGGCCTTGGTGGAAGCCCACGTGGGTGGCCAGAGGACCACAGCAAGCTGCCCAGCCGGGAAGGCACTGGGTGGGGTTCCTGGTGGTCTCGGCCAAGCAGGCCTGCTGTCCTCTACCCTGGTCCAGGGTCAGGGAGGTCCAGGCGGAGGGACCCCACAAACAGTGTGGGCGATCACAAGAGGGGCTGGCCGCCTGCAGGTGGCCTCAGGGCAGGGGCCAGAGGGGACTCAAGCTGGGGCTTGGTTCTGCGTCGCACGGTCCTGCGTCGCACTCCGCTGCACGGATGCTTGCTCTCCTCTGAGGCGAGAATCCTGCGTCTTCAGGGGGCTTCCTGACCAGTGTCTGACCCCAAGGAGGGTCTCGACCCCCTAAATGCGTATCTGCCCAGACCTTACCCTGGGCTCCAGACAGTCTCGGACATCTCTGGCTGGATGTCCAAAAATAAGTCTGGCCAGGGGAGAGACAGACACTGGGGGTATTTCTGGCAGGCGACAGGAGACTTACCCAGGAGGGTCATTTCTCTGAATCAGGGAAACCGTAGGGACGGATGGTCTGGAGCTTTAAAAACGCTCATTTCTCCCAGAACATGGTTCTCCCTCACTTATCTCCGGAGGAAACCATGGTTACCTTCCTGGTCTTGCCCAGCTTAGGCAGCCTTGGCTGGGGAGCTGGACCCGGCCAGTCATGCAGAGTGGTCACCCCCAGGGTGGGGGCCCTGAGGTCTCTGCGGAGGACAGGGACCAGTGGAGGCCTGAGCCTCCCGCTCTTGGCTGGCTCGGGGGGCAGGCAGACCCCGTCTGCCATGCCCGGGTCCCAGGCCTGCCTGGGAGGAGGCTCCATGGGCCTCAGGGTGGAGAGGCCGGGCAGGAGGTGGTGGGGGTGGGGGTGGTCCAGGGCCTTTCATTCAGAATCCCGGCCTCCCAGGTGGGGTGTGGAGGGCCCCAGAGTCAATGCCAGGTGGGCAGGGGCAAAGGCTCATCTCTTCTCCCCACTCCCTGTCCTTGGGCCCAGCTCTGCTGGTCCAGGATTGGGGGGGGACAAGGGCGGCGATGATCAGGGGCAGTCTCCTGCCTCCCCCAGCCCAGGGGCAGGGCCTCCAGGCGGCCCTGGGATCCTGGCTGAGGAGGAGTCTGGGATGATGGGGTTGGCTCACCCATCGAGCCCCTGCTGCTTAGCCAGCCCCAGGCCCAGCTGTACAGTGACCCTGGGCCCCTTTCTACAGACAAGGTCCCAATGGTGGGGCCTCACTGTTCCTGGGGGGCCTCACCCCTGCTGTGAGCCCAACAGCCTGAGGAGGAGGCCAGCCCCTCCCCACCAGCCGCGCCCCCCAGCCCCCTAAGTGATGGCAGCTCCTTGGCTCCCACCCAGGGGAAGGGGATTGCCCCAGGGAACTCACACACGCCCTCACACCCTGGGGACCCCCAGAGCAGCTAACGGGTCCCTCAGGCTTCTTTCCTGGCCAGAAGCCTGGAGACGGGAGGCTCACCCAAGGCCACCCAGGTGGTCATCAGCTTAAGAGGGCCTTGGGTGCGGGAAATCAGCTCCCAGGACCACACTGGAGTGTGTGTGTGTGAGCGCATGCGCAAGCTGCATGCCTATATGTCCATTCATGGGCTTCTCTGGTGGCTCAGATGGTAAAAAATCTGCCTGCAATGCAAGAGACCTGAGTTCAATCTCTGGGTCAGGAAGATCCCTGGGAGAAGGGAATGGCAACCCACACCAGTATTCTTGCCTGGAGAATTCCTTGGACAGAGGAACCTGGCGGGCTACAGTCTATGTGGTCGCAAAGTCGGGCATGACTGAGCGATTAACAGCTTCACTTCGTGTCTCTCATGTATCTCTGTGTGTCTAGGGTCTCCCCATCTCTGTGTATCTCTGTCTCTCACAGGTGAGGTGAGTGTGTGTGTCTCAGCGTCCATATCTGCATGTCTCGGGCTGCGTGCATCTGGGTGCGTCTGCTGTGACCTGTTTTAAGCTAAGGTGGTGGGCAGACCCGGGAGGTATTACAATACCCGCTGGTGTTCGGCACTTACTGGGCATTGCACACCCCATCCTAACCCCGACAGGTTAGGTGGCCTGCCCAGGGCCGCACACAGGGTGGGGGTGGGGGGGTCCACCCAATGCGCACATCCTCTGCCCTTCTTCAAGTCATGGCCACCAACGCCCCAGGTGAGGCTCCTTGTTTGAAACCTTCCTGCCTCTATTTACAGGGGGTCCCAAGGCCCAGGGAGACAGGTCTCCAGCAGGAGGGAGGTTCCTGGACCCCTGAGACCCAGCCGGGGCCCACGGGAAGCTGGACTTCCACCTTGACCCAGCCATGCTCCGATGCCCTCCTGCCTCTGATCAGGCCAGCCCTGACCCTCTCACCCTCCCGGGTCCCCTCGCTCCCAGCGCCGGTGCAGTTTGGCTGAACAGTGGGAACTCGGGGGGCTGGTGGGGGAGCAGGTGTGGGGGTGTGGGGAGGTGCAAGGCTCTCGGTCCCCAGGCGAGGTCACTGCGAGGCTGGTGGTCGCCCTTCCCTGGGAAGGGGGTGTGGCTTCCCCCTGAGACCACACAGTGTAGGGGAGGGCTCGGGAGGGACCCCAGCTCAGGGCTGCCCCCTCAACCCTCTGTTCCCTTCCAGCACCTCAACTGCAGCCAACTGCCAAGGCCGCAGGGCAGCCTGCCTGCCCCTCGCCCTGTTGCACCTCGTCTGTTCCCTGCATGCCCCAAGCTCTGGGCCAGGGCTGACCTCCACTCTGAAGCTGACCCTCTTCCTGCCCGGGTGTCGGCTCCCTGTCTAGGTGCCTGCCTGCTCCTCCCTGGCCCCGCCCTCACCCCACTGCCCCCCACGTGCCTGTGAGCCCCCCAGGAGGCTGTGCCCATGTCCCACTCAGGCCCCAGCACAAGTGCCCGTGGGTGACTGAAGCGGCATCAGACATTCAGGAGCCGAGACCACGCCAGCCTGGATGCTGTCCGACGACAGGGACGCTGATGACCGAGCAGACAGAGGGTGGAGGTGCAAGAGTACACACCGTGCACACACGTGCGCACATGGCTCCACCTCTACACACGCAGGAATGTACACACACATACACACACTCCCATGCACACAGGTGTGCACCACACCACTGCTGCACGCGTGTTCACAGACACGCATGCAGTGGGCCCGTGGCTGCGGCAGTGACCTCCAGAGCTGAGGAATCAAGTTGTTTTTTCCCCAGGACACATTCCCACACTAAAGAAAACAGGAAGGGACTTGGGGCCGGGACAGGAAGAGGAAGTGGCCTGCGCACAGGGAGCCGGCTCCAGCCGGGTGGACCCCAGGCGGCTGGTTTGGGTGGGACTCAGGAGCAGACAGACAGACAGACGGCTGCAGAGTGGGAGGTGGAGTGTCCTCCAGGGCGTCTCGGCCTTGGTGCCGGTCCTCACCGAAGGCCCCTCCCGCTTCCAGGTGAGACACCGAGGCGGGGGTCAGCCCATCCCAGTCACCGAGGAGGGCAGGGGAAGCTGGCATGGGAGCCCGGCCCCTCTGACGTCACGTGCCCCCAGCCCTGGTGCTTCGGCCCACGTGGCAGTGGGCGAGGAGAGGCCTCTGCCGAGGATGCTAGGGGCCTTGGTGGGGCTCTTTCTGTAACCCGGTGGCTTGTCCAGTGCTGGGCGAGCCCATGGCACCTGGCCTGGCCTCTGGCAGTCTCGGGGGGGCCTGAGACCCTCTAGGGGGCCCTGCACATGCACTGCAGGACACACACAAAGGAGCCATCAGCAGCCCAGCCTGCGAGCCACGGCTCCCTCCCCGGGACTGGGCATGTCTGATGGCAGGGAATCTGTGGGGTCCCTGCCCCCAAGCCTGGCCCGGGGCTGGGTACAGGAGGTGCTGGTAAATGCTCCACCGATGTGGCATTGGAGGCACAGAGAGGGACCACGACTGGCCCAAGGCCACACAGCGAGGCCAGTCTGATCCCACTCGTGTTGTCCCGCTGCAGCTCCAGGGGAAAGCAGGGTGGAGGCCTGGGCACGTGGTCCCAGCCTGTCCCAGGCCCTCCCTGGGGACATAGACTGCTGCAGTATCTTGTTAGTCCTCCAGACCCAGCAGGCAAGACTCCCCCCGGCCCTGCAGGTAGGGGCGCCCAGGGAAGCTTCCTGTCCTTGCTGACCTGCCTCTTTTCTTCCCTGCACGTCCTCCCAAGGCACAGGGCAGCTGGGTGTTCACTTTTATCTCCAGAATCCCAGTCTTAGGATAACATCTAGATGGTGGGAAGGAAGGAGGAGGTTGGGGCGGGGATGGGAGTCAGTTTAGGGCTTCAGAGACAGATAGTCTTGTTTTGTCTTTTTTTTTTTTTCACTTAAATGAAAATCTTGTTTAGGAGGGACCCAGGATGACCAACAGTCCTGGTTTGCCTGGGAGAGAAGTTTTGCAGGACGCATGAAGATTTTCAGGGCTAAAACAGGGAGAGGTCCAGGGAGACCAGGACAAGTTACCCTAGAAGGACTCCAGAGACATTTAATCTAAGTCTACCTGATGCTGAACTCTGCACTGTGTCCCCAGCCAGTGGCTGTCTAGCCCTGCTTACACACCTCCACTAACAGTGAGCTCATCACCTTTCAGAGGAGCAAGAGCCAACCAAGAGGTAGAAACAGGCAGGACCAGGCAGTGACCACAGTGAGGTCAGAGTTTGCAGAGCAGAATGTAGGGGCCCCTGACCAGCCTTTAGGGGCAATAAGACAGGGCTTCCCAGAGGAGGAGACTAGAGAAGAAGACAGGGAATTCCTGAGCAAGGGGATAGTACAGGCAAAGGCCAAGAGGCCTAGACCCACCTCCCAGGGAGTGAATGTCTTTGCTGTTCACTCTGACAGCTGGTGTGACTCTAAGCCCTCGCCCCCATCTCTGGAAAGGGGGCCCCTCCTGCCTTCACACCTCACACCCTCAACCCCCCCACCCCCAGTCTCCAGGCTGGGAAAGGTCTCACTGCCAATGGAAGAGCTGCTGGATGCCTTGGAATGCCATTCCACCCCTGCCCCTCATTTTCTGAGGCACGAAAATGTTCCCCCTCCTCCGGGAAGCCTCCCCTAGCTTCCCCAGCCCTGGATGCCCCCTTCCACCTGGACCAACCTTCTTCTCTCCTTGGGGTCCCTACACCTTCAGGGCCCCATGTCACTCCCCAGTTGAGCTTTCCTGCCTCTTACTTTCACACCTACTGGTCTCCCTGGAATGTCCTTTTATCCCCTGAAAAAAGCTTTCTAATCCATCAAATATGGAGAAGGCAATGGCACCCCACTCCAGCACTCTTGCCTGGAAAATCCCATGGACGCAGGAGCTTGGTGGGTTGCAGTCCATGGGGTCGCTAAGAGTCGGATACGACTGAGCGACTTCCTTTCACTTTTCACTTTCATGCATTGGAGAAGGAAATGGCAACCCACTCCAGTATTCTTGCCTGGAGAATCCCAGGGATAGGGGAGCCTGGTGGGCTGCCATCTCTGGGGTCGCACAGAGTCGGACACGACTGAAGCGACTTAGTAGTAATATCCGTCAAATATGGAACTCAAATGCCAGCTCTTCCAGGAAGCCCTTCAGGATTTCTCTGACTGGAGTCAGATTTCTCTGACCAGCCTTCCCTTTCAGTCACTCCACTGCCTCTGTGCTGACCTCGTGCCTGGGTGGTGGGTGGGGGTGGGCAGCCACAGGCACCCAACCCTAGGAACTCAGCCCAGAGCCCTCCACCTGCCTCATTGCCCTGGTCTCTGGTCCTTGTGGAGGACCCAGGAGCAGAAGTGGGTTGGCTCTTAAGGCAAGCACAGAGCAAGTGTAAACTAAGGGCTTGCTGTGGTATGTTCATTCAACCAGTATCTCCTGAGCACCCTCTGTGTCAGACAGAGTTACATGGCTGCCCTTGGGGGTCCTTTTCCATCCCCCAGCCCATGTGGAGCAGTTAGAACAGTAGGGCCCCTGCTGTTCACGGCTCTCATCTCCCAGACAAAGGCAAGACACACACCCTCTGGCCACCTTGGAGCCAGTGGCTCCAGAGCCCCGCTCCGGTCACACCCCTAACCTGCCGAGGAACCTTGGATGGGTCATGCCCTCTGTGACATGGAGACAATAGGGGTGGCTGCCCGGGAGAGCTGAGAGGGGACAAGTGTGGCAGCTCCGGGTGGCATCACTCACTCTCATCCTTCTCCAAGGATCCTAAGTACCCCTCACTGTTGGGGGCGTGGGACCAGTCCCCAGGAGAGAGCTTGCAGGCACTCTGGGGTCCCAGGCTGGCAGAGAGGGGTCTTGCAGCCTGACTGAGTGCCCAGGGGTGCAGCGGTCTCTCCGGCAACGTTCTGAGTCTGCCGGAGAGGCTGGGGGCAGGGGAGGGCAGTGCCCAGATTTATCCACCAATCCCGCAGGCTCCTGGCCCTGGAGCTCCTTATCTGCCCGGCCCAGCATGGGGCGGAGGTGGGGGGGTAGTGGTGGTGGCTGGGCCTGCTGGGGCGGGACGCCGCCTGGGGACTGGACGCAGCCGGGAGCCCCACCAGGTGGGCGACAGCCGCTGAGGTCCCCGAGCGTCCCTGCGGGCTGTGGCCGGCTGCCTGCCCATCTCCCACACCATGTCGGACGGCGAGGGCCCCTCAGCCGGTGAGTGGCAGCGCTATATTTACCCACCGCGGCTCCGGTTGCAGAGCCAAGGCCACTGGTCACCGAGGACGCGGCCCACCCCACCCCACAGCAGGCTGCAGGCAGCTGCGGGGCTGGACCCCCTTCCTCGAGCCCGATGCCTGGGGCGGGGGGGTGGTGGCTGTGCGTATGGCGGGAGGTGCGTGACTCTCAAAGCTCGGTAGTGCTGCAGCCCCGGCTTCCCCGTGGGGCGAGAGCAGGAAGCTGTTTCTGCCGCGGACCCTCCCGACTGTCATCTGGGCTGCGGAGCTGACCCACCCGCGGCATAGGGGCCCTGGCTGCCGTTGCACCCTGGGTGGGCGCAGGCTGCGGGCTCCTGGAACCACGTGCAAATGAGTGTGTGTATAAACATTTACTTGGTGATGGGGGACAGGGGAGCGCACAGCTTCCATTAGACCTCCCAGAGGTCTGAGACCAGGAAGTTCTGAGCTTCTGATCTGCCTACACAAGGCAGACCCCCTCCACCCAGGGGTGCCCAAACCCTCTAGGCTGGAAATGGCCAGGGACCCAGGCAGGTGGAGGGGTGGTCAGACACGGTGGGGCGAGAGCAGGAAGCTGTTTCTGCCCTCTGGCTTGCCCGAGGCGAGGGGCTACAGTGGGGGCTGGCTGCCCGTGTCCCTGGCTGGTGGCCCCTGGTTCCGTCCAGCTGAAGACGACCTCTGAAGTGGACGTTACCCTGAACCTACCTGGGGTGGGGTTGGTGGGGTTGGGGGGGTGGCTGGAGACGGCTTAATTCAGGGAACATTTTGGGGACTCTGGGGTCAGGCTGCCCAAGTTCCGATTCCCATTCCTTCACTTCCAAGTTGGCTGACCTTGGGCAAGTGGCTGAACGGCCTGGAACCTCAGTGGCTCCAGGTGAGGAAGGAGGCGGTGAAAACGAACCCCAGGTGGTTGTGGAGATTGACAGCGAGGATGCATGCAAGTGTCTGCAGGTGTGCGGCGAGCGCTTAGCGGTGTCTTTGTGGGAACGGCAAGTGGGGGGTCCCAGGCTGGCGCTAGAAGCCCTCGGGTCTGGGCAGCCCCGCCGGGCCCCCTCCAGCCGCGCCTCGTTGCCTTAGCCATGACTGTGGCCCACGGATTCCTTACCCACCATGGAGAATCTGGGCACGTCAGACTGTGATGGAGAGAGGGCCTCGGGTGAGCTGGGGGCAACAGCGTGAGACCCCACTCTGCACGGTATCTGCCGGACGGTTCCCTGCCTGGGCCTGGCCGAGTCAAGCGTGGAACAGGGTGTGTGTGTGTTTGGGGAGGGGGATACCGACAGAGCTGGCCTGACCTCACCCTCTTCTGCTGGGCGCTAGTGGCGCTGACTGCCAGGAATTGTCCGCCGTGGTTGTAAAGGAGCCAGCATGGGGCGGGGGTGGGGGCGGTACAGGGGGTGCAGACAGGCCCTTTTCTGGCTGGCTCTGCCCACACCTGACACCAACCCGGAATAGCTCTCTCCCTCCGCCGGGGACATGGCCCTGCTTTTAGCAGCTTGTAAAACCACCCTGCTGTGGGGATGGGTATTTCAGGAAGCCCAGGACAATATTAACCCATCAGGGCAATGGAATGGGTACTGAGCATGTGTGTGTGTGTGGCCTGGAGCCTGGAGGCAGACTGCCTTCCCTGTCAGGGTTGGGAGAAGGTCCGCTGGATTGGAGGCTGGCGGGCAGCATCCTTGCCCTGCCCACCCTGGCTGGGCCGGCGACTCCTGGCTTCCCGCCTTTAGGATGCTGTGTGACCGTCTTTGCTGTCTGATGTGCTGTGATCACTCCAGGTTGGCAGGAGTAAAGACAGCTCCTGGGTGCAGGGATGCATGCTTGCTTATGGCGGAGGTAGGGGTCGGGGTGGGAATGGAATCTCTTGGGCTGTGTCATCTGCAATTCCAGTCTTTCTCGGATTCCTTCTGTGCAGCAGTGATTAGGCCAGGCAGGCTGATGTGAAATATTTCCACCTGTTCTCAGTAACCAGTCTCTGTGCCCGTGTGGACAGCAGGAAAAGTTCTCAGCTCTGCGCCTACAACCTGTGTGACCTTGGGCGGATTACTCAAGGGTGCGGAACCTTAGTTCCCTCATCTGTTAAATGGGGACAATAGTAGGATATCAGCGCTTTAAGTTCCAGGGAGAATTAAGTGACCAAGAGCATGCAGCACACTGAGAATCATGCCAGGCTTATTGTCAGCTGCTGTTTTTATTATTCAACCAGTAAATGAGCTGTGACCCAAACAAGGAAGCAAAGGGACCAGGCTGTCTGCTGTGTCTTGTGTCCCAGCCGTTGTGGACACGCCGTCTGTTTAATCCCTGGAGATCGGTGGCATGGACTTCACTATATAACTAAGGAAACCAAAGCTCAGAGAGACAAACAGACTCGTCCAAAGTTACCCAGCTGGTCAGTGGTAGAGCTGGGCTTCAAACCCAGCTTCCTAGCCCCTGTCTGTGCAGATATCAGGTCGGATGCCTTTTCTAGGAAACCGCCCCCTGCTCCCCTGGGGGTGGGGAGGCTGGCCATCTTGCAGGACTTTTCGGCTCTCCTCTGAGCAATGGCCCTTCTCATCTGGGAGACTGCTAGCCCAACATTGCCTCCAATGATTCGGAGCCTGTCAAAAAATCGTGGTACCCTGCTAGGGTTGTCAGGACGATTCCCCAGCCGAAGAGCACAGTGGCAGGTGGCCTGCTCCAGGATTTATGGCCCTGAGCCTGGGCAGGGGAGCCTGGAGGCTAAGCTTACCGGGAGTCAGCATCATATTTATAGCAGGAGCTCGCCTGCTCCGAGAACTGCGTCTGTCACCGGGTCCAGGGAAGGTGCTTCCCCTAAAGTCGCCTGGCTTCCAGACTTGGCTCTGCCCCTTGGCGACACGGAGTGCTGGATGGGTCACTTCCGCCCTGAGGCCCAGCTTCCTCATCCGTACAGTGGGTCCTTGCCACGTCCCTCACTGGAGACGGTGTATGTAGGTGCCATCACGGGCCTGGGTAGAGGGGCTCCTCACATCCTGGGTCTGCTGCTTGGCTTTCCCTGCCGCTGACCTTGCGGTACCTCTGACCTCTCAGCTCTGGAGCTCCACAGGAAGAGAGTCCAGCCCCTGTGCCGTCCGATCCTCCCATGTTTGGGAAAGTTTCCAGCAAAGCAGCTTTATAATTCCAAGCACCCAAGAACAGGCCACTGGATTCGGAGCAGAGCACCCGAATGTAGGTCCATCAGAGCCCAGGGCTTGAATCCCTGCTCTGCCATTCCCTGGCTCTGTGGCTTTGGGCAAAGCAGTTAACCTCTCTGAGCCTCAGTGACAGGTGGACATTTGTCCTGCCCTGGCGGGTGTGGCGAGGACAGACACCCCTAACCCGAGGAAGCACTCAGCCAGTAAAGTGACCTCTTTCCTCCTCCTGTAAAACCTTCCATCAATCCCACTGCCCACCCACCCCAGCCCCCAGCCCTGGGGTCTGCATCACACTGTTTGCACAGTGGGAAGTGGTTTTTCTAGGGCAGGTGGTGGCTGATGTCGGGGTGGCCACCCCGTTTCTCACTCAGCTCCTGGCATCCCAGAGCCCGGAGACAACATGCCCGAGCTTCCTTCTCCCGGTCATCATGGCGGGCCCCCTGCCAGGGTGCAGGGAGCCCCCACCTCCCTCTGAGTAATGGGCTGCTTTCTGCTCTCCTCTGTGGTTACTGACCAGCCTCAGGGCCCGGGTCTGTGCTGAGCATCTCCATGAGGAGATAAAAGCAAAATGCTTTTACTATTCAAGCCCCGCTCTTGGAGAGGAAGGGTCTTCTCCCAGGAGAGGTGAGCTTGGCCCCAGGCCTCAGCATCTCTCTACCTGGCTCCCCTCCTGTCAGTGAGGGCTGCCCCCGACCCCAGACAGGTCACTGGGCTCTGTTTTTATGGCCAACAGGGAGCCAGCAAGGTCTTGAATCGGGGAGGCGCCTGGATTGCTTCCGTGTAGGGGTGCAGGGTCAGGAGAGACTCCAGAGGCCAGGAGGCCCAGGAGAATGCTGGTGACGTAGGTCCTGAGCAGATGGGGTGAGGCCCACTGGGGGGAGAATGGAAGGATCTGAAAAGTGCTGGGGGGAGAAGGTGGGGGGAATGTTGAGGCTGGATGCTGCCTCTCCCGCTAGGTGGGTCAGGGGCCTGGAGGTGGGGTGGGGTGACCTGCCAAAGCTCCAGAGGTTGGTTTGCACATCCTGTTGGAGTCCCTAGAGGATGATTTCCAGGGTCAGGCAGACCTGCTCCCTGGACACAGGCGGGTCATTCTCCTCTCTGACCGTCAGTCGGCTCATCTGTAAGTGGAGGTGACGCCATGACCTCGAGGGGTGATGTGGGGGTTAGATGAGATGTCACGGTCAAACTCCTGTAAACCGGGGCCAGGGGAGGCATGGGCAGCAGCCTCCTGACCCCAGGAATGAGTCTGTAACCCACGGCCCTTGGTAGTCCGGGTGCTGTGCTGGCGACGGCAGGAGGGGTTTAACCCGAGGAGCATCTGATCTGGCGCAGGAGGCTGGGGTCAGGGGCAAATGAGGACCTTCCAGACGATGCCCCGTTACCACCCTCCTCGGTTCCCAGCGTCACGGTTCACACCAGACTCCCTGTCCACGCTTCCCACCCATGGATCCCCATGTCGTGGAGGGGCAAACTGAGCCCCAAGAGAAAGAAAGACTGGCTCAGGGTCACTGGCTAGGGAGTGATGAGCCAGGACTCGATTCCCCAACACAGGCCCCTTGGCACCTGCGTGCAGGCTTCCCACCTTCCCTCCTGCTGCTCGGAGCAGGCCCGCTGTCCAGGCTGGTGGGGTCCTGCCTCCTCCAAGGACCCTTCCCCGGAATCTGCAGCCCCAGGGACCCCGCACCCCTGGAGTGCCCCACCCCACCCCACCATCTCTTCCTCTTGTTGAAACAGCTTGACCGGTGCCAACCTGGACGCCACTGTCCCGCTCATAGAAACTTGGGTGGTAGGAGATGTGTTGTGGGCTCATCGCGTGTGACCTGAGACAAGCCTCCTTCCCTTTCTGGTCTCAGGGTTTGTTTTGGTCTGCCTTTATCCCCATAGAATCCTACAGGTGAGCACACAGCTCTCACGTGTGTCCTGTGTTGGGACATCAAGCAGGACTCAGGAGCCCTGCCACCTCTGTGTCAGCCCTCACCCCTGCCCGAGAATCTCTGAAGAGCAAATGAATAAATCCACGTGGCTGCTGTCCCCATTCCAGCCTCTTGAAGCACCCCCGGGAGCTTTTACACTCATGACAAGAAATATAGCTTAGAAGCCGTTAGGAATTCCTCCTGGAAATAAAATATCCACTTCTGCTCTTTAAAAGTATTGGGTCCATTCTAAATGAGCATCCTTGAGATAGCAAGATACATTTTAAATAGTTTCAATTATATTTTTTAAATGACCCAAAGCTGTTGGTGTCTGCAACCATTTGTCTGTTTTTTGGTTTTTTTTGAAACTATGCAGGGAAAATAAAGTACAGAAACTGGTAGCTGAGATGGGCCAAAGATATCTGTTATTATCCATACCTTCGTGCATACTTAGTCGCTTCAGTCGTGTCTGACTCTGCGACTTAGCACGCAGGAAGGTACAAATAATAACACATCTTTGGCCCATGTCAGTCACCAGTTTCTGTATCTACTGATTTCCAGTTTTGCATTGGTCAAGACAGCCGCTTTGGGTTTGTACTGACTCTATCACTCCGACAGGCTTGTATACTATGGAAAACACAAATCGCAGTGGCTTAAAGCAACACAGATGTATTCCTCACTCATGCAAAGTTTACTGCAGGTCTGGGTGACTCTCCAGGGCAGGTCACCTACGTGTTGGCTTGGCAGGTGTGATGCCTCCACAGGGACCCAGTTTTCCCATCATAAGGCAGATAAAGCAAGGGGTGGAGGCTTCACACTGGCAGTTAAACGCGCCCACCTAGAAGTGGTCAATATGATCTCTACTGGCATTTCATTGGCTAAAGCAAGTGCTATGGCCACACCCAATGGCAAGAGGGTGGGTACAGAGCTCCCTTACGGAATGGATTAGTAGTATCTGCACCCTATTAACTTTTTTTCCCAACTGACTTTAAAAAAAGTTTCCCTCTCTCTTTTTAGATTTAGTTTTTAAAAACTGGCATATAATTGCTTTACACATTCAGGTGGCCTAGTAGTAAAAGCATCTAGCTGCCACGCAGGAGATGCGGGTTCGATCCCTGGGTCAGGAAGATCCCCTGGAGAAGGAAATGGCACCCCACTCTAGTATTCTTGCCAGGAGAATCCCATGGACAGAGGAGCCTGGTGGGCTACAGTCCAGGGGACCTCAAAAGAGTCAGACACGACTTAGAGACTGAGCAACAAGAATTGCTTTATAATATTGTGTCAGTTTCTGCTGTACAACAACACGAACCAGCGACATGTATACATAAATCCTCTCCCTCTTGAGCCTCCCTCCCACCACCCCCAAATGACTTTTTAAAAAATAGCCTATTTTAATTATGAAATGCTCAGAGCATATCTTATGCACGATGGTCAATTAGCCTCTGAAACGTATGTGTTTCTGATGAGCAGATCTCAAAACCAGAGGCAAGATTTCTCAAAACACGTTCTCTCCCTCAGATCTGAACTTGCCTTTAAAAGTCCAAAAATAAATTTCTGAAAGATCTGGTCGCAGCATCAGCGAGGAAAAGCAGAAGCAAGAGAAATGTTTAGCTGCTTGTTGCCAAAAACTCTCTTGATTTATTATTCCCTCAGGCACAAAAGAGGGAGCTGGGATGGATATCCATGAGCCAGTTTAATCACTGAGACCATCGGATAAAAACATAGGATGTGATTTTAGAAGGAAATGGTTATGGAAATATATTGGAAAACAAAAATTGTGAGTCTGTACTTCATCCTTCTCGGTCAGACCCTGTTTCCTTGATTCTGCGACATCACCAAATAATTCAGCATCGTCGGTTTAGTTACAAGCTTCCCCACCAGACTTTAGTATGTCGTTGCTGTTTACTCACTAAATCGTGTCCTACTCTTTGCGACCCCATGGACTGTAGCCCGCCAGGCTCCTCTGTCCATGGGATTCTCCAGGCAAGAATACTGCAGTGGGTTGCCATTTGCTTCTCCAGGGGGTCTTCCTGACCTAGGGATTGATCTTGCATCTCCTGCATTGGCAGGTGGGTTCTTTACTGCTGAGCCACCAGGGGAAGCCCTTTAATAGTATACAACTGCTGCTGCTAAGTCGCTTCAGTCGTGTCCGACTCTGTGCGACCCCACAGACGGCAGCCCACCAGGCTCCCCCGTCCCTGGGATTCTCCAGGCAAGAACACTGGAGTGGGTTGCCATTTCCTTCTCCAATGCATGAAAGTGAAAAGTGAAAGTGAAGTCACTCAGTCATGCCCAACTCTCAGCCACCCCATGGACTGCAGCCTACCAGGCTCCTCCGTCCATGGGATTTTCCAGGCAAGAGTGCTGGAGTGGGGTGCCATTGCCTTCTCCGAGTATACAACTAAGCAAATTTAAATAAAAACATGCAGCCTAACAGAGGCCTGTGGCAAGGAACAACACATGCATGATGAGATCAGACCTGGTTTAAAAATAATGTTTGCAGAGACTGGAGTTGGTCCGAGCCCTTTTCCAGAAGTTGATGATGTCACCCAAATCCAAGACTTAAAACTAGAGTTTGAGTTTGTTGGACTCCGTGTTGGGGTGCGGACGCTCTTGCAGTTCTGGGCCCCATATTTCAATGTCTAAGCCAAGCTGTTTAGAGTACTCTCTACCAGGTTTAAACACATTTCTAGGAATCCTGTCGCATCTATTTCAGGTGGAAAAACATGTCAAAGCACTGGTGCGTTTGCTGAAAACACCCTTCCTGCCACTTCTCGCTGGAGGGGTGAGCTCGCAGTCTGAGTGGACCCCGATTCATGTGTCCCGCCAGGTGTTGTGGTGGGAGTGGAGAACTGGGTCTCCTCCCACAGACTTGCCTTCGACAACCCACTTCAGTTTCCTTCTCCACAGTGCTACTAGGCTCAAGTTATGAGAGCAGTAGAGGAGAATGTGTATAGTAGGCACTGCATAAATGCTGCCTCCCCTTCTCCTAAGTCCTTTCACATACCTAATTCTGCATGATTCTCCTTATAACCCTATGTGGTAAACACTGTTGTTCCATTTTACAGATGAGCAAACTGAGGTTTAGAGACATTGAATGACTTGCCCCAGAGCACACAGTGGCGGAGACAGAGCCAGGATGCAAGTGTGCTGGCCCCATCCAGGGCTCCTCTTTCGCACTGAGCAGCCTTGCAGCCTGAAGGGGGCCTGGAGGCTTTCAGTCCTTTCCAAAGAAGGCCAGTAGATCAGGGAGCAGGCCTGGGAGAAGGGCTTTTATCAGGAGACAAGACAGCAGATGAGATTCCCTCTGAATTTCTTTGGAAGGCAAGGGTCTGCCGGGGAGAGCACTGGAGTTGAAGACTGAACACCTGGACCTGAGCTCGGTCCTGATACTAAAGTGCTCAGTGACCTCCAGCAAGTCCTTTGCTCTTGCTAGAGAGGTTTCCATGAGAATCTAGGCCCAGGAGTGTCCCATGAGATAGTCTTTCCTGTAGCAGAATCTTAGGATGCTCAAGGGGCCTTGAATGGCTCAGCATCTCTCTGGAGCGGTTCCCCGCTCACTTGGTGAGTGAGCCAAGCGCGGCCCTTGGCTCTGCGCCTGGACCAGGGTGGGCTCAGCCACATCCTCCATGGCCAGGGCTACACTGCATCCCCAAACTGCTGCTGGTGGGTGCTCTGGGCACCTTCATGCCCAAGAAGTGTGGCTGAGGCTGGAACAGGGCCTGGACTGTGGCCACACCCCTTGGCCATCCCAGCCTTCCCAGTTCCTCCCAGAGAGAAGCACCAAAGACCACGGGCCCTGGTTTACTGAGCATCGGCTGTGTGTCCTGCTCTGGGTGGCTCCCTCCCACTTGCACTTGCTACCCCATCACAGCTCTGCGAGGGACACTGAGCCCCTCTCACAGGCCTGGACACCGCTGGGTGAGGGACTGCCACTGAGTTCCAACCCGGAAGTTGGAAGCCTGCCTAGCTGGTGCACCTTCCTGATGTCTGGGAGCGCTGTCCAGTGGCCAGGAGGAAATCCAGCACTCAGCGCTGTGGGAGGCAGACACAGGGCTTTTGCAGCACACCCATCCCGCAGCCCCCATGCATTCCTTCCCTTTTCTTTCCATCTGGAAACTTGTTGAGAGAGGAGGAGCCTCAGCCGTGACTCCAACCCAGGAGGCAAAGTGCTATAAATAGGTTCCACCAGGACTTGTAGCTGAGCCATCAAGAGACTGTTCCAGTCCTGGGTGCCTGGGAGGAGCCCCACTCACCTTTGATCAACATCCACCAGGGCACACCCAGGGGAGGAGTGGACACAGCCAGATTTCTCCGTCTTGTGGGGTCTGGGGGCGGCCTTCGCCCAGAAGAGCAGGAGACCATGTCATTGCTCAGAGCACGCGGGGGTCCAGGCACCCAAGCCTGCCTTGAGACTGTGGGATCGGCTGGGGGGTGAGTCCCCCAGGGAAGTTGAGCTCAGGCCCCTCTGACTCTCACAGGGTGGCCGGAGGGTAGAACCAGTGACTTTCAGAGCTGCAGGCTCTGTGGAGAGTCCTGGGCCATCACTTTAAAAATTTTTTGCTAACAGCCTTATTGAGATGTAATTTACATACCATACAACTCACCCATTTGACCTGAATTTTATAACCATCTCCACAGTCAATTTTAGAACATTTTTATCACCTCCTGATGACAAAGAAACCCCTGGGCTTCCCTGATGGGTCAGGGATAAAGAACCCACCTGCCAATGCAGGAGATGCGGGTTCGACCCCTCCAGGGGTCAGGAAGATCCCCTGGAGAAGGAAATGGTAACCCACTCCAGTATTCTTGCCTGAGAAACCCCATGGACAGAGGAGCCTGGTGGGCTATGGTCCATGGGATAGAAAAGAGTCAGACACGACTTAACTACTAAATAATAATCCAAGAAATCTCTAAGGCATTAGCAGTCAACCCCCAGCCCCTGGCAACCACTACTCTACTTTCCGGTTCTATCGATTTGCCGATTCTGGACATTTCACGTAAGGGGGATCGTGCGATACATGTCCTTCTGTGATCAGCTGCTCTCTCAGCGTCACGCTTTTGGGCTCGTTCATGTTTGGCTGTGTGTCGGTGCTCTACTCCCTTTTGTGGACAAATAGTGTCCCACTGTGCAGTTCTAAACCTCGCTTTATTTGTCCATTCTTAAGTGGATGAGCATTTAGCTTGCCTCTCCTTTTTGGCTATTATAGATAATGCTGCTGTGAATGGTCGTGCACGAGTTTCTACGTGGACACGGGTCTTTATCTCTCCTGGGTTGTTACACAGCTGGAAGTGGAATTCCCAGAACCGCATTTGACTTTTTGAAAAAAAAAAAAAAAGACCAGAGTATTTTCCAAAGAGGCTGCCCCAGCGGGTGCATCAGTGGTGCAGCATTTGACTGCAAAGTGGTTGCACTGTGTACATGCCCACCAGCAGCGTATGAGGGTCCTGATAGCCCCACATCCTTCTGGAACTTGTTATGATCTTTTCAAAGAGATTTCATCACTCCTGCTTCTTTTATTATTTTTCTAACGTTTCTTTTTATTTATCGTTGGCCGTGCTGGGTCTTCGCTGCTGAGCAGGCTCTCACTGTGCTGAGCAGCGGCTACTCTGTAGTCGCATGGGCTTCTCGTTGCAGAGCACAGGCTTCAGGGCACGAGGGCTTCAGTTGCTACAGCTCCTGGGCTGTCCAGCACAGACCCGGTAGTTGTGGCGCATGGGCTTAGTTGCCCTGAGGTGTGTGGGATCTTCCTGGATCAGACCCACGTCTCCTGCCCTGGCAGGTGGATTCTTTACCACTGAGCCGCCAGGGAAGCCCTGTTGTGATCTTTCTGATTCCAGCCGTCCCAGTGGGTGTGAAATGGTGCCTCACTATGGGTATTTTTAAAAAATATTTTATTTTATGTATTTATATTTGTCTGTGTCAGGTTTCACTTGCAGCACACAGGCTTAGTTGTCCTGTGGCAGGTAGGAGCTTAGTTCCCCGACCAGGGTTTGAACCTGCTTCCCCTGCCTTGTAAGGCAGATTCTTAACCACCAGACCACCAGGGAAGTCCCTCATGGTGGTTTTGGTTTCTTTTCCCTAGTGACTAATGGCGCTGAGCATCTTTTCCCATGCTTCTTGGCCATCACCTCTCGGCTCTCAGACATTATGCCTCAGTTTCCTCATCTGTAAAATGGGCATAATGACAGAAGGACCTGCCTCCCAGGCTGTGGTGAGGATTCAGTGAGATAATTCCAGGGTCCTGGTGCAGAGAAGCTGCCGGCAAACATTGCTTGAAGCTGCAGACTGAGCTCCGAGCCCTACCTCTGAGGGCTGGTGTGGAGGAGGGATCGGGAGAAAGGTGGAAATCCAGAAGTTTCTGCAAGCGCCAAACGAAAGGGACAAACATTAACAGAGAAGGTGCTGACTGGCCCTGCCCCAACCCTGGATGATTTCCTGACCAGCTTTGAACCTCTGCTCAGCTGGGCAGCCCAAGCAACCCGGCCGCACCTCTGCAGCCTGGTGAAATGCAGACGAGGCAGGTGTCCAGACCACATGCACAGGGAGGACAAGCTGGGCCGTCATCTGGGTTTCTGGGGGGGGGCACCTGTGGTTTTTCTTATCGTGAGTTATTTGGCCTCTTCCCCTTGGCTGCTCACTGGGGCTGTGACGTTGCCCTTCCTGGACTTGCACGCTTGCGTCTGTCAATAGAGAACCCTGGAGCTGGGCCAGGAGCGTCCTCCCACGAGATTGGGCGGGAGCCTGGGGCCTGGCGGAGGTGCCGATGGTCAGGCCGATTGTGTAGCGGAAACCTGAGCCAGGAGCCGGGCGGGAGGTGAGGGAAGGCAGTCAGATCGTCATGGGTGGAAAACAAATGCACCTCCGGACAGCAAGCTCATTAGGCCGCCCCGGAGGGAACAATCAAATTCTCTACTGGAGCCCACCCTGGAATGTTCAATTGAGTCGACAGTCTGGGCAGGGCGGGTCATATCCCAGGGGGACCCCAGGCCCCGGGGCTGGGGTGGATGCTGCAGCTGGCAGGGGTCCCAGGTGTTTCCTGGTCCTTCTACTGGGTCTACAGTCACGTGGGGCACAGGTGGGAGGCAGGGACAGGGAATCAGGCTGGCCCTGGCACGTGAGCTCTGCCACCTGGTGCTGTGCGGTCTTTAAAAGTCATATAATCTCCCCGGACCTTTGTCTCCTCATGTGCAAAACAAGGCTGATGATACATTATGGCAGGGGTCCCCGACCTCTGGGATCTAACGCCTGATGATCTGAGGTGGAGCTGATGTAATAATAATGGAAATAAAATGCGCAATGAATGCAATGTGCTTAAATCATCCCCAAACCACCCCCACCCCGCTTGGTGGTTGTTCAGTCACTAGGTCGTGTCCAACTCTTTGCAACCCCGTGGACTGCAGCACACCAGGCTTCCCTGTCCTTCACCATCCCCCGGAGTTTGCTCAAACTCATGTCCATTGAGTCAGTGGTGCCATCCCACCATCTCATCCTCTGTCTCCCCCTTCTCCTCCCACCTTCAGTCTTTCCCTGCATCAAGGTCTTTTCCAATGAGTCGGCTCTTTGCATCAGGTGGCCAAAGTATTGGAGCTTCAGCTTCAGTATCAGTCCTTCCAATGACTATTCAGGATTGATTACCTTTAGAGTTGACTAGTTTGATCTCCTTGGTTTGTGGAAAAATTGTCTTCCACGAATCTGAGCCCTGGTGCCAAAAAGGTTGGGGATCACTGCCTTATAGGGTGGCTGCTAAGTGTGATGCAGCAGTACGCGTGGTCAAGGGCAGAGTGGGGGATTCTATCAGACAGAAGCAGAGCTTCTAGCCCGTGCACATGGCTTACTGCGAGAGGCTCTTAGGTGAAGGCAGTAAGGAGGGAGAGAAACGGGGTAGGGTCACTATTTTATTAATAGTTTAGTAACTATTATAACTATTATTATTAGCTATTAATTATTATAGTTATTTAATAACTATATTTAATAACTATTATTTTATTAATAGTTTAATAAAATAAGCAGTAGTAATTCATACACACTGTCAACTCCACGGGCAGACTTTTGAGAGAAACACATCTGGCTTTCTTTTATTCGTTGTCTGCCACAGTGCAGGCTGTGACCACGCCTCCGCTGTGCCTGATCAGTAAATGTTTGTTGAATGACTGACTGATCAAATGTTGCTGCCGCCTCTCCTTCTGTGTCAGGTCACTCAGGACCTTCCATGTAGCCTGGTCCTGTGAAAGCTCTGGGGTACATGCTGCACCATGAAGTCTGAGACAAGAGGGCCTGGCTTTTGCACCCCAGCCCCAGGGAGTCAGGTTGAAACCAGGTAACTCAGGTTGGGACGTGAACCCACCCAGCCTGGACTCATGGCCCCATCATTTCCATCTCTGCCTCTGCAGCCACGTTGCCTACTCTGTGCATCAAAGCGCTGCCTGCTTCCCTCTTATAAGTACGCCTGTGGTGGCATTAGGGCCCCCCTGTGATCTGGGATAACCTCCCCGTCTTGAGATCCTTCATTTAATCACAGCTGCAAAGACCCTTTTTCCATGTGTGTGTGTGTGTGTGTGTGTGTGTGTGTTAGTTGCTCACACACACAAGAGTCATTGTGTCTGACTCTTTGTGACCCCATGGACTGTAGCTTGCCAGGCTCCTCCATCTATGGGATTTCCCAGGCAAGGATACTGGAGTGGATTGCCATTCCCTTCTCCAGGGGGTCTTCCCGACCCAGGGATCAAACCTGGGTCTCCTGCATTGCAGGGAGATGCTTTCCCATCTGAGCCACCAGGGAAGCCCTTTTCATATATAGTATTCAAAGGGTCCAGGGATTGGGGCCTGATATCTTTGAGGTCCACTTGTCTTCAGCCCACTACAAGCACCAGTATAGGATTCCTCAGAGAAGCTTGTAGCCTCCTGGAGCTCTGGCTGGGGAGCCAGGGAAATGGCCCAAGGGTCTTAGATGACCCCAGGTGGCTTTATCCCAAGGGAGAGCTAGCCGGCATCCTCCTTGCCTGAAGCCTCCAGCCTTTTTCCCTCCCTCCTGCTCCTCTGCTCCCCGCCCTCCCCTCTCGTTGTGCTTCAGGTTTTCTCTTTGATGGAAAGGGAAGTTTCGGGACTCCTGTGAAAGCTCCAAGTCTTTTCTCTCCAGACGGACTCAGTCTGGGCTGAGCATTCCAGCAAGCTCTGGCCTCGGTGCAGGCCGTGAGGCCCAAAACCACAGCCACTGAAAGTCCCATAGCAGCTGGGGGAGCGGGCAGGGGAGGAGACCCCCTGCTGAGCCACTGGTGATTGGTTCAGAGAACATGCTGGACAGGAGTTAGTTCCCATGCCTTCCATCTTCTGGGCCTCAGTTTCCCTGCCTGTGAAATGAACCAATCTGGAGCCAGTGTCTGTAAAGAGCTTCCAGTGAAACCCCAGGCTCTATGAAGAAGAATTTTAAAAGAAAAGAAAAAGAAATTATGTAAGCCATTGTTTACTTAGCTGCCAGTCGTGTCCTGGGCACCAGTGGTCAGTCAGGCCACTGTTGGGTCCTGGGACACAGAGGGCTGTCTGTCATAGCTGGGCAGGGAGACAACTGAGAAGGACTGTGAGAGCCCAGAGAGCCACCTGCTGTGACTCCAAGTTGTGAGGGATAGTCAGGGAAGACTTCCTGGAGGAGGTGATCCTGAGCTGAGTCTTAAGGGACAAGTGGGAGGTGGTAAGAGAGAGAAGGGTCCTCCAGATCAGAGGCCTAGTGGGGGGTCAAGAAAGCATTACCATCCAGGCTTGGGGATGAGGCCCTAGGATGCTGGAGATAGCCTCACATGTGGGTCTTCCTATTACAAAGTGAGTCCTTGAATCAAGGCCTGCTGTATGGAAGGTCCTGGGTGACCCGGCACAGAAGCAGAGGCGGCAGCAGCATTTGGTCAAGCAGTCATTCGACAAACATTGGTTGATCAGCTGTAAAGCATGTGTGGTCCCTGCCCTCCCAGGACTGACACTGCTGTGTACAGACAACGAACAAAATAGACAGCTGAAGGATGTACAGTGGTGACCAGGGTGATAAAGCTGGAGGGCAGTGACTCAGGCCAGAGAGAGAGCACTCTCTCACTGCAGAGAGTGAGGTCAGGAAGGTCTTTCTAAGAAGGTGACAATTGAGAAGAACCTGGGGGCCTTGAAGGGTGAACCTAGAAATATCCGAAGGAAGGGAGTTTCCGGCAGAAGAAACCGCAGGGGCAAAGGCCCCGGGGTGGGGATGCCTGATCTTTACAAAGAACACCAGCGCGGGCGCTTTGTGCAGAGTGAAAAGGACATGGGGGGAGATGAGCCTGGGGGGCGGGACAGGAAGGTGGTAGAGGACCTTTTTGCAGTCCAAGGGGGGTCCTTGGCTTCGACCCTCAGTGAGATGGGAGCCGCGGAAGGGTTGAGAGCAGAGGAGTGGCGGGACCTCACTCGGGTTTTACAAGCAAGGGGCAGCAGGTGGAGATGTTAATTTCCAGTGATTCCGAGCATCAGAAGATGAGAGGTGTCAAAGCCAAGGCCTTCTGCCAGCCTAGGCTGGAGTCGTTAATCACCGTGTCCCAGATGGAGCCGCTCCTGAGGCACTCCTGATGGAGCCAGTAAGTGGCTGAGGTTTAAAATGCCATCGGCTGGCTCTTAGCTCAAACGCTCTGGGAGCTCCGAGCCCTCTGCCTGGAGACAGCACAGGCAGCAAGCCCCGGGAGACGCATTTCTGCTTCTGTGCCCAGAAAGACACTCCGAGTTCCAAGTCCTTGTCCCTGGACTCCCCAGTGACACGCACACGGTGCGTTCATCTGCAGGCACTCCCTTGTGACTCCTGTGACCAACACCGGGGCTACCGGATAGAACTCACGTGTCCCCTTCAATGTGAATTTTAGATCAACAGCGGGTAATTCTTCAAGCCCACGTAGGGGCTACCCGGGTGGCTCAGATGGTAAAGAAGCTTCCTGCAGTGCCGGAGACCCGGGTTTGATCCCTGGGTTGGGAAGATCCCCTCCTGGAGAAGGGAATGGCAGCCCACTCCAGTATTCTTGCCTGGAGAATTCCATGGACAGAGGAGCCTGGTGGGCTACAGTCCATAGGGTAGTAAAGAGTCGGACACGACTGACTGACTAACACACACACACACAGAACCCCAGTAGGGCTCCTTATCAACAACCAGAGTACCCCCCAGGAATATCTCCTTTGATGACCACCCTGCACCTCCCAGACTCACAGGACTGAGGACCCAGCTGGTCTAGGTGTGCCCCCAGCACATCCCTGAGCCCTGTGCTTGGAGCCTGAGAGGCTGAGGGTGAGGGTCTCAAAGGTCAGACTTGCAACAGCAGAGAGGGTCCTGGTCCCGTCGGTCCAGGCTGGGAGGGGGGCATTGTCCCAGGGGAACAGTGCCTGCTTCAGGGTCTAGCGATTCCTTGCTGTCTCTCTGGGCCTCCAGAGCCCAAACCCTTTTGGCTGATGAACCACAGTTTGTCAAGGGCAATTATCCCCCCTTGGGCCCCCTTTAAGAAAGTGGTTTATGACTCTGTGAAAATGGGGCTGGTGGGAGGTGATGCGCAGGGGGGCTGACTCCAGGAAGAATCAGCTGCTACCTTTTAAAATTTGTATTAAAAGTGCACACTTTTTTATTTTTTAAAAGTGTGATAACACATTTACAGGAGACTTCCAAAATACAAAACAAAGTTACATATAGCCCTACTATATACTACAGCTCTTTTTTTAAATAGATAAATTAAGATTTTAGTTGGAGTTTCAATATCAAACACTCAAAAATTAGTAGAATGAATATACAGAAAAGTAGAAGGATATAGCGGAACTGAAAAGCACCATGAACCAATTCAACATAATGAAGATTTATATAATCTTCACACAACAGTAGGACACAAATTGTATTCAAGTTCCCATAGACTGTAAAGCCAGGAGACACAGGGACATATCCAGGGACATAAAACAAGGTGCAAAAAATTTCATGGTCTAAAAGTATGGAAGTCATACAGAGTCTGTTCTCGCATCTCTGCCGAATTATGTTAGAAATGAATATCAAAAGATATTTGAAAATAACCCACATGTTTTCAAGAGCAATGTGACATTTACCAAGAGAGATCGTTGACTAAAAAATGCACATTTTGAAACAGCAGTTTTTTTAAAGTAGTGAAGCTTGAGTTAGGAAATAAACCCATACAGTTCAGTATGAATAATGGAAGAAATACTCCAGGAAGCTGAAGGGCAGCATCGTGCGGAAGAGCAAGGCCTGGGTGGGAGGTAGCCCCGCTGTGACTCCCTGCCCGGTGCCGGCCCTGGCCGAGCCTCAGTTTCCCCATCTGTAACTCGGGGCTCATCTTGGGATGACCGTGAAGAGGAGGCCAGGAAGGCGGCACAGTGAGCCCCGCCTGTGCTGGGGGTGGGGGGGTCCTGCCTGGTGAGTCCTTGTCCCCCATGCTATCGCCCCACCCCTCCCTGCCCTTTCCAAGGGGCCACCTGTTGTCTCAGCCCAGGGGGCTAGGGCCCCATCAGCAAGTGAACCCCTTCGGGGAGAATTCCCCGTTGGAGTTGAGTCTGAGCCGTTTGGCCAGGCACACACTGACCCTCGCTGGTGGTCTGACACTGCCGGCCCCCCGGGGCTCCCTGCCCAGGACTGCCAGCACCCCACCCCCTTGCATCCCAAGTGCCGCCAAGCAGATGGAACTCGCCACACATGCCACGCCCTTTCTCTCCTCCCGGTCCTGACCCGGGCTGGTCCCTCTTCCTGGAATGCCTTATCATTCCCAGGCGCGCCCTTCTTCCCTCCCACCCGCTCCTTCTCCGGCAGGAGGGGCCTCCTCTGGGTGCCTCCATCGCTCCATGCTTCTCATCTTGAGGGCAGCGGTTATGTGCGAGTCCTCTTTATGCCCAGCACCTGGCACAGCTCAACAAACTGTCTTTTCTTTTTTTCTAACTGAAGGATGTTGCCTTACAGAATTTTGTTGTTTTCCGCCAACAAACTGTCCTGTTATTTCTCTGATTCTGCTGATGCTCCTTGTCCCTCCAGCAGCCCTTCCTTATGAAGCATTTAGGGGCAACAGCTGTCTGCGAGGCCTTTACCTCTGTTATCTTTTCTCTGCAACGCTGTGGTTGTTGTGTAGTCGCTAAGTCGTGTCCGACTCTCGCGACCCCAGGGAAGGTAGCCCGCCAGGTTCCTCTGTCCTTGGGATTCTCCAGGCAAGAATACTGGAGTAGGTAGCCATGTCCTTTTCCAGGGGATCTTCCTGACCCAGGGATTGAACCCACGAGACTCCTGCATTGGCAGATGGGTTCTTAACCACTGAGCTATTAAGCCAGCCTTACAACCCTGCTAGCTAGGTGTTATTCTCACTTCCATTTTATGGACAAGAAAACTGAGGCTCAGAGGATGTGGATCATCACACGGCTAGTCCAGGGAGGCATGAGGGTTCAACTTCAGGGCTGCTGGGATGCATAGCCGGAGAGCTTTCCAACCAATGCCCCCCTCATTTGAGACCTTCCTCAGTCCTGGGGGCTCATGGATAAATCCCTTCCCCTCTCTGGTCCTCAGTTTTCTGATGTGTAAAACAGGTGGAGCTACAGTGGGTGATATTAAAGACTCTCACCACTTGGGTTGGGAAACACAAGACATTGCCATGTTCTGTTCACGTCCAGGTGTCCCTGGAGTGCCTGTTGATCTTCTGAAGATAATAATTTGTCCCAATACGAAGCCACTTCTTGTGACATCACCTTGATTTGGCATGGGTAGCAGTGTCATCAGTTTGATGGGGTCTCTCGGAGCTGGGAGGGACCCATCTCCTAGCCTGGAAGGCCACCTCTCCACTCCTGCTCCCCCGCTGGTGATACTCATGACACTTAGAGACCGCAGGCGTCCATTGAGCCAGGAGCTCCAACAGACCCCTGGCAGGGGCTCTGATTCACTCCCAGGCCAGCTGCAGGCTGACCCTCAGGGGCTCCCATTGGTGGCCTGGAATTTTTATTCTCTTGCCAATTTCTGCTTGATGCAAGTATCAAGTTAGACCCAGAAGTGTGGGTGGACAAGGCTCACTCATACATGAGTTCATTTCTTCCAAGTCTTGTTTGGAGGACAAAATGAGTCAGCCTGGCACCCAGCATGGGGCAGGGAGCCCCAGCAAAGCCATCCACCAGCTGTGTGGTCTGAGCAAGACTCGGGTTCTTCACCTCTAATACGGGACTCGAAGCACCGACCTTGAAAAGAGCTGCATGGGCTTCATGGGCTTCGCGTGAAGCCAGGTTCCTGGCAGCCAAGGCAGCCCCGCTTGAGCCCCCATGGTGGGCAGGCACCCTCCCCTTGTGCCGATGCAGGGTTGCAGGAGAGAACAGGTGGCCCCCAGGAAAAGCCGTAACTCTAGCCCTGTAATCCTGCTTACGGCTGGTCTGCCTTTCAGGAGAGGGAGGTCCTGCCTCCTGCGCTCAGCCAGGAACAACAGGCTGTCGTGTTCTTCGGGGAAATGGAGACGGAGCGCAGAGGAGGAAGAGTCAGGTGTCCACGCCTTATCTTTCCTGGCAAAGCGGGGACCTCTGGGCCAGGTCCCTGCTGGCAAACAGAGCGAGGTGTGAATAATAGAAGAGCTGGCCTGGGCTCCCCGCCACCTGGGCTGTGTCAGGGAGCCGAGGGAGGACCCATGGGAGCTACGCAGCTTTGGGTGGTGTGGGAGCCCCAGAGGCCCAGGGGAGCTCGGGGCTGGGCTGACGCTGCTTGGAGAAGCCAGGCGTCACTGCAAAGACCCGGGTTTTCAATCTCGGGTCTCATAAGCTGTGTGTCCTCAGGCAAGACGCCTAACCTCTCTGAGCCCTCATTGCCTCGTCTGTGGTATCCCTGCCTACCTCTATGATCATCTCAGAGGCTCCAGAAGCAAACCTGCTGAGTGCCTGGCACACCGTAGGTGTTTGGCAGTGGCGACTATGGAAGAAAGCATTTAATGGGGCGGGGGCAACGGAAAATGTTCCGTCACGGCTTCAGGCTGGGGGTGTGGGCTGGGTCAGCCTCCTCCCCATCTTGGGGCCACTTCCCTCCTGGGAAACGGAGGGCCCCTCCTGGTCCCCCCCTCAAAGCTTGAGGACCTGCACCAGGGGAACTCCATCCCTCACCCCCATGGGACAGGGATGGGAAACTAAGATGCTTCTGCGGTTCTGAGAGGTGCAGGGACTGCCTGGAGAAGGTGTGGCCTGAGAGAGGTGGGGCAGGAACCAGGCCCAGAGTCCAGGCCGGCCCAGGGATGTGCTGTTTCACAGGGGAAGGAACTGCAGCTTGGCGAGCTCACGGGGGTGCCCGGGGCAGCAGCAGCCTGCTACCCCGCAGCCCCTCTCCCAGCCTTGACGAGCTCAGCAAGCGGGCAGCGTCTTGACCTGGGATGGTTTTCAGTGAGTTGGAGCCTGGGCATGGAGTTATTCTGGTGGGGTCACCAGGTGCCAGCTGGGCCCCAGGTGGGTACAATGAGGACCTTCCCTGGGCTTCTCAAGGTGGCATCTCTGACGGCATGAGCTTCCATTGGCCAATGCCAATCACCTGTGCTTTAGGGGGAGTCTCAGTGTGTGGAGGGGTCAGGCCAGGAACATGGGCAAGGACAGGCACCGACGAACAGGGCCGACTCCAGGACCCACGCTGATAAATCCAAGTCACAGCAGGGGCAGCTGTGGCCCCACCCTGCCGACGCAGGGGCGTGGGTGGGGTGGGCTGGTGGTCAAGGCCACTCTGTCCTGCTCGGGCATGAGTCACCGCCTGGCTTGGAGCCCAGGACGCTGAGGGAGGCTCTGGACGGAGTTCCCCGCGGTGAGCGTCCTCCAGGCTCCTTGGCATTCTTTGTGGGCTGCTGATCCTTTGGGAACCTGAACTCAGATGATGAAGTGGACGGTGAGATGGTTTTGAGCTACAGGAGGTTCTAAACACATCCTTAAAGAATGCCGCTGGGTCAGGGCCTTGACTCTCAGTGCCTCAGACCTACGGCTGGTGGTTCTCAAACTGTCTGTAGTCACCTCGAGGGAGGGCCTCGATGAAGTCCTGCATTCCTGAGCCACGCTCAGGGCCCTGGAATCTGCATTTGAAGCTTCCACATGGGCTGTGGGCCATGCTCTCCGGCCCCCTCTGGCATGCGGTGGCCACCTCGTGTCCACTTTCCCAGGCCCCCAACTGTACACGTCCTCACACAGGCCTGCACCCCATCTGTATGGACTCACGCCCACACAGACATGCAGACATGCACATGTACACCCAGGCTGGTTACCCAATTCGCCGGGCCTGGCGCAGAATTAATGCGTGTGTCCCTGTTCAAACATTATTAAGAATTTCAAGCAGAAGATTAAAGCGAGCACAGGGCCCTGGGTCATGTGTCAACAAAGCCGGCCCATCAGGCTCTATGTGGTACACCCCGGGGCCCTCTGGGGTGAACTCAACACAAGAATATACACTTGTGGGTGCACATGCTCAGCTGCAGGGAGGTTTCCAAAATGACTTTTATTGGGATGAGGAAGTGTGCTGGTTAATGTTTAATAGCAAAATCAAAGTTGAGTCACATGTGAGTTGCTTGTAAGCAAGAAATGCCAGCCAGAATACAAAATGAATCACTGTCTTAGGGTTCGTGAGTAACATTCTATTTGGGTCGTGACTAGTTTGGGAAAACTTTTCAACTCTCCCACCCCAAATCTAAATTCAACTGGTGCTTAATTAAAGCTTCAAAGGCCGCGAAGCTCCCTGAATACAGTGTGAACTTACAGGAGTTTCACGAACAGATTTTCAACCAGACAAATTGCAAAGAGCAGGGCTGCCCTGTCTTCCTAGGACTGAGAAGGGGTGGAAACTCATGTTTATTGAGCACCTACTATGTGCCAGCCCCTGTGCTCAGTGATGGGCCTGGTGCTTGGCATACAGTAGGTACTTAGTAAATGGTAGCTTACTGCCATATTTCATCAGCGCCTCAGTTCAGTTCAGTTCAGTTCAGCCGCTCAGTCGTGTCTGACTCTTTGCGACCCCACGGACTGCAGCACACCAGGCCTCCCTGTCCATCACCAACTTCCTGAGTTTACTCAAACTCATGTCCATTGAGTCGGTGATGCCATCCAACCATATCATCCTCTGTCGTCCCCTTCTCCTCCTGCCTTCAACCTTTCCCAGCATCAGGGTCTTTTCAAATGAGTCAGTTCTTCGCATCAGGTAACCAAAGGATTGGAGTTTCAGCTTCAACGTCAGTCCTTCCAATGAGCACCCAGGACTGATTTCCTTTAGGACGGAAATCAGCGCCGTCAGTGCCTAGGATGCACTAACTGTGTGCATGCTAGGTCGCTTCAGTCGTGTCTGCCTCTTTTCGGCCCTGTAGACTGTAGCTCTCCAGGCTCCTCTGTCTGTGGGATTCTCCAGGCAAGAATACTGGAGTGGATTGTCATTTCCTTCTCCAGGGATCACTGCGCCTGGGGGTTGAACCCGCATCTCTTGCGTCTCCTGCACTGGCAGGTGGGTTCTTTACCACTAGCGCTACTGATGATAACACACACTGTGTCTTCCAGACCACTAAGAAAGAGGAAACACTGCCATTCAAACGCTGACCCCAGCCAAGACGTTGATGGCAGGGCACGCTTCTGTCTCCAAGGTGCTCACATGTGAAAAGTGTGTTTCAGAGTCAATGGAAGGAGGGATTAGCCTCTGCAGTCAACAGATGGGAAGGACAGAGGCCCCGGAAAGGATGGTAACTGGCCAGAGGGCATTTCAGGCTCTGGCAAGTCAGAGGCTTGGGAGGGCGTGGTCTCGGGTCCCACCTGCTGGGTATGCGGAGCTGCTCTGGGGATGGAGACCTGCCTCAGGTTCCCTGAAATGCTGCTGGTGCACCCTGCTGTATGCAGTCTGGGGGCTTAGGCGTTCCCTGTGGTGGAGCCTCCCTTCTCTGCACCCCGCCCCCTTCGTTTGTGCATTGGTTTAGGCTGTGGATGTTCTCTGCTGCAGAGGGACAGAGAGCATGTGGTTGCAAACTTCTTGTTTGTCCTTCCTGAACTGTGGCACAGAAGGGGCAATTCATTAAGGTCGCGCGTGCGAGCTAAGTCTCTTCAGTCGGGTCCAACTCTGTGTCACCTTATGGACTGCAGCCCGTCAGACTCCTCTGTCCGTGGGATTCTCCTGGCAAGAATACTGGAGTGTGTTGCCGTACCCTCCTCCAGGGATCTTCCCAACACAGAGATCGAACCCGCATCTCTTACATCTCCTGCATTGGCAAGAGGGTTCTTTACCACCAGCGCCTCTTGGGACGCCCCCCTCCCCTCATTTGACCAAAGGCAGGCACAGTTGGAAGCATTTTCTTCAAAGCAAGCTTTAGTGACTGTAGTAATTTTGAGGACTGGGGGCCTGGCCTCGGCTTCCACAGCTCTTTCATGCAATAATTCATTACGGGAGGATTTTTCACAGGCAGCCACTGGCCTTGGAAGGCAGCGAGCTCATGAATATGCATAGGCTCGTCCTCATAAATTATGCATTTGATACGGAGGTTTCCTAGGGAGGCCAAGGAGGCCGGGACTGGCTCAGTCCTGCCTTAGTCCTGAGGACTTCTTGTAAAGCACAGATTCCGCCTCCCTCCCTCCCCATCACAATGAGCTTGCAGAAGGCCTCTTCTAGCTCCGTCAAAACACAACTCCTTGATTTTCACAGAGTCTGGAGTCCTGCCTATTGCTTCTCTGATGGCAAGGTTGGCAGGTCTAGAGGGGCCGTTGGGGTCAGAGCAGGCCTGTGCTCACCTGGGAGACTCGCTTCAGGCCCGTCCATCTTGGATTTTGAACTTGGACTTTTCCGGGGCCCCAGCAGCTGAGAAGCTGATGCCCGGATGTGTAATTTACCTGTCATTTAAAGCATTCACGCTCCTCCAGGTCAGAGCGAGCTCAGGGCAGGTGGAACCAGCTTCATGCAACAAGCACTGGGCGAGGACTCAGGGTGGGCCCAGGTTTCCCCAGCAGGAGGAACGGGGAAAGGAGCTCTGCTTCCCCCAGTGCAGGCCGTCACCCTCAGAGCCCATCTCAGCCTCCCAAGGCAATGCGGTGCACACGATGGGCACACATGCCGTCAGGGTTGGGGTTTGAGGTGTGCTCCGCCGGGCCTGCTTGGCTGGGGGTTGCTTCTCCCTAGGAGACCTTCCCTCCTCCTGCCCAGCTGCTGCCAGATGTGCCCACTTCCTGCCCTCACCGAGCGCATGGTTCTCAGATGGTTCAGCGGCTCCTCGTCAACTGCAGCTCTGCTGGCCTTGCATGTCTGGGCCAGGAGGTTTCTCCTCTGAGCGATCATTCTGTGACTGCCAGCCCCTATCCTACAGCATGGCCACCATGTGTGACCACTTCACCTTTCATTCATTTGAGCCTCCCAGCAGCCTGGGCAGGAACCTGGAGCACATCGTACAATCCAGGCCTTGGACAGAGAGGGAAGGGCCTGTCCTGGGCCGCAGCTGGGAGTGGGCACTGCAGGTCTGGAGAATGCCCACACACACTCGGTCACTGCTTCCAGGCCAGCTGGGCCTCAGCCGTCTTCGGGGGCTGCAGGGCCAGGGCCAATCCTTCAAAAGCACTGTCATCGTTCATGGACCAGAAGCTAAGGGGCTGGGCTTAAACCACTCCAGTTTTTCAAAAAGTCACCTTCCAAATGTGTATAAGGAATGAAACCAAGTACCAATGAACCTATGCGAAGGGCAGGAATAGGACACAGACATGGAGAATCGGCTCGTGGGCACAGTGGGGAAGGGGAGGATGGGACGGACTGAGAGAGCTGCCTTGAAACATACATTACCATGTGCAAAATAGAGAGCTTATGGGAAGCTGTGTATAACACAGGGAGCTCAAGCCGGTGCTCCGTGACAACCTAGAGGGGTGGGATGGGGTGGTGGTGGGGGCGGGAAGGTTCAGGAAGGAGGGGACATATGTAGACTTATGGCTGATTCACCCCGTTGTACGGCAGAAACCAACACAACATTGTGAAACAATTATCCTCTAATTAAAAATAAACTTAAAAAAAAGAAAAGAAATAAAGCCTCTACAGAGAAAATTCATTAAATGAAGAAAAAAAAAAAAGAAGAAAATGAAATCCACTCTAGTCCCTTTATTTGGAAGCCCAGCGCCACCTGCCACGTGGCCCTCCCACTCTGAGCAGGGCTGCCAGTCAAGCGGCCCCTGGAACGGCGTCTCCTGGCCCTTCCCCTCAGCACCGTGCAGAGTTTCCCACTTTGCTATGCTGTGTCCACAGTCGCTGCTTCTAATGACTGCAGAACGTTATGTGTGCAATCAGTCCATTATGTCGGGCATTACAGTGCAGGATTTTAAACCTCACTGTTCAGAGGAAATTACTTGGAGCCTTTCGTCAATTTACTCCTTACGTTGTGTTGCTAGTGGACGACCATCTATCCACTGTCCCTCCTTCACTCCTGCTAGCCCCCTGCAGCACGAAGCGGGCTTCTCTCCCCGGCCCCCTGGTAAAGACCTTGAAGACGGGATCCGCACCCACTCAGCTCCCAAATGCACACTGACAGCCGCCCATGCGAACCTTGGCCTCACGGAGCAAGCACCAGTCCTGGGCCGTTGGTCCCCGTGTGGAGCAGGCTGTGCAGACAGTCTCTTGCTCAGCCAGTAAGTACAGAGCTGGGATTCAAACACATCTAACCCAGGGGCCTTGGGTGTGGGTCTCACTCTTCGCTGCCTGAGGGCCACAGAAACGACCAAGGCTTGAGCCTGGGGTGAGCAGGAAAAGGAGACACGAGGAATCACAAGCGATGCCAGACAAAGCTCATGAGGACTTTTTCTCCTGGAAGAGCTCTGCAATCGCTAACCCACTTAATCCTCATCACACCCCTTGGAGGCTCTATTACTAACAGATGAGGAAACTGAGGCTCAGAGAGGCTGAGTAACTTAGGCAGAGTCACCCAACTTTTGAGGGGCAGGATTTGAGTGCAGGCTGGGGGCTTCCTTGATGGCTCAGCTGCTAAAGAATCTGCCTGCAACCCAGGACACGACTGAACGACTAACACTGTGTCTGGCTCCAGAGTTCAAAGTCAATCACTTTGCTCCTGTGAGTTCCCTAGAAGCCAAATTCAGTCCAGCTCTCTATCCCTACCGTTGCCTGCACAGGGCCTTCCCATAGGAGGTGCTGGGTCAATATTTGTCACTGGAGGACTGCTTACCAGATAGCACGCTGGCGTATAATTTGGGAGAAGGCAGGCTGACAGAGACACGGGGTGGGTGTCAGACATTGACCAGCGTGGGACGCTGAGCCCACGGCACTCTGGCCAGAGTTCTCACTGGATGTGTGGGACCTGGCGTCCCTCCCCAGATAGAGTAAGATCCCTAGCGTTTGTAGGAGGGTCTGGAAGGACACGTGGAAGGCAAGCTTATCAAATCCGTGGACAATACTGAGCCCAGGGCCAGGAGGCGGCCTGGGAGATCACAGAATGAGTATTCACAGTGATCGCACCTGGGTTAGAATCGAGGGCAGACTTAGCACAAAATTTGAGGGCGATAAAATCCACCCTGAAGAGTAGTGTGAATGGAAACTGGTGACCAACTAGAGAAACATGAGGTAGAGATGAGGCGCTGACCGGACAGATGTGGGGATGGGTCAGGAAGGGGGCTTCATGTACACTGACTGTGACGGTGAACTCAGCACCAGGTCATGACCTTGATCTTCAGCATCTTCATCTCTAAAAGAGGGACAATAATGACCCCTGTGCCCCAGATAATTTTTAAGTTTACTTTTTTCCATAAACTTTGTATTATTATGTATGTAATCAAGATGGCAGATTGCAAAATCCTTATTGCAAAATTCAGACTTAAATTGAAGAAAATAGGGAAAACCACTAGGCCGTTCAGGTATAACTGAAATCAAGTCCCTAATGATTACACAGTGGAAGTGACAAACAGCTTCAAGGGATTAGATCTGATAGACAGAGTGCCTGAAGAACTATGGACAGAGGTTCATAACATTGTAGAGGAGGTGGTGATCAAAACCATCCCCGCAAAAAAGAAATGCAAAAAGCAAAATGGTTGTTTGAGGAGGTCTTACAAATAGCTGAGAAATAAGAGAAGCAACAGGCAAAGGAGAAAGGGAAAGATATACCTATCTGAATGCAGAGTTGCAAAGAATAGCAAGGAGAGATAAGAAAGCCTTCCTAAGTGAACAATGCAAAGAAATAGAGGAAAATAATAGAATGGGAAAGTCTAGAGATCTCTTCAAGAAAATCAGAGATTCCAAGGGAACATTTCATGCAAAGATAGGCACAATAAAGGACAGAAACAGAATGGATCTAACAGAAGCAGAAGGTATTAAGAAGAGGTGGCGAGAATACACAGAACTAAACAAAAACATCTTAATGACCCAGATAACCATGATGCTGTGATCACTCACCTGGAGCCAGACATCCTGGAATGTGAAGTCAGGTGGGCCTTAGGAAGCATCACTATGAACAAAGCTAGTAGTGGTGATGGAATTCCAGCTGAGCTATTTCAAATCCTAAAAGATGGTGCTGTTAAAGTGCTGCACTCAATATGCCAGCAAATTTGAAGAACTCAACAGTGGCCACAAGACTGGAAAGCTCAGTTATCATTCCAATCCCAAAGAAGGGCAATGCCAAAGAATGCTCAAACTACCACACAATTGTACTCATCTCACACGCTAGTAAAGTAATGCTCAAAATTCTCCAAGCTAGGCTTCAACAGTATGTGAATCAAGAACTTTCAGATGTTCAAGCTGGATTTAGAAAAGGCAGAGGAACCAGAGATCAAATTGCTAACATCTGTCAGATCATATAAAAAGCAAAAGAATTCCAGAAAAACATGTACTTCTGCTTCATTGAATACTCTAAAGCCTTTGACTGTGTGGATCACAACAAACTGTGGAAAATTCTTCAGGAGATGGGAATATCAGACCACCTTACCTGCCTCATGAGAAACCTGTATGCTGGTCAAGAAGCAACAGTTAGAACCAGACATGGAACAACGGACTGATTCCAAATTGGAAAAGGAGTACATCAAGGCTGTAAATTCTCACTCTGCGTATTTAACTTACATGCAGAGTACATCATGTGAAATGCTGGGCTGGATGAAGCATAAGCTGGAAACAAGGTTGCCAGGAAAAATATCAATAACCTCAGATACACAAATTATACCACCCTTATGGAAGAAAGCGAAGAGGAACTAAAGAGCCTCTTGATGAATGTGAAAGAGGAAAGTGAAAAAACTGGCTTAAAACTCAACATTCAAAAAATGAAGATTATGGCATCTGGTTCCATCACTTCATGGCAAACAGTTAGAGAAACAGTGGAAACAGTGAGAGACTATTTTTTTGGGCTCCAAAATCACTGCAGATGGTGACTGTAGCCATGAAATTAAAAGATGCTTGCTCCTTGGAAGAAAAGCTATGACCAACCTGGACAGTATATTAAAAAGCAGAGACATTACTTTGCCAACAATGCTCTGTATAGTCAAAGCTATGGTTTTTCCAGTAATCACATATGGATGTGAGAATTGAACCATAAAGAAGGTTGAGCACAAAAGAATTGATGCTTTTGAGCTGTGGTGTTGGAGAATCTCTTGAGAATCCCTTGCACTGCAAGGAGATCAAACCAGTCAATTCCAAAGGAAATCAATCCTGAATATTCATTGGAAGGATTAATACTGAAGCTGAAGCTCCAATATTTTGGCCACCTCATGTGAAGAGCCGATTCATTAGAAAAGACCCTGATGCTGGGAAAGATTGAAGGCAGGAGGAGAAGGGGATGACAGAGGATGAGATGGTTGGATGGCATCACTGACTCAATGGACATGAGTTAGAGCAAGTTCCAGGAGATGGTGAAGAACAGGGAAGCCTGGAGTGCTGCAGTCCGTGGGGTCACAAAGGGTCGGACGCAACTGAATGCCTGAACAACAACAACGAACTTTTAAATTGACACTGATCACTGCATACAGAAAAGTGCACAGATTGTGGAAACACAGCTTAACACAGTGAAAACACACCCATGTAACCAGTACCTGATTCCCGATCAAGAGACAGAGCATTACAGCCCCCGAATACCCCTGGCACCCCCTCCAGTCACTGCCCCTCAGAGGCAAACGCAGTCAGACTTCTCACTCTAGATGAGCTTTGCTTGTTTTAGACATTGAGAGGAAATGCAAATACTGGCAAAGCTCTGGAGCCGCTGGAGCTCAGGCCTGATGCTGGTAGAGTGTAGCCTGTTGGAGGCATTTTGAAGGACTGAGATTATCTGCTCAAGCTGAATTCCCTTCTGGGTATGTATGCATGATATGTGTACATGTATGTAAGCAGGGGTGTGTGTGTGTGTGTGTGTGTGTGTGTGAAGAGAGACATAAATACACGTATTCACTGTAAGACAAGAATGTTCACGGCAGCACCCTTATTTTATTTATTTTTTATTTTCTTTTTAAAATTTTTACTTATTTTTGACTGCACTGGGTCTTCTTGCAGGGCTCGGGGGGCTTCTCTAACTGCAGCGCAGAGGCTCCAGCACACACAGCAGCAGTGCATAGCCTTGGTTGCTCCGCAGCCTTCGGGATCTTAGTTCCCTCACCGGGAATTGAATCTGAGTCCCCTGCCCTGGAAGGCAGATTCTTAACCACCGGGCCACGAGGGACGTCCCAGCAAGCACTTTTATGATGACTTCAAACTGGAAGCTGCCCAGATGTCCATCCACAATAAAACTGACCCACAGTCAGGGCTTTCCTGCGGCAGACCGCTCTTGAGCCATAAAAAGCAAAGAAAGGTGGACACCCGGATGGGTCTCAGAGGCTGAAGGAGGCAGACCCCAGGCACACACACAACCGGGTCCCCCGTGTTGTCCTGGGAAAGCACCAAGGCCACGCCGCACCCCGCACCTCAGGGACGTGCTGGAAACAGCTCCTGTGGCCACTGCGGGCCCAGGGGGCGGAGCAGGTGTCCTCCACACGACCCTCAGGCTGGGGTTTCTCTCCTGATTCTCCACTAAGCTGCACAGACATTTCAACTGATTTTAGCTTTTACTGGGGCTTCCCTGATAGCTCAGTTGGTCAAGAATCCACCTGCAATGCAGGAGACCCTGGTTCGATTCCTGGGTTGGGAAGATCCCCTGGAGAAGGGATAGGCTACCCATTTCAGTATTCTTGTGCTTCCCTTGCGTCTCAGCTGGTAAGGAATCCACCTGCAATGTGGGAAACCTGGGTTCGATCCCTGGGTTGGGAAGACCCCCTGGACAAGGGAAAGGCTACCCACTCCAGTATTCTGGCCCGGAGAATTCTATAGACTGTATAGTCCATGGGGTTGCAAAGAGTTGGACACGACTGAGCGACTTTCACTTCCACTTTCATTCACATTCCTTGGGCTTCCAGGTGGCGCTAGTGGCAAAGAGCCCACCTAGCAATACAGGAGAGGAAGGGGATGTGGGTTCGATCCCTGGGTTGGGAAGATCCCCTGGAGGAGGGCATGGCAAGCCACTCCAGTATTCTTGGCTGGAGAATCCCAGAGGAGCCTGGTGGGCTACAGTCCATGGGGTTGCAGAGCTGGACACAACTGAAGCGGCTTAGCATGCACACACGCATTCACACTGCTTAGCCGCTGGGGGCTTCAGCACAGCTGTACAGCACACATGAGCGTGGAGAGTGATGTGAGGGCTGCTTAGAGCAGTGGGGGACACCAGGGACCCAAGACATTGCTGCCTGCCCTTCACACAAATTTGCCTTTGGCTGCAGGAGGCTGTTGACCCTGGAGGCTCTCCCTGGAGGGCAGGGCTTCCCTGCACATTGTGCCAACATTACGGGTCAGCTGAGGGCCTTAGACGCTTCCTCCAAGAGGAGACGGCCGGCAGCTGGCTGAGGAGAGCCCAGGGGTTAGTCAGGGTTCTCTAGAGAAATCGATAGCGTTATAGAGAGGGAAACAGGAGATTTCTTATAGGGATGGGCTCAGCTGGTTACAGAGTCAAGGGGTCCCGTGATCTGCCATCTGTGAGCTTCAGAACCAGGAGAGTTGGGCCCGTCATTCAGTCCCGGCCTGAAGGCCTGAGACCAGTCAGCCCAGAGGCGTGAGTCCCAGCCCGAGTCAAGAGCTCTGATGTCCACGGACAGAGAAGCTGGGTGTCCCAGGTCAAGAGAAGAGAGTGAATGGTCCTTCCTCCACTTTTTGTTCTATTCAGGCCCTCCGTGAATTGGGAGGTGCCCATCTGCACTAGGGAAGGCCAACTTTTATTATTTTATTGAAATATAGTTGATTTATACTGTTGTGTTCATCTGAGTTGTACAGCAAAGTAGTTCAGTTACACACACACATATGTGTGTGTCTAATCTTTTTGAGATTCTGTTTCATGATGGGTTATTACAAGATATTTATTATAGTTTCCTGTGCTAGAGGTAGGTCCTTGTTTTGTTTGTTTTTTATATTTTTTATTTTATCTTAGTTGCAGCACCAAAGATTTTCCTTTCAGCTTTCAGGCTCTGTAGCTGCAACATGTGGGATGTAGTTCGCTGACCGGGGGTCTAGCTCGGGCCCCTGCATTGGGAGCAGAGTCTTAGCCACCGGTCCAAGGAAAGTCCCGGTTCTTCTTGTCTATGTTCCACATACAGTAGTGTGTCTACGTGCCCCCCGAACTCCTAACCTATCCCTCCCAAGGCCAGCTCCTTTACTCGAATGCTGTTCTGGAAATACCCTCACGGACACACTCAGAAATAATGCTTTGCCAGTGATCTGGGTACCCTTAGTCCCATCAAGCTGACACGGAAATTGAACCATCATACCCACTAAGGTGCGGAGAAAGGAGAGTAAAGAGCGATACTCTAATAGTCTCGTTATGACCTTGGGGCACACGTGTCTTTTTCAGTTATGGCTTTCTCAGGGTATATGCCCAGTATGGGGATTCCTGGGTCTGTGAATTTGATTCCTCTAAGATCTTCCTGTGGGTGGAATCACATAGTGTTGGTCTTTTTGTGCCTGTCACTTAGCATGATGTCCGTGAGTTTCATCTGTGTTGTAGCATGTATCAGAATTTCCTTCCTTTTTTAAGGCTGAATAATATTCCGTCTCATGCGGTACCGTATTTTGTTTATCCATTCATCTGTCAGCAGACACCTGGCTGGTTTCCACCCTCTGGCTATTGTGAACAGCGCTGCTATGAACATGGTTGTACAATATCTATCTGTTCGAGTACTTGCTTTCTGTTGTTTTGAGTGTACAGCCACAAGTGGAATTGCTGGGTCATGTGGTCATTCTATGTTTAATTTTTTTGAGGTACTCAATCGATGTTTTTTTTTTAATCACACATAGATTTACTACAAATTTTAGGGAAGCTTATCAAGAGCAGGATAAGCCAGTCATTACATTCAAATAATATTTAATGTTTGGCCATCATTTTAGACTTAAAAACCAGGCTTGACCTCTTCGCCATTGAAATTCTGTTGGACAGTGTTCAATATCCACCCAAATCAACATCAATAATTTGTTCCACTTGGCAAGGAAAAATGTTTAAAATTTAATGACGCCAGCAGATATCCACAACCCCGTGTTGCCAGGCAGCAAACATGCTAACAAATGGCCAGGGCTCTTCTTGTAAAAAGGAGAGGGGACCAGTGTTTGCCTGGAGACAGCAGGGCTATCAGTAACGGAGTGAGGCTGGCCTTCGGGTTTCTATAGGAAGCGACGTGCAATCCATCATTCTGGAGTGTTTACTTTGAAAATACGGCCTGTCCACTGGGAGTCACGGTTTTCCAAAGGCCCTTTTGCTGGTTCTGCTGATTCATATTCCCATAATTCCTTCACCGAATAATATTTTCCCATCACCATGGCGACTGTGTGAGAAGAAGGCATAAAGAAAAACTTCAGGACTTCTAATGTCACAGAACAGAGATTAGACTTCTGCTGGAGAGTGGGCTTCATGTTTATATTTTAAAGACAAGAGTTAGAGGTCCCATGAGGCAGTTTAGGCAAGAGCGAGCGGGGATCAGGGAATGAGAACAGCTGGGTCACTGGTCTTGGTTCTGGCACTTTCCAGCCATTGACCTTGGGCAGTACTCTTCACTTGGTTCCTCTCCCCACAAAATGAAATGGTGAGGAGGAATTAAGATTCTCAGAAGAACTGATTGACAAAATTCAAGACATTAATGGGGCTTCCCAAGTGGAGCTAGTGGTAAAGAAGCTGCCTGCAATGCAGGAGACCTGGGTTCAATCCCTGGGTGGGGAAGATGCCCTGGAGGAGGGCACGGCAACCCACGCCAGTGTTCCTGCCTGGAGACTCCCACGGACAGAGGAGCCTGGCTGGCTGCAGTCCATGGGGTAGCAAAGAGTCGGACACGACCGAAGTGACTTTATTGTAAGGACACAAATTGTAAAATTTTATTCAAAAAACAAACAAACAAGAACCAAAAACAAATACAAAACCTCAAGTTTAGTCCACATCAAGGTTCTATGGCAGGTGGTTATATCTTGTGTTAATGTGGATGACATTTTATACATTCTCCCCAACCACCCCCCTCCACTCTCTCTCTCTCTCTCACACACACACACACACACACACACACACACATGCAGACACGTACACACACCTATGACCTCCTAGAGGGAGGAACTTTTTATCCTGGACTCTACTTTGCAGCACACATGACTTCACTTAGTGTAGGCCTCAAGAAATGCTTGAGTTGAATTCAAATTTGGATCCAGCAAATGCTTGCCAAGTTCGCTGCACCAGGCTGTGGGGGCACAGAGGTGATTCGGGGGGTGGGGCGCTGAATCACCCCGATTCTCAGACCAGCCTGTGATTTCACAGCACCTTCTTCGGGGGTGGGGAAAGGGGAGAAGGTGTGCATTGGACGTAAGAGTCAGTTATTTCAGAAACAGAAAAAAAAAGTGTCTTAGAGTTGAGGGATCACGCTCGTTATAACGGCACATGTGACGTGAACTTCTCAGGAGGATGTACTGTTGGCAGAGGGGACCCAGAGAAAGGAAGGATCTGCGTGGCGAGGTGGGGGCTCAGAGCATCTCACGGAGCAGCTGTGTGAGCCGGGGGTGGGGGTTGAGTCTGAGCTGGGAAGGTGGGGGGCTATGGAGCTGACTGAGCTACCCCGGAGGAAGGGATTTCAGAAGAAACCTGGAAGGTCGTGGGCAAAGGCAGAGAGGCAGAGAAGACACTGATGCAGCCTCAGGAACTCTCCACACGGCTGGAGCACAGAAAAGGGAGGAGGAGGGGAGAGGGTGGATGGGCCCCACGGCAGGAATGACCACATACACCGTAGCACTCAGTTCGTGGGCACAAAGAGGAGCCCTGCTCAGAGGCACCAGAACTGCTGGTCAAGGAGGGAAGACTTAGAAATCCACTGGGCAGAACCCTCAGTGCAGATGTGTCTTTTTTGTCATCAGTTCAGGGTTCCAGGGTGACCCGAATCGGCCTTGGTTAGTGGTTCTGATGTGGATTCAAGACAGCCAGGAGCCAGGAACAGCAGAGCCCTCCAGCGACATGGGGAGATCACTTTCTCGTCGTTGTTCAGTCAGTCACTGAATTGTGTCTGACTCTTTGTGACCCCATGGACTGCCGCATGCCAGGCTTCCTGTTCTTCACTGTCTCCTGGAGCTTGCTCAAACCCATGTCCATTGAGTCGGTGATGCCATCCAACCATCTCATCCTCTGTCGTCCCCTCATCCTCCCACCTTCAATCTTTCCCAGCATCAGAGTCTTTTCCAATCAGTCAGCTCTTCGCAACAGGTGGCCAAAAGTATTGGAGTTTCAGCTTCAGCATCAGTCCTTCCAGTGAATATTCAGGGTTGATTTCCTTTAGGATCGACTGAAAAGGGACCCTTTGGTCCTCCTTTCTCAGCCAGCCTCTGGACCTCCGTTTACCAGCTGTTAATACTTGCCTGAGAAGCCGGAAAGTGAGCAGCATTAATCATCTCTTCTGGCGAGTCAGGCCAGCAGGGATTTTGCTGGGCACTTGGGGGCTGGAGGGTGTTTCAGCACGCAGGCAGCAAGGCCTGCTCTGCAGATGGCATCCTGGTCACCTCGGGGGACACTTGACCCAGGCTGAGGTCTTCCTGTAGGCAGAATTCATCCTTGAGATGCCAAGAAAAGCATTGACCCAAAGGGCATGGCCCAGGCCTCAGGGTTCCTGCAATGGCGGCCCCTGTGGAAGTCAGAGCCAGGAGTTCCACAGAGTCACCCTCAGTAGGCAGTGCTGGCCCTGAACTTCAATAACCTTGGCCTCCCTGGCAGTGGGCAAGGACCCAAGTGCCTTCTCATCTGTGGGAGTCCCTTTCTGCCCTGGACATGCATCTCAGGCAGACAGCCCCGTCTTCCTTAGCTTATGTGGTCCATCTGATTTCATTCATTTTGGGGGCCTCCCAGATACTGAAGGGGAGGCTAACTGTTTACATGTTCACATCCCCATCCTTTAAGACGTCAGTCTGGACCAGGGAATATGTGCATCGGCATTTGGACAAGTGTCTGATTTCCTCTAGATGTCTCTGCTCTTAAAGCTCAGCTTTTCTCAGGGTGTTACACTGGGGACACTCAGTTTAAGTGTGGGGAAGCTTCCTCCCAGGCTGTTTCTCCTACATGCAGCCAGCCAAGGAGGGGGAGATGAGTGAGATCCCCAAGTCCTCTTTATTTGGTTACTGCCTCCCTTTCTCCCTTTACTTGGGAATGGAAATGGGGGCTTAGTTTGATGTAGCCCCTGTAGATGCCTCCAGCCCCATTTCTCACCAGTCCTTCTTGTCTCCTCCAAGTTCCAGGCACCTGATATCCATCAATATCACATACAAGCTTTCCCTCCTCCTCACCTCTCTTGTCCTACCTGTTCCAACAGCACCTAAACTTTCCTGTACATTCTTCTCCGCTTTCCTCAAAAGTAAAGGAATTACCTTCTCTGTCCTCCTATGGTCGTTTTGTAGGCATCAGGGCTGGTTCAAATTCCAGTTCTGACACTAACCCAGGAATTTTACCTCCCTGGGCCTCAGCTTCCCCATCTGTAAAATGGGATGATAATAGACCTGGCCAAGTAACAAGAATTATGTAACTGGGTAGTATGTTGAGCACAGGGCCTGGCACATAGTGGATATTCAGCAAACATTAATTCTCTCCCTTTCCTAGTCTTCCTCATAGCAATTTCCATTGTTAGTATCATGATCTGTGTATGTTTCATCTACTAGATATTGAATTTTAAGGGTCTATGATTCAGACAATAATAACTGTGTATGTGCCAAATAGTTGTTATTGTTCAATCAGCAAGTCATGTCTGACTCTGTGACCCCATGGACTGCAGCATGCCAGCCTTCCCTGTCCTTCACTGTCTCCCAGTTTGCTCAAACTCATGTCCATTGAGTCAATGATGCCATCCAACCATCTCATCCTCTGTCACCTCCTTCTCCTTCTGCCCTCAATCTTTCCTGTCATCAGGGTCTTTTCCAATCAGCTCTTCACATCAGATGGTCAAAGTATTGGAGCTTCAGCTTCAGCATCAGTCCTTCCAGTGAAATTCAGGGTTGATTTCCTTGAGGATTGACTGGTTTGATATCTTTGCTGTCCAAGGGATTCCCAAGAGTTCTCCAGCCCCACAGTTCAAAAGCATCAACTCTTTGGTCCTCAGCCTTCTTTATGGTCCAACTCTCACATCTGTACCTGACTACTGGATAAACCGTGGCTTTGACTATACAGACCTTTGTCAGCAAAGTGAGTTTCTGCTTTTTAATACGCTAAGTTTGTCATAGCTTTTCTTTCCAGAAGCAAGCGTCTTTTAATTTCAAGTCTGTGGTCACAGTCTGCAGTGATTCTGGAGCCCTAGAAAATAAAGTCTGTCACTGTTTCCATTGTTTGCCCATCCATTTGCCATGAAGTGATGGGACCGGATGCCATGATCTTCATTTTTTGAATGTTGAGTTTTAAGCCAGCTTTTTCACTCTCCTCTTTCACCTTCATCAAGAGTCTTTAGTTCTTCTTCGCTTTCTGCCATAAGGGTGGTGTCATCTGCATATCTTAGGTTATTGATATTTCTCCCGGCAATCTTGATTTCAGCTTGGGTTTCATCCAGCCCAGGACTTTGCATATAAGTTAAATAAGCAGGGTGACAACATACAGCCTTGATGTACTTGTTTCCGTTTGGAAGCAGTGCTTTGTTCCATGTCTGGTTCTAACTATTACCTCTTGACCTGCATACAGGTTTCTCAGGAAGCAGGCAAGATGGTCTGGTATTCCTACCTCTTTAAGAATTTTCCAGTTTGTTATGATCCACACAGTCAATGGCTTTAGCGTAATGAAGCAGTAGTAGATGTTTTCTGGATTTCCCTTGCTTTTTCTATGATCCAGTGGATATTGGCAGTTTGATCTCTGGTTCCTCTGCCTTTTCTAAATCCAGCTTGTACATCTGGAAGTTCTGGGTTCATGTACTGTTGAAGCCTCACTTGAAGGATTTTGAGCATATATAATTCAGTGGGTTTTTTGTACATTCACAAAGCTGTGCGATCATCAGCAGCATATAATTCCCAAACCATGGCTTTACTCCCAAGTAAATCCAATGCCCAGTAGCATTTAGTCCCCATTTCCCCTTCTCAGCTCCTGGCAATATCTGATCTAATTTCTGTCTTTATAGGTTTTCCTGTTCTGGAAATTTCCTACTAATGGAGTCACGCTGTGTAGTCTGTATGAATGACGTCTTTCTCTTCATGCTTTCAAGGTCCGTCCATGTTGTAGCATGTATCAGCACTTCGTTCCTTTTCATGGCAGAATACTATTCCACTGTTTGGTTAATACTATTCCACTGTTTGGTTAGACCGCATCTTGTTTCCTCATCAGTTGATAGACATTTGGATATTTTCTACTTTTGGCTATCATGAATAATGCTACCAAGTGGTTCATTTTTATATATTATACGTCTTGACTGAGAGAAAGTGATAGGGTTAGGTTCGGATGTCAAATATTTTTTATTAAGATGTATTTTACCTCACTATTGTCATAGCTGCTTGAAGTTCTTGTCTAACAATTATAGTATCTGGCTCATTTCAGGGTCGGTATCTATTGACTGACTTTATTCTTGAAAATGAGCCTTCATATGAAGGATAATTTTGGATCGTGTCGTGGACAGTGTGAATGTTGTGTTGTGGAAACTGGATTCTGTGATATTGTTTTGAAGAAAGCTGATGTTTTTGTGTCAGTAGGGAATTAATTTGGCCAGGCCCAAACTTTGCTCTCTATGACATTTGTAGTGGGGGGTGGGCTCAGTTCTCAGCTGAGACTGCTTTTAGTCTGCCATGCGCACGTGTGGCCTGGGGATCCGCCAGAGACTCGGGCAGGGGTCTACACACAAATTCTGGGTTCCTACTTCTCCAGCTCTCTGCATCATGGGGCTCCTGCCAGCTCTCCAGGGACTCGGGCTGGCTATGTCTCCTTCTCCCAGCTCCCCCGTCCACGAGGACAGTAGGCCTCCCACTGGAATGTAGTTGCCTTGCGCGCCCACCACAAATGTGGTGGACGCCCTCAGGGCAAAGCCACAGAAACGGGAAGCGTGCCTCTTGTGGGTTGGTTCTTCTGAGTTTTGACACTGCCCCAAGACCTTTCTGCTTATGTTTACCCTCTGGGGCTCTGTAGTTTCTGTTATATTGTCCACACTTTGTGGATTTGTACACGTTGTCCGTAGGATGCTTGGTTTGTGAGCAATGTACTCCTCCACACAGAAGCAGAATATCTGTATACGTGTTTTAAAATATTTGAATATGTATATTTGAAACATAAGTTTCATGGATTAATATTTACCTACTACATTCCTACAGATGATTTACTCTGATAATTTCTGTTCTGCTTCACAGTCTCTCATTTAAAAAAGGCTGCTCTCAGTCCTCCGCTAAATTGATCTTGTGACCCACAAGGGGGTCATGATCCCATCTGACCCGCTCTGCCCTGACGCCTGACGGACAGGAGCAGGGGCTCCTACTGTAAGAGCTCACCGAGCAAATAAAACACAAGAGCGTCTCAGTCTCCTGCCCGAGGTTTAGAAGCTCTGTGTCCTGAGCATACTATGAGCAGGGTGCTCATGATGCTGTCCCCACAGATGAGGGGGGACACTTGTGTCTCCTCCCCCTGCACACCCCACCAGGGCTATTGTGACCAAAGCCTGCAGTGTGAGTCCTTTAGGACCCAGAACTCCTGCTAAACGTGACTCACAGACTTCATACATCTCTGGCCATCTTGCTGAATAAGGAAATTTAAAAATAGTGACATCTACTCTGGCCATCATAAACTAAAGGTTAGAAAAATGTCAGCTGGACAATCACAGAATAAGGCAAAGTCTTGAAATTAAATTCCCTTCCTGCTGTGGAAACCTCACTCCATACCTTCCACATCATTCCAAGGACAGGTGCTTGAGAGCTCTAGATCTAGCCGGGACCACGGGAGGCCCGTTCTGGAACCCACCTCCCTCCTGTGTCGGCCAGACAGGGTTGGGCATTCACCCAGGGTCCCACACCTGGGAGGGAACAAACGCTTTGCAGTTTGGCATAGGTACTTCTCCGCTAATTCCAAGTGGCTCTGACTGCAAAGATGCAGGCGCTTGTTCCCCGATTCCTTCTCTGCTCCATAGACTCCCCAGGCCACAGAGCTCATTTCACTCACCGTAGCCGGTCCCCTGGGGGGGCTTCCTCCGCCCTACTTGCCATCACCCAGATGCGCAGAGAACAGAGGGTGGATGGGAAGAGGAACCAGCCGGGCCCCTGCACATACCCCGCCCGCTCCCCGGAGCAGCGCAGGAGACCCGAGAGGCATTAGTGCCCGCATAATGGAGCCCTCCTCCTCTCTTCTTGGAAATCGCCAGCCCATCTTCCTTAATGACCACGAGAGGAGTCAGATGCGAGCCCTGCGCTCATAAGGCTGGGCCGTGACGCCCTGTCTCCACTGGAGGAGGGGCAGCAGCTGCTCGCCCTGGGAGGAACTGGCCTGGTGTCTATCTTCTGCCCAACGGAGGCTGGGTGAGAGCTCCCCGCACTCCGACTCTCAGGCCATTCTGCTGAGAGGCTGGGGCACGGGGCTTCTGAAATGCACCTGGGTAGGGGGGCAGCTGTGGAAGAGCCCTCTGTGGGGTTCTAGGGCTGATGGGGTGGGAGGGAGGGAAGTGGAGTTCCAGGCCAAGAGCTGAGGGCCTGGAGATGAGAGAGTAGAATTCTAGCGGGGGTCTCAGAGACAGCCGTATGGGGTGGGCTTGTGACATCTACATGAACTCACGTGGCCCCTTGCCATGACCTCCTCGGGCATCCTTGGGGCTGGGCAGGGCCCAGCGTCAGTGGGCACACCCTGGATTGGCCTTGGCATTTGTTGGAAGATTCAGATATTTCTGCAGCATAGTCCCAGACCTCATCCTCTGCTTATGGCATCCCTTCCTCCTGCCCCCAGCCTCCTCCCCTGGGACCCCTCAGCTGCCCATGTTCAGCAGCAAAGGGGCTCCTGCCCTGCATACTGGGGGGCCTCCAGGCTCCTGCTCGTGGTCTTAGGGGGAGGCATATGCTTTTATTGGGGGTGTCCTTGCTTTACAATGCTGTGTTGGTTTCTGCTGTGCCGTGAGATGTATTAGCTATATGTATACACGTGTCCCATCTCTTGGACCTCCTTCCCAGCCACCCTCTTCGCCACCCCTCTAGGTCATCACAGTGCACGAACTGATCTTCCTGTGCTTTATGACAGCTTTCCCACTAACTATCTGCCGGTTACCGTGTATTTTTAATAACGCTTTGGGGTCTGATGCATGACCGAGGCTGGTCTGCAGCCCCAGGCATGTGCCCTGCCTGCTGGTGGGGATGACCTAGGGATGTCAGCCCTGTTCACGGGCGGCCAGCAAGTGGAGGAGTGGGTAGCCATCTGGCTGCATGCATGAGATGGCCCAGGTTGGGGAGAAGCTGAAGGGAAGAAGGACGGGAAGACGGGGTGCATTGCCAACCTCCTCCCACCGAATGGGAAAGAAAGTTGAGAGTGAAAATTTTAATTGCAAAGATCCCACTGACAGCTTGACTTGAAGGGAAAAGATGAGCTAAATTTAACCTAGCCAAAGAGCCAAAAATGCAATTTACTAATTAGCTTAAAATGGAAACTAGTCCAGTGATCCTAAAGAGGTTTTCTGGTTACAAGATACCAAAAAAGAGGTGGTTCTCCTCTTCATACTGACACACACTTTGCATTTAATACTGTTGGATAATTAGGAACGCAGTTTGCTGGCACATGGCCCGAGACACGGAGGCAGAGCACCAGAGCCTTCTTGAAAAGTTACAGGAACCTGTGTTTTCATGTTAAACCTATTTTCTAAATCCAGAGATTTCAGAGGGAGTGAGTCTGTCCTCCGGGAGTGCACAGCCCCCTGGGAAGAGGAGGCAAGGTCTGGAGGGGCTAGGGTCCCCCGGACAGTACTAGGTGCCGAGGGGACTGTTTCTGTTTTATGTTTTTCAGCCGCAAGCCATGTGGGCTCCTGGGTCCCTGACCAGGCATCAAACCCACCTCCCCCACATTGGGAGGTGAAGCCCCAACCACCAGGGACACCAGGCAAGTCCCACGAAGGCTTCTCTTTCTAGAAGGACACAGACCCTATCAGAGGAGGGCCTGATGACCCCGTTGAACTTTCATTACCTCTTCTCAGGCTCTGTCCCCAAATAAGTCACCAGGGGGGATTAGAGCTATGACCTGGAAATGCCGGAAGACACAGTCCAGTCCCTAGCAGGGAACAAAGAGAAGGGACAGCACAGAGGCTGGGATGGGACTGAGCGGCTTGGTATCTAGAGAATAGGTCCATTTCACAGGCTAGTGATGTGAGGCCTGGACACGTGTGCGAGATCCCGCACGGGGAAGGCTGGCCTGGCCCCTGGCTCTTCACTCAGCAGGCAGTGGGGGGTCACAGGGGACCTCTGAGCTGAGCAGTAACAGGATCAGAACTGCACTTCAGCGGGCAGTCTGACCACCAGGTGGAAAAGATGTCTTCATTACTCTGGGATGATTTTTGTTCCAATTTGAAAGGCATGCCTAACACTCGAGTGGAACTCATTAACCCTCTTCTCTTTCCCACATAATGGCAGTCTTGGGAGAGCAACAGGGACTTTGAATAAAACATTTTGGAGATTCATCCAGGACATTATAAATAGTCATAGCACAAAAGTAACATTTGGGAGAAAGAGCATTTTCAGCAGCAAATTTTCATGGTATGGTTTCTGTGTATACTCTTCCAACTAAAACAGATGGTTTTTCCAAACGATGGCTATCTTTTAAGAATGTTTTACTGCTTCTCTAATTTGGTGCAATAAAATGTCCTACAGGCAAAAATAAAATCTTAGCAGGTAACACAGCTGTTCCTTTATTAAATGTATAGAAGAGGTGTTCCTCTCTGCTCCCATCAATGACGCTGAAAGGCAGCAAGCATATCTGTTATAGAGGAGACGATGAAAAACTTATGAACTTAATCCATGCAGAATCTCAATGATGTAAAGCTGAACATGTTAGCATCCCATTTATGGGGTATGGTTAGTTTTTAATAGGATGCACATAATGATGCAATTAAGGACCACGGCTCAGTGTATGGAATAGAGATGAATTCTCATTTGTTGTCATTAGTAATATCGGTCATAAATGAATTCCCTTCTTGCCAAACGGCAATAACATCACCCATAAATTCGTTCTCAAATTACCTTTCCTGCTGCCACATCTATTTCCCACCAGACTGGCCAATATATGAAAATACGAGTTTACACGTATATTATGCAGGATTTTTTTCCCCCGAAAGATTTAAATAGCAAGCTCCAGCCATACATTCGCCCAAGATTTCAAGTGATTTACAAATGTAGAATTTAGAGTTCTTCAGAAACCCATCATATATGCAAAACAAACTGAAAAGGCCCATAAATCTCTAACCTCCTTGAAGTGTTTCTTATAAAAAGAGAAGGGCCTTTAAGGGCAGAAATTGAGACCTTGTCTTTATCTGGCACGGCACCTGACCTCCCAAAGAAGGCCCACAGGAAATGTCTGTAGAGTGAATGAATGAATGAACCAACGAACAAATGAACTGAAGAGCAAATCAGCAAGAGACAGTTTTACCCTATTGGGTTAAATGTCAAAAATGTTCCAAAGCCAAGGAATAAATTGTGTTTCTGAATAGCAAAAAAAAAAGACCCAATATACATTTGTTTGATTGAATGAATAAATGAAGGCCTTGATAAAAGATAACTAAAAATAAAAAGACTATTTTGTGTGGGGAAAAAAGAACAGATAAATAAATTGAAGCTCAAGAATTTGCTTTAAGATATACATATAATTTTAAACTTAATTTAAATTTATTAAAGTCATGATGCACAGATTTTTAAAAATCAAGCAGGTCTACATGGCTTAATAAAAAAAAATAGCAGTTACCTTCCCTTATTCCCTGTGCCATTCCCACTTTCCAGAATCAACTGTCCCTCCCAAATATTTCATCCATTCCTTTTGGAATGTATTTATCTTTCTTGAAATAACACGGGTATACAGAGGCTTCCTGATTTTTCCAGGTTCGGGGATTTCAGGAATTTGTTATCTACTTACTTCCCACCACGGAAGATGAAGACCTACTTCTCTTTTCCATCACTCACTGTACACCCACACATACTCCTCCCCATCTTTCCAATACAGCTATGTCATCATTTTTAATTTAATTGTTATATGTTATATTATTAGGACTGTGGAACACTATTCATGGTTAAGCCGTACACCATTTGATTGAATTTACTTTCTTCTACAATTTTTGGTTGTCCTGGAGTGAGTCGTCTGTTTTCCTTGTGCCTGTCACTAAGTCATCCCAAGTACTCTGGCTTAAGTGTGAATCTCCTTTCGATAGCTCCCAGTTTCATCTTCTTGGCAGCCTTTCTGCAGAGCCTTTGTCTCCTGGCTGCAATCTGACTGGCTGCCCAGTAGCACAATTATTACTGTCGACAGCACAAGTGATGGCTTAGGATCTCTCAACCTGTTTTCGTGGAGGTTCCTTTTACCTCTTTCCTGGGTTCCTTGTGTCCTGGAGCTCATGAGCTCTTCATTCTTTGTGACGCCCTCATTTTGGTGGCGCACACCCTTCAGTAGCTTCCTGAGGAACGGGACACACGGTACCTAAGTTTTTGAGAACTTGTATGGCTGAGAATACCTTTATTCTACTCACATGCTTGGTTGAGTGGTTTGAAATTATAGGTTGAAATCAAGTTTCCCCTAAAATTTACTTTCTTATATTTCCTTATTGTTTTCTGGGTTTCCCTGGTAGCTCAAGTGGTAAAGAATCTGCCTGCAATGCAGGAGACCCTGGTTAGATTCCTGGGTCTCCAGGAAGATCCCCTGGAGAAGGGATAGGTTACCCACTCCAGTATTCTTGGGGCTTCCCTGGTGGCTGTCTGTAAAGAATCTGCCTGTAAGGCAGGAGCCCTGGGTTTGATCCAGGGTTGGAAAGATACCCTGGAGGAGATTGGCTCCCCACTCCAGTATTCTTGCCTGGAGAATCCCCATGGACAGGTGGCAGGCTGCAGTCCATGGGGTCTCAGAGTCGGACATGACTGAGTGACTAAGTACATTGTTTTCCAGCTCCTCTTATTGCTGTTGAGAAATCCAGTTTCATTCTAATTCTTAACCCTTTTGTCCAAGACCTGTTGTTTCTCTCTGGGAGCTTTTTGAATGTTCCCTTTATCTCCAGCGTTCTAAAATAGAGAGAGAAATTTTCCTGCTTGGTTCTCTCTTCATCGCGCTGAGAACATAGCTTGCTCTTTCAGTGCAGGGATTCATGTCCCTTTGTCCTGGGAGTTTTTCTTGAGTTATTTATTTGAGGATTTCCCTCCATTTTCTTCACTGGTGCTTTCTGAAACTCCTATTAGTCAGACACTGTACTTCCCGATATGACTGTTGAACTTTTCTCCTATATTCTATATTGCTTTGTCTTTTTATTCTATTTTTCAGGTAGATTTGTGTTTTATTGTTATTTATTTCTTTTCACTGACATATAAGTGATTTATAATGTCATATTACTTTCAGGTATACAGCACAGTGATTAGGTTATATTTGTGTATATGTATTTATATATTATTTTTCAGATTTTTTTTCCCTTACAGATTGTTAGAAAATATTGAGTATAGTTCCCTGTGCTATACAGTAAGTCCTTCTTGGTTCTCTCTCTGTATATAGTAGTGTGTATATCTTGTGTATGTTAGTTGCTCAGTCATATCTGACTTGCGACCCTTTGGACTGTAGCCTCCCAAGCTCCTCTGTCCATGGGATTTTTCAGACAAAGATACTGGAGTGGGTTGCCATTTCCTTCTCCAGGGGATCTTCCCAACCCAGGGATCAAACTTGGCTCTGCTCCATTGTAGGCAGATTTGTTACTGTCTGAGCCATCACGGAAGCCTGCATGTATCATGCTCCATTAAATTAAATTAGTTAATGTGTTTATTTATGACTGCACTGGGTCTTCCTTGCTGCATGGCTTTTCTCTGGTTGCAGCGAGTGGGGACTGCTCTTTGTTGCAGTCCACGGGCTTCTCATTGCCGTGGCTTCTCTCGTTGTGGAGCGTAGGCCCCAGGCACACGGGCTTCAGTAGCTGCAGCTCACAAGCTGCTTTGCTTCATGACACGTGGATCTTCCCGGACCAGGAACCGAACCCATGTCCCCTGCATTGGCAGGCAGATTCTTTACCACTGAGCCATCAGGGAAGTCCTTAATTCTGTTTTAGACTCTTCTGTGGAGATTTTATTTCTACCATATTTTAAATTTCCCAATACCCATTCTTATCATCTAACTTTAGCCTCTTGTCCTTGTTTTATGGCTGCAGTCACTTCAACCTTTGAGGACGCTGGTGATTATTTTATTTCCTTCTATTCTCTGCATTGTCCCTTTCCTCTTATTCCCCTGCCCTTTCTTCCTTGTACATTTTCTTAGCTGTTTAGAGATTCTTGGTTCCCCATTCAAATGTTAGAGATGAACATTCAAAAGCTGCAGGAAGCTGAGTCCACAGATGAGATTTGTCCATGGGAGGACTTGTCAACAACTGTGACTCCTGACCCTTCTCTCCCTCCAGATCTTTCCCCAGGAGGTTGTCATGGTCCCTAAAGAAGGGTCTTCCACACTCTGGCCTGGACAGCAGACAGTGGGCTGCCAGGATGCAGGAGCTGAGGGTGGGAAGGGGCTGGGGGAGGTCTTACCGTTCAGCCTTAGGCCATCATGTGTTCTTCATCTTCAGAATCTTCCCTTCTGGTTATCCATTTGTGGGGAAAACCCCGTCATTCACTGGTTTCCGAGATTAAATCTCCAGTCTTCTACAGGGAAAGGAAGGAGATTGGGGAGGGATCTGTTGCTGTATTAGTCGCTGCAGGCTGCCATGGCAAAATATGACACACTGGGGCTTAAACATCAGACACTTGTCTCTTGCAGTCTTGGAGCGTGGAAGTCTGTGACCTGGGGGAGGGAGAAAGCCACCAATCCTATCAGATTAGCCCCACCCTTATGACCTCGTTTAATTCCAGCCCATGCAGCCACAGCGTCCCCTTGGGGCTTCCTAGGTGGCACCAGTGGTAAAGAACCTTCTTGCCAATGCAGGAGATACAGGAGACGTGGGTTCAATCCCTGGATCAGGAATACCCCTTGGAGGAGGAAATGGCAACCCACTCCAGTGTGTTTGCCTGGGAAATCCCATGGACAGAGGAGCCCGGTGGGCTACAGTCCACGGGGTTGCAAAGAGTCGGACAGGACTGAAGCAACTTAGTACAGATGGAATCTTAATTACCTCCTAGAAGCCCTAACCGACTTCCCAGGTAGCTCAGTGGAAATTTGCTTGCAATATCGGAGACTAGGGTTCAGTCCCTGGGTTGGGAAGATCCCCTGGAGAAGAATATCTGAATGGCTACCCACTCCAATATTGTTGCTGAGAGAATCAAAATCCCAGGGACAGAGGAGCCTGGAGGGCCATAGTCCAGTCCATGGTGTTGTTGAGTCAGACACGACTGAGCACACAGAAGCCCTAACCCCAAATGCAGTTGCTTGCAGGTTGGGGCTTTCGCATAGGAATCTAGGAGAACACAATTCAGTCCAGAGCTGCTTCTGCAGACTTTCGGTCAACCCTCCTAATTTCAGCCTCTCCTGTGTCTCCACTTCCATAGTGGTGCTATCGGTTCCTGAATCTTTGGGGGCTCTCTTGGGGGACGCGGGGTGCTCCTTGGTGGCCCCCAGCCTGCTGGCTTCAGTTTCAGCTTGTTTGGAGCAGACAAAATCGTACTTCTGCTCTGCTTGTTTCCCAGCCTGCGAAGCTGGCCTGAGGGTGTGTCCTCTTCTGTCCTCTGCTCCGTGGGCATGTGGTTGGCAGCAAACCATGGAGACTGGCTCGTGTGCTCTGCTGTTTTTCCCTGCAAAGTCACTGTTAGGACATCCTTACCAGGATGATCATGTTGCCAACAAAGATTTGTTGACAAATGAATGAAACCTCGCATTTTCTGCGGCATCTTGCCCCTGTCATCCTCTGACCCTCTTCCCAGAAGACGTGCAATCCCTCCTTATTTCCCAGGTGACCACCCCTCCCCCCAACCTCTCCTCCCCATAGACAGTTTCCTTTGGAAGTCTGTTCCAGCCGCCATCTTCCTTCTCCTTGAATTGTCACCAACTCCCCTTCCTCTTTACCAGGTGAGCCACCAGGGAAGCCCAATTGTAGGTGGATTCTTTACCAGCTGAGTTATCAGAGAAGCCCCAGTCCGCCTGCAATGTGGGAGACCTGGGTTCGATCCCTAGGGTTGGAAGATCCCCTGGACAAGAGATAGGCTACCCACTCCAGTATTCTTGGGCTTCCCTTGTGGCTCAGCTGGTAAAGAATCTGCCTGCAATGAGGGAGACCCCGGTTCAATTCCTGGGTAGGGACGATCCCCTGGAGAAGGGAAAGGCTACCCACTGCAGTATTCTGGCCTGGAGAATTCCATGGACTGTATAGTCCTGGGATTGCAAAGAGTCGGACACGACTGAGCGACCTTCTCTTTCACGTCACCCCTCCTCTGCCCCGTCCTTCCTGTCATCCACGCTGGCTCCTCCCGTCCTGAGAAGGCCCCTCCTGACCATGCTGCCCCATGGGGCAGGGTTTCCAGCTCTTTGCTCCTTTCCCAGTCTGACTGACTGTTTCCTGGTCACTGCTGGTCTTGAGGCCTTGCCACTGCTCACCCTTCCAGCCTCTGCATCCCCAAACCCACCCTCGTTGCCAAGGTCATGGTCTTCTCCCTGCACTCAGCCCTCTTCTGGACCTCCCCCTCCACCCTCCACTCCATCCTCTCGGAGTGAGACCCTCCCTTGTTCTCCTGTGTCCATAACCTGGTAGTACATGCAGTCTTCCCTCGTGGCTCAGCAGTAAAGAATCTGCCTGCGAAGGCAGGAGACGTGGATTCGATCCCTGGGACGGGAAGATCTGCTGAAGAAGGAAATGGGCACTCACCCCTCTTCTCAACATCCCACTCCGCCCTCCACTCCATCCCCTCAGACTGAGACCCTCCCTGGGTATCTTCTGTGTCTGTAACCTGGTCCAACCAGCCAATTCGCCACCCACCTGGGAGGCGGGTGCTGGCCGTACCGACTCTCACCATCTCCCCTAGAGCTATGCCCGCAGCCGCTAGTCTGTTCTTGCGATTTCTGGTTCCGTTCACATGCACTACTCTGTCCATCGTCCTGAAGCACAGCCTCATTGTGAGGCTTCCAAGGGACTCCCCATTGTTCATGGGCCAAGTCCAACCCTTTAGCAGGGGGTCCCAGGCCCTCCGCAATGCCTGACCCCTCCTGCCCGACCTCTTCGTCCCATCCTTGACTTGAACAGAGCTAGATGGTTCATCACTTCTCAGACACACTGGGTGTGCGTTTCTAGCCCCTTAACCTAGATGACTCGCCGTCTCCCTCTCCAATTATTTCAGCTCTCAGATCCGTCAAAGCTAGAGCTCTAATCCCATCCACCAGCCCCAACCCGGGATTCCTTCTCCACATGCCCTGGCCCCCGGAGGGGGTTCAGTAACCCTTGTGCCTTCCCTCATCCCCAGCCCAAGCAGCGAACACTTTCTGAACATGTCCTGTTGGTACATGAATCCAGGGACTGCTCCGCACGGGATGAGGTCCGTGGCCCCATCCTATCTTGAGGTGTTCCTTCCTGTCCCCAACCAGGTCATCAGTTTTTATTCTTAGGTAAATCTTCCCTCCTTCCCCCAGGCTCTCTTAGCCCATCCTCAGCTGCAGAGGTGGTAGTTCAGAGCTGCAGAGTAAGGTTTGGGGCATGACAAGGCCAGATTCAAAGCCTGGCTCTCACATGCCCTTCTGCTCACGCGGGATTCCCCTGCAGATAACACTGAGGCACTGCCACCTCCCCACAGGCCTGTGGCGTGGACAGTCACTGATGCATGGACAGCACTGGCTCTCTCCCCCAGTGGGCTCCTGCGTGCCTGGTCCCCACCTGTGTATTCCTGTGTGTTTCCTCCCCTCCCGGACCACGAGGCCCTCAGGAGACAGGCATTGCTCTAGTCTCCTTTGGGCCCCCTGTTCCTGGCACAGAGCAGGCACTCAGCATGTGCAAATGAGTGAGCCAAGAGTCAGCACCAGGCAAACACCTGTGATCAGAACACACAGGGGACGATATTAAATATCTTGTAATAAACCATAGGGCTTCGCAGGTGGCTCGAGGCTAAAGAACATATGCCTGCCAAGGCAGGAGACTCGAGTTTGATTCCTGGCTCGGGAAGATTCCCTGGAGAAGGGAGTGGCTACTCACTCCAGTATTCTTGCCTGGACAATTCCATGGATAGAGGAACCTGGCGGGCTATAGTCTATGGGATCACAAGAGTTGGACACGACTTAACAACTAAACGATAAATACACACACACACACACACACACACACACACACACATATACTGAGTCACTTTGCTGTACACCAGAAGCACAACACTGTAAGTCAACTCACACTTCATTCTTTTTTAAAAAATGAGTGCAATGAGCAAGCCCATAACTGGGGGTGATGGAACAACGTCTTACCAGTGATCTCTGCTCAGAAGACCCTTTAAACCATTGCCTTAATCAGTGGGATAATTAGAGTCTGCAGACCATAGGCAAATAAATTAGCAAGGATTCCAGGACTCTTTGTTAATTGCAAATAAACATTATGTATCTCGGCCACCAGGATGAAAAAGGCCATAATGGGGGTGATGAGAAGACACCGGGCAAACCTCAGAAGAGGGCCTTTTACTTGACTTTCCTAATAAATAATTCAGATTTCTGGCAAGTTCTCTTTAATTCTTGCAGTTTTGACGCTGTGAGGCAGCTTAGGATGGCATAGTAAATATAACTGTACGAACCTCCTAATTTTTTTCAGTGCATTAAATGGATAGAGTCTACATCTTTCCGTGTTAGCTAGGATGGCAATATAATCTGCCATCCCAACTAAAATAATTCAGAGTCAAAGGGGGACTGACTATTGACGAAGACCCAGGACGTAAGCATAAACCTGGCTGCCCCAGCACCCTGAAATGAGTGATTCTAATATTCCAACATTAGACTATTTACTCTGTGATTAATCAGCTCTATGCCAAGAACTGCCATGAAACCTCACAGGCAGCATGATGGAGCAAATGAAAAAATTCCTGAAAATGACATTGTTCAGTGGAGATGCCTCAAAGGAAATTTCGTCTGCCATCCACAGTGGTACTTGCATTACTGTATAGATAAGAGACGATTTGAACACTGAGTTTCCCAAATGGAATGTCATTTAGAAAAAGAGAAAACCGGAAGGGTCTTGGGGGTCCAATGGATGGGACTGTGCTTCCACTGCCAGGCGCCTGTGTTCAGTCCCCGGGTGGGGAGCTAATAAGATACTGCACGCCGTGTGGCTGGGCCAAAAAATAAAAGGCAGGGGGTTGGAAGGAGGTCCAAGAGGGAGGGCACATTTATATACATAGAGCTAATTCACCTCACTGTGCAACAGAAACTTCCACAATACAGTACGGCAACTGTACTCTGATAAATAATTAAAATAAGAGCACTACAATTTTTAAAAGAGAAAAACCAACCAACATTGCTTTTCATTTTCCACTTCAGAGACTTCAAAATACGTACATTCTTCTGATCAATGTAAATCATTAAGAACATTTTGGAGTAAATAACCTGCTGAGGGAAAACCCCCCTAGGTTTCTGAGATAACAAGGAGTTTTCATGTCCGTTTGGATGGTGAGCCATTATCTGTGAAAGGCTCAGAAGTTCATGGCTTTGCGGCAACATTTCTGTGACAGGATGACGACGCTGACGAGCCTGTGCGTTTTTACACAGCGCGGTCTGTCGGGCACCACTCACTCACCGGTCTGTCTGGGACAGTCTGTGCATAGGTGGTCAGGGAGCTGGGTTCACGGGCTACGGAGACCGTGCCTTTGTAAGGCTTCCAGCCAGGGCTGAAGCCGCGGAGAGAACTAGGAAAACTCGTGTTGGTTGCTGGAGGCTGCTGCTGCTGCTGCTAAGTCACGTCAGTCGTGTCCGACTCTGTGCGACCCCATAGATGGCAGCCCACCAGGCTCCCCCGTCCCTGGGATTCTCCAGGCAAGAACACTGGAGTGGGTTGCCATTTCCTTCTCCAATGTGTGAAAGTGAAGTCGCTCAGTCATATCTGACCCTTAGCGACCCCATGGACTGCAGCCCATCAGGCTCCTCCGTCCATGGGATTCTCCAGGCAAGAGGACTGGAGTGGGGTGCCATTGTTGCTGGAGGAGGAGGCATAAAAACAGAGTGAAGAGCCGTAGCCCTGTCCCCAGGGTGCCCAGTTTCTACAGAACTTCAAAAAGGAGGCTGGTTTAGCCCAGATGAAAGGTCCTGACAGCCGTTAGCAATGGAGGAGGCAGGGACTCCAGCCGGACAGAGGGGTGGGGGGCAGTGTACGAGCTCAGAGGCTGAGCGGAAGGACATTTCCAGGAGGCCACGCAAGTGAAGCCCAGGGGCCAACCCCTGCAGGGTGTTTGGGGAATGAAAAGCAGAATGAAGGACTTCCCTGGTCATCCAGTGGTCAGGACTCCACGTTTCCACTGCTGAAGGCCTGCGTTTGATCTCTGGTAAGGGAACTAAGATCTCACAGGTAGTAAAGTGTGGCCAAAATAAATACACATTATTCTTGGGCTTCCCTTGTGGCTCAGCTGGTAAAGAATCTGCCTGCAATGCAGGAGACTCAGATTCGATCCCTAGGTTGGGAAGATCCCCTGGAGAAGGGAAAGGCTACCCACTCCAGTATTCTGGCCTGGAGAATTCCAAGGACTGTATAGTCCATGGGGTCACAAAGAGTCGGACATGACTAAGCGACTTTCCCTTTCTTCTTTTCTATATATTTTTAAAGAATGAATTGACTGAGGAATGGGGGCCTTGAAGGACTCTGGAATCCAGTCTGCACATCTTGGACTTTGCAGGTTTCTTTTTCTCCAATAAGGAGAGTAATTTGAAAACTGGGAAAAGTTTTTTTTTTTGAAGTCCCTTAGGAGAAATTGTCAAGGGCCCAAGATAGGTGAGAGATAGAGGGTGGGGAAGCTTAGTGACTGCTAATCCCTTCTCCAGGTCTCCACAAAAGGTCTCAGATTTGGCCAGATGGGAGTCACAGAAAACTGGGAAGGGAAAAATGTCATGATTTTCCCCAAAGCAGAATAAGTTGGGTTCTTGAAAACAGAGATGATAAATTTTATATTAATATGGGTTCCGAGCAATAATTTTAACAGATTTTTGAGAAGCTGGTGTGAACTCACTTGGAAGGAAATGTTATTGCGAAGAGGCAAACCAAACCCATTCCCTCTTTTCATAGGGTTACCAGGCTGGATGTGCAAAGCATCGGTAAAGAGCCTTCCCAAAATCCCGAGGATGATACGGGGGAAAATAGGCTGGGTGAACAAATATTTAGGTGACGATATTTGGTTGGACAAACACATTCAGAATATTTATAATAAACAGATCGGTGGAGATACACCTGGTGAGATGTGGCTGACATAAGAGCTTCACTCCTGTCAGCCCTGCCCCTGCCATGCGCTGCTAATGCGTTTATCGATTATGAAGATGAAGGAGACTTTAATGTGTTTGCCATGCACGTTCACTGCTGTCCCAATGCTGATGTGTTAGATGCCAGATAGAAGAGTTTAAAAGATTTTGGTTGGTTAAAAGGATGGCTTGAAACCAATAAAATGACATTTTACAGGGGTAAAGATAAATCTCATCTTTAGATTTAAAAATGTCAATTAACTCAGTAAAGGTTGGAGAAGACCCAACAGTAATTCCATTTGACGAAGACTGGCAGAGTCGGACACGACTCAGCGACTGAACTGAACTGAACTGAACTGATAGGTTTATATTGAACAGAAGTTCAATATGAACCAACAGCATATAGCCTGGCTAAAAAAAATAAGCAAATCAATACAAACTTCAGTTGTGTCAATAGAATCATAATATCCAAGTTATATAAGGGAAAGGCCACTCGGGTCAGTCATCTGAGGTTACTGTACCCAGGTCTGGGTACAAGGATTCAGGAGAAGGGAGTCCAGTTAGGTGGTGTGGATATCTACACGCACAAGGGGTCTAGAAACTGTGTCACATGGTGGACAGGGAAGAAATGGAGAACTTGACCCTGGAGTAGATGAGCGCTCCCTTCAAAGCATGTGCAAGTCTAGCGTGTGTAACAGAAAACTGATTTTGTCTCGAGGGTTCATTGATTCCTTCATTCATTCACTCAGCATTTACGACTGCCAAGTACGTTTTGTCTTGTGTCAAGCATGATGGGCATCAGAGGCATGTAATCTCATGGGAGACGTGAACACACACGCATGCACACACATACACACACACACACACTCCCAAGTTCCTCAAAGACAAGGTGGATTGACGTAAGGGATGCAATCAGGTTCCAGGAGACGTGGTGGGGGTGTAGCAGGCCCACGATTGCCTCCCAGATGGGGCAGCTTCTCTGCCAGCAGGCAGGCAGGGACTAGGGAACAGCGTGGGCAGAGGTCCAGAGCATTCAAGTGCAGGGCATGAGTGAGAGTCAGGGGTAGAGGCTGCCCAGTGCATGGTGCGGCAGCCGCGTGTCAGATGCCAAAGACAGCATTTGCGGCAGGAGCACTGACAGACTGGAAGTCCACTCGGGGACGTGTGTGCTTCATGGGGCAGGCATCAGAGAATGAAACGACATCGCTAACACCTCTTTGGGCAAGTTAACCCTGGAGTAAGCAGAAGTGAGGAAACCTGGCCACACGGTGTTAGCACAGACAGAAGCCTCAGGACAAGGGGAAATGAAATGGACGGGGCAGAAGTGGGATCGATGCAGGACACTTTGGAAAAGATGGTTTGGAATAAAAATAACCAACCACCTTTTTAATAATTCAAGCTCGTAAACTCTGAAATGGCCCGAGCGGCCATTTGTCAGGGATGTTGCAGAAAAGTACTGCAGTGTCAGCAGGCAGGTTGGGGACCACGGAGTTTAATATTCTTTATCGATGTTAGGAATCTGTGATTAGCTCTCATTTTATGGAGTAACAGTCTTATTATGAGAAAGTATATTTATCTGTTATAATTTAGTATCAGTGGTGAATGGCTTTCTGAATCTTTGGAATACCCAGGAGGCTTAAGAAACAGAAGTTCACGGTTTCACACTTCCGGAGGCCAGAAGACCAAAGTCAAGGTGTGGGCAGGGCTGGGAAGGAAGGATGGACTCCAAGCCTCTCTCCTTAGCTTGGAGACAGCCGTCTCCTCCCTGCGTCTGCTTCACCCCATCTTTCCTGTGTGTGCGTCTGTGTCCTAACTTCCTCTTCTTACAAGGACACCAGTCCTATTGGATCAGGGCCCACCTGAGCTCGTTTTAACTCGATTGCCTCTGTAAGGACCATGTCTCCGAAAAAGGTCACGTTCTGAAGCACCAGCAGTTAGTATTTCAACATATGAAGGGGGAAAGTGGAAGTGAAGTCGTTCAGTCGTGTCCGACTCTTTGTGACCCCGTGGACTGTAGCCTGTCAGGCTCCTCTGCCCATGGGATTTTCCAGGCAAGGGTACTGGAGTGGGTTGCCATTGCCTTCTCCAGGGGATCTTCCCAGCCCAGGGACTGAACCTGGGTCTCCCATATTGCAGGCAGATACTTTACCATCTGAACCAACAGGGACTTGGCTCAGAAAGGGGATGAAGGGCACAATTCAACCCAAACCACTAACTAAAAGGCAACTTCTCTTTGCTCTTAGACTAAAACCCAAAGCCCCGTGTGTACAGGCCGCCCCAACTCCTGTCCAGCTCCCCAGAGGAGCCTTACTTGCCTGAGGCAGCACCCACTGGCTCTCTGCCCACTGTTGCTGTGTCTCCGTTCACTCCTTAGTCTAGTTCAGACCCTCCAGAGTCATGCGAAACCCCTCCTTCTGGTTTGTTTCATCACATTCACCACATTTTGCACTAACGTATTTATTTGTATGAGTATTCTATGTCACCTACAGGGAGAGATACCCTTTACCTCCCAGCTCAGCACACAGACAGTTCAGGTAAAGATCAACGCTTGAGGGGAAAACGCTTGTTATCACTATGTTCTGGGCACCCTGATATTTCCCATTTTGTTTATTTTTTTTTCTCATAGTAAAATATACACAACATAAAATTTGCCGTTTTAAGCATTTTGAAGTCCACAGTCTGGTGGCATTAAGTACATTCGCCCTGTTGGACAGCCATCACCACCAGCCATCTCCTGAACTTTGTCATTATCTCAAATGGAAACTCTGTTTCCATTAAACACCAACTCCCCTCCCCCAGTCCCCTGCACACCATTCTATTGATACTTTCGGGCTCCATGAATTTGACTCCTCTGGGGACAATGGCACCCCACTCCTGTACTTTTGCCTAGAAAATCCCATGGACGGAGGAGCCTGGTAGGCTGCAGTCCATGGGGTCACTAGAGTCGGACACGACTGAGCGACTTCACTTTCACTTTTCACTTTCATGCATTGGAGAAGGAAATGGCAACCTACTCCAGGGTTCTTGCCTGGAGAATCCCAGGGACGGGGAAGCCTGGTGGGCTGCCGTCTATGGGTTGCAGAGAGTTGGACACGACTGAATCGACTTAGCAGCAGCAGCAGCAGCAGGAGACCTCATATAGGGCTTCCCAGATGGTGTTAGTGATAAAGAACCTGCCTGCCAATGCAGTAGACACAGGAGATGTGGGTTTGATCCCTGGGTCAGGAAGGTCCCCTGGAGGGGCGCATGGCAACCCACTCTAGGATTTTTGCCTGGAGAATCCCATGCACAGAGGAGCCTGGCAGGCTGCAGGTCATAGGGTCACAAAGAGTCAGACACAACTGAAGCGACTTAGCACTCACACATGCAGGGACCTCATGTAAGTAGAATCGTCCAGCGTTTGTCTTTTTGTGACTGGCTTATTTGACTCAGCATAATGTCCTTGAGATTCATCTGTGTGGTAGCATGTGTCAGAGTTTCCTTTCTTTCTTGAGTACATCATATTCCATTGTATGGATAGACCACATTTTATCTCTTCCTTGATCCATGGACAATGGGGTGCTTCCCCGTTTTGGCCGTTGTGAATGATGCTTCTGTAAACATGGGTGTACAGACATCTGTTTGAGACCCTGCTTTCAATTTCTTTGGGTATACACCCAGAATGGAATTTTCTGCTTCTCTTTTCTTTTATTTTAATTATAGTTAATTCTGTTTCAAAGTGCTGATGTGACTTTAACTTCATAACACTTGCAGTTTAGAACGCACTGTGTTTTTTGGTGCTATATCCCCAACCCCAAGCATGGTGTCTAGAACTGTAGAACTATTTTTGGAGGAATGATGAATTAAAGTATAGATGCACAGGCTCTCCATTTTGGGGTAATTTTTCTTTATTACTTTTCCATGAATAAAGGCTACAGAGCTCCCACTTTTCTTTCTTTTTTCACATGTTGTACCAATGCTGCTATTAATGTCATGGAATGCTATGGTTATATTGTCCTAGATAGCATACATCATTTATTACAACAACAATATGTTTTGGACTCGGGCCATAAATTATCTCAAAATGATGTGGAATAACGGTCTGTTAAGATGTTTGGGCGCAAAATCTCACATTATTAATTAAGTTTTCAGAGATTTTTTTCTTGAACTTTCTCTTTTTTTTTTCCTCCACAGATCTTTAAAAAATGCTGTGTAGATTATACTTAGTTGACTGAACATGCATGTCCTTGTGATTATACTAAAATTTGCTTTTGTTACAGTAAGCTTTTACCATTGAGGGGAAAACCATAGCAGTTGAATACTCTAGGTTAAGAGGGTAATAATGATCTTCATCATCTCAGAGCAGTGGGCTGTGTTCTTGTTATTTGTCATTTTGTTCCATCGGAAGTAAAATCCTCTAAGAAAATCTCCAGCTCAATTTTTCCCCTGTTCCACTTCTGAATTTTCTTTACTCCCCAACCTTTCTGCTTTGGGGCCACCGGATATCATATCTTTCACATTATAAATCAGGAATGCTAACCATCTTAAAGAGAATCATCTTTTAATTATTTATTCATGATTATCCCTTCCTTTCCAGAGAATGCCACACATTAGTTTCTAAACACTAATTATCCAAAGTATCCGAAAGTATAAAATCTCAAAGTGGAGAAGCAAAAGTATAAAGGTCAGACTGGAAGGGAAGAAAGATGGGAAAAGAGAAAACAGAAGCGCCAAGTTCAAATGTGCACCTGTGTTAAGTTCCAGCCTTCAAAAGCCCCAGCCTTCAAAAGCCCCTCTCCAGGAGGGAGGCAATATATAAAGTTATGACTGATTTGCATTGCTGTATGGCAGAAGCCAACACAGTTGTCAAGCAATTTTCCTCCAGTTAAAAAATAAATTCAAAAAAAGCCCCAGCACCTGCCTTTGGGATGCATAGGGTCCGGCCTTACTGGGTCGGGGTAGAGGCTTCATGTAACTCTTCTGCCACCTCTGCCCTCTGTATTTGGCCTCTATTTCTTTTCTCTGTCAAAGTTCTGAAACGTGCATCTACGAGCATTCTCCTTTTCTTTTTTTGAGCATTCTTAATGATTTACACTGATCAAAAGAATTTACATATTTCGCATTGTCTGAAGTGGAAATTTAAAGGCAATATTGATCATCTTTTCTCTCTTTAAATTTTAGCCCTTTTATTTTTTGACTGTACTGTGTACCTTGCAGGATCTCCATTCCTCAACCAGGGATCAAAGCCATGCCCCCTGCAGTGGATATGTGGAGTCTGTATCACTGAGCCACCAGGGGAGTCTCTATGTGCTCTCCTTTTGATGTCTAGCAGCTCGGCTCCGGTCCCCACTGCTTCACCAAGATGCTCCAAGTCACCTGTGGACCCTCTACCCCCAGATCGAAGCCCTTTGCCTGGGCTCATCCCCCTTGACTTGTCCAGCAGAGAACCTTGTGGAAAGGCCCACCTCTGTGCAACTTTCTGTGCTCTTTGCTTAATGAGACAGCCCACTAAGCTGATGTCCTGGCTCTCAGCTCCTTCGGAATTTCCTTCTCTCCTCCCTTTCCCAGGCTCTGTCCAGCTCCCTTCCCACCCTCCATCCTCTCCTTTAGAGTATTCCTGCCACAGCCTCTTTGCAGACAATTCCCACTTCTCATTCTTTCACTGGCCAGCTGGTCTGCATCCCCAGTTGCTACAGGGCATTTCTAGTGGGAGGTCTGCTGTCCTCCCGTGCTTGGCCTTCCTGCCTCTCCAGCTGCATCGTCCTAGAGCAGGTTCCCTCCGGCCCATCCCTCAGCTTCTTTCTTCCCTCTGACTGTCCGGGCCCTGAGTGCTCCTTTCCAGAGAGCTGCAGACACCCTGGGGTGCTCTAGCTCCAGGCCCTGGCCCTTGTGGTCTGATTCACACTCAGTTCAGTTCAGTTCAGTCGCTCAGTCGTGTCCAACTCTTTGTGACCCCACGGACTGCAGCAGGCCAGGCCTCCCTGTCCATCACCAACTCCCAGGGTTGCTCACACTCATGTCCATCGAGTCAGTGATGCCATCCAGCCATCTCATCCTCTGTCGTCCCCTTCTCCTCCTGCCTTCAATCTTTCCCAGTATCAGGGTCTTTTCCAATGAGTCAGCTCTTTGCATCAGGTGGCCAAAGTATTGGAGTTGCAGCTTCAGCACTCAGGCTCATCTCCAACACTGCTGGTGTCAGCCACCTGCTGGCGTGCAAGCCTCCTGCCTCCCTCTGTCTCCTGCTGGGTCTGGCTCAGGCTGCTCTGCTGGCTCTCTCTTAGCTCAGGCCACTCTCATTTCCCCACTGTCTGAATACAGACTGTCCGCTCACAGCAGGTCAGCCCTAGGGCCTATCAGCAGCCCCTGCTGCTTGCTTCCTCCACAGTCATTAACCCTGTCCTTCCAACCCCAGGTCACAGTTAAACCCACAGCACCTGTGGCCCTTGAGGGTCATGCCACCACCCCACCCCATTCCATCCCCATCCCAGTGTACTTTTCCTCTTAACAATCCCTGTGGGCTTCTGTTCCTGGTCTCCTTGACCAGGATGGGGCTCAGCCTTTCCCGTCCGTCCACAGCATCTAATGCCAGTCCTGCTAACCTATGTGCCAGGCACAGAGCAGCAGGGTCCCATCCCTGCCCCTGCCCTCTGCTTTTGCAAAGAGAGGTCCCCATCCACCTCTGAACCCCAGCCAGGCCCCCAGGTTTTCCTAATAGTAACTTTTTACTCAGTTCTCATTTCACCTACTTGTGTTCAACCTTGAGCTTCTCTGGAGTCTCAGAGAGTAAAGAATCCGCCTGCAATGCGCAAGAGCTGGGTTCAATCCCTGAGTTGGGAAGATTCCCCTGGAGGAGGGCATGACAGCCCACTCCAGTATTCTTGCCTGGAGAAGCCCATGGACAGAAGAGTCTGGGGGCGTACAGTCCGTGGGGTCGCAAAGAGTCGGACACGATTGAGAGATCAAGCACAGCACAGGAGCTAATACCTACAACCGGAAACCAGTAAGAATTGAACACGTAAGTGAATTGTAGCTACTGTGTAACCAGGAGCAAAAATGTTACACCGTCTGGACAAAGTCAGTTCAGTTCAGTCCAGTTCAGTCTCTCAGTCGTGTCCGACTCTTTGCGACCCCATGAATCGCAGCACGCCAGGCCTCCCTGTCCATCGCCAACTCCCGGACTAAGTCAGAGGATTGTCAAACTCACACTCTCTCTCACTTGTCACGTGCGAGCATCTTCACTTCAGTCCACGGTCAGTGACTGGCACATATGCGCAGGAACTGGAAACATTACAACCCCGTGGATTTGTGCGTTTCTTTCTTTCTGTGGTACTTTGTCCCGACTCCCTGTCTCTCTGAGATAGAGTAAGTAGAGATTTCCATGGGTCCTGTAACAAGTTAACAAGTGTATCATGTGACAAATCTCCCCGCCACCCCAGGGGCTGATCAGGGGTGGGAGGGACCCCGGGAGATGTTTTAGCTCGCCTTAAAGACCCCGACCTTTCCAGCCTGACATCTGGAGGGCTCCTTTTGGACGTGGGAAGCCGCACCGGTTGGAGCCGAGTCACCAGCCCGGCGCCGATTCTCACTCGAGGCAGGGCCTGGCCGCGGCGGAAGAACGCGCGGAGAGAGGGGCGCGCCTGGCAGGACGTGGCCAAAAGTGGAGCTGCTCCGACGTGGACACCCGGCCGAGATGGGCCCGCGAGTTGTCCATGTTTGGTCCTGGAGCCGCCTGCGGGGAGCGCGGGCGCCGGGGCCGCAGGAGGGGTTGCCCCGGCCGGGGCCGGGGGTGGGGTGGGGTGCGACTCCCCAGCTCCCCGCGCGCCCCCTCCCGCGCCCCCACCGCCGCCGCTTCGCCTTTGTCCCAGCGCGCCCCCTGCCCAACCCCGGAGCCGGCGGCCGCGCCGGGAGGCGGGGCCCGGCCGCGGCACCCCCCGCCCCGGCCGCGCACCGCCCTCGGCTCCCCAGCGCCCCAGCCCCGCCCCGGCCCCGCCCGGCCACGTCCCCCCGCCGAGGCCGCCCCCTGGCGGGCGGAGCGGGCGCCCGGCTCGCGCGGCCGCGGCGGCGGGCCCGGGGTTGCCATGGTAACCGGCGGCGGCCGCCGCCACGGCAGGGCCGGCCCCAGCGCCAGCGCCGGCCGCGGCTCGGCGCGGCTCAGTGTGGGGGTGATCGGGCGGCGGCGTGGCCGGGCCGGGGGAGCGGGCGCTGCCCGGCGGCCTCAGCATGGAGGACGGCTTCTCGAGCTACAGCAGCCTGTACGACACGTCCTCGCTGCTCCAGTTCTGCAACGGTGAGGAGGGGCGGCGGCCGGGGCGGGCCGGGGGGCCGCGGCGCGGAGCGGGCCGAGGGGCGAGGCCGGGGCGGCCGGGGAGGCCGCGCAAAGTTGCTGCGGAGGGGCGCGCGGTTCCCGCCGCCGCGGGCGCATTGTGCTGGGCTGCCGAGCCCCCGGGCCGCCCGGGCCTCGCTGCTCCCCCGCCCCCGCCCCCGCCCCGGCGCGGCTCGCTGCTCCCGGCTCCCGGCTCCCGCTCCGGGCTCCGGCCAGTGCGCTCAGGGAGCGGCCGGTCCCGGAGAGACCCGCGCGGGCGCACCGGCCGGGCAGCGCGTGGGGAGGCCCGGGCGTCCCGGGGCTCCGCGGGGACGTGTTGCTTTCTGCTTCCAAACTCACATCTGTTTGGAAATGTCTGGAAGAAGAACTCGGAAAACACATCACTTAATAACAAAACGCTCCTTCGATGATGTGCGCAGTGGTTGCTGCGCATGGACTCAGATCCATTCCGTTCTACTTTGATGAAACCATCAACACTTTCATGCAATCTAGAGCTGTTTAAATGGACAGGCAGAGTGAACCGGGCTTCAAAGTGTTTCGACTGTTTACGGGGTGATACTTTTGGGGTTTTTTGTTTGTTTGTTTGTTTACAGGGAGGAAATAGAAATAGCTATCAATATGGCATCTTTAAAAATTATATAAAATCTTAACGTTTCAAAGATGTTAGTTTCACTAGTAGGGGTGAAAAAGATGGTCACAGCAGACTGCATGGTTTATCAGAACCATTCACGCACAAAAGTTAACCATACAATTTTTATATGTTGGATTTATTGCTTTATTAGAGGATCTCAGAAACTTGTTAAAGAAAAAAAAATCGTGTATTTTCTAGAATATGCCTCTAGTACAGGTGGAATCATTTGGAATTCTAGACGCTTTGACGGCTTGAGCAATTTATTTTGCAGTTGTATTTGTGATTTAGGCGAATATCTCTAGTTATTCGACACCTGTTTGCAAATAGGAGGTATTAGCCTTGGCAATTCAGATCACCGGGTTGATTCATCCTTTAACCTCTGGCGAAATTTATCATCTTTTCATGGGAGAGTATACAGTCTTATAGTTTTGGCAGCTTGTAATTTTCATGTTAATCACATGTGAGCCTTCATTAACTTGTAATGGCCTCTTCAGCAGAAAGGATGAAAGTTTTTGCTTTCCAAATTTAACAAGAGTTTCAGAGCTGAAGGAGGATAGAATGTATTTGGTGCCCTTCTGGCCATTGGAATTTCTTATATGTAGTTGAGAGTCATGGAAACGGTTTTATCCTCCACAACATTAAGTAGATATTTGAGCAGTTGTTTAGGGGCTGGTCATGTTGCTTCTAAATAGCAGTTCAGTCATAAAGTTGGGCATCTATTCATGAACATTCTGGATTTCTGCCTTTTCTTATTGTGTGTCAGAAATATTGGTAAGGAATTTTACTGGTAAGTGTCTAGAAGAAAGTAAAAACCAGATTTTATATTGTATAGCTAACAGTTTAAAGAAAAATGACTTTATTATTGAAGCATAGTTGATTTACAATGTGTTAAATTCTGCTGTACAGCAAAATGGCTCAGCTATACACATATATCTATTCTTTTTTTATATTCTTTTTCTTTATGGTTTTTCTGAAGATACTGAATATGATTCCCTGTGCTACACAGTAGAACTTTTGTTGTTTATCCACCCTGTATATAATAGTTTACATCTGCTAATCCCAAACTTGCCATCCATCCATTCCCTACCCATGTCCCCATAGGAAAACAATGACTTTAAAATAGCTTAGAAACAAGCAATAAGAGCAATTCAAAATACAACTGAATCGTAACAGTTAAATTACTTTTCTTTACAAAGCTCTTAGCTCTGTGCTTTTTTTTTTTTTTTCGGTTACCTTATGAATAAAGTTTAAAGCAAGAATGGTCTCTGAGGTAGAAGTGAGTGTCACACTGGTGATGTTTTAGGCACCAGATGTTTGGATGAGAAATTATTCATTTTAAGAGGCCTTTGCTAAGTGAAAATATAAATGAGTACAACCCAATTAATGACTATGATGATTCAATGAAAGCAGTGGATCACAGGAGCACCATTTCACCAAGCATTAAATTAAACATTTGGGTATTTTATTGGCTACAGTGAAAAAAAGTTCTTTTTGAATTAGAGATTTCCATGACAATGGCAGGACTACACCACGCAGAGATGAACCCATCCGTGTTCACATGTTGAGCAGACTGCATGCTTTCGACAGTGACGGGAACCAAAAAGTCATAGCTGTTTGTTAGCTTCAGAAAATACCTCCCATACTTGCTGTTTGGATGACTGCCACAGGTAACGTCTTCCTGGTGCGATCAAGATAGAAGTTAGTAATAAACGTGAAAAGGAAGGAAGAGAAAACGTTGTTCTGATGAGTGAAGTCTCTAGTTTCCCCTGTATTTTTCCCTTACTGTCTCTCGTACTTAATTTGTAATGGATATTAAATGTCAACATAGGCGGTATCTAGCCTCATGAAAAGACTATCCATGCTCCTTTTAGATACTGGCTGTCTCACTTCAGTAGGAAATGTGTGCAGTGTTTTTCTCTCCGAAACTGTTTAGGACTCTGTAAAGTGAGCTAGAAATCACAACCTTCTGTCCGCCTAAGAAAAAACGACCATAGTTGGAAAGTGGACTAAAGCCGTCATTTATAAGCCAATTTCCTGTTTGGGAAATACTTGCCACCTTTTACTCCATTTTTTCTTCAAACCCTTCCTTTTGCATAGGAGGAAACTGAGGCTCAAAGAGATTTTTCTAACTTTATAAGGCCACACAACTAGTAAGGCTTGGATACCGGTATGAATTCTTTTGGTTTGTTTTAATAACAGCTATTGAGAGAGATAATTCACATTCTATAAAAATTCTGTCTTTTTAAAGTATACAGTTAAGTGGCTTTTAGTATATTCACAGAATTGTGCGTGCATCAACATTGTCTAATTTTAGAACATTTTCATCACCACCCAAGAAACCCCAGCACCCACTAGGTTGTATTCCCCACTGCCCTGGCCCTTTGGCAACACCAACCTATCTTTCTGTCCCTCTGGATTCTGAATATTCAGTATAAATGGAATCATACGTGTGGCCTTTTATCTGGCTGTTTTCACTTAGCACAATGATTTAAGGTTCACCCATGTTGTAGCATGTGTCAGTACTTCATTCTTTTTATGGCCAAATAATATTCTGTTATATGGGTTCAGTTCAGTTCAGTCGCTCAGTCGTCTCCGACTCTTTGCGACCCCATGAATCGCAGCACGCCAGGCCTGCCTGTCCATTACCAACTCCCGGAGTTCACCCGGACTCACGTCCATCAAGTCAGTGATGCCATCCAGCCATCTCATCCTCTGTCATCCCCTTCTCCTCTTGCCCCCAATCCCTCCCAGCATCAAAGTCTTTTCCAATGAGTCGACTCTTCGCACGAGGTGGCCAAAGTACTGGAGTTTCAGCTTTAGCATCATTCCTTCCAAAGAAATCCCAGGGCTGATCTCCTTCAGAATGGACTGGTTGGATCTCCTTGCAGTCCAAGGGACTCTCAAGAGTCTTCTCCAATACCACAGTTCAAAAGCATCAATACTTTGGCGCTCAGCCTTCTTCACAGTCCAACTCTCACATCCATACATGACCATAGGAAGAACCCTGCTTTATGTCTCTGTTCACCAGTAGATAGGCATTTGGGTTGTTTCTACTTTTTGACTGCCATCAATAATACTATTAGGAACATTCATATCCAGGTTTTTGTGTAAACATATGTTTTCATTTCTGTTTGGTTGATGCCTAGAAGTAGGGCTTCCCTGGTGGCTCAGATGGTAAAGAATCTGCCTTCAGTGCATGAGACCCAGGTTCAATCCCTGGGTCGGGAAGATTCTCTGGAAATGGGTATGGCAACCAACTTGAGTATTCTTCCCTGGAGAGTTCCATGAACAGAGAAGCCTGGCAGGCTCGAGTCCATGGGGTCGAAAAGAGCTGCACGTGACTGAGTGACTAACGCACTTTCACACTTACCTAGGAATAGAATTGCTGAGGCGTATGGTAGCTCTGGTTTAACATTTTTGAGGAACTAGTCTGAATTTTTTGAAATCTAAACATCAAGCAGTCCATCCTAAAGGAAATCAGTCCTGAATATTCACTGGAAGGACTGATGTTGAAGCTGAAACTCCAATACTTTGGCCACCTGATGCGAAGAACTGACTCCTTGGAAAACTCTGATGCTGGGAAAGATTGAAGGTGGGAGGAGAAGGGGACAACAGAGGATGAGATGGTTGGATGGCATCACCGACTCAATGGACATGAGTTTTAGCAAGCTCTGGGAGTTGGTGATGGACAGGGGATGCCTGTGCAATCCATGGGGTCGCAAAGAGTTGGACATGGATTGAGCGACTGAACTGAACTGAAACATCAAGCTCTTTTTATTATACCTTGTTGGTATGAGACTGGGGAGTCAAGAAACTGGATGAAAGAGGGAAGGAAGTGGGTGGGAAGAACATACTGTTGCTATTTCATTTCTGTGAGTCACTTTGGATTCTTCCATCAATCACAGTTCTTCAAAAGAAGTCAATGTACACGTTGGCTTAGTTGCTGTAGGTTACAAGAATTTCAGAGTTTCAGGGGACTTAAGGGTGATCTCATCTCATGATTTACTTTCTTAAGCCTCTGAATGTTTCGTCAAAGTACAGCTCACCCAGGAACCCAAATGTCAGGCAGATAAACCACGGGGAGCATCCCCCGCTGAACTCGGGGAGAGGGTAGTGTCTCTGGTCCTCCTTGCCTGTCCTGTCATCCCCTGATTCCATTCACCCAGCCCTCCAGGGCTTGAGATCTCTGTTCCAGAGGTTATTCAACCCATGGTTGAGCAGTTCCAAAGAACGGGAAACTCACTATCTCTGCATGCAGTCCATTCCTTCTTTGTGTGATTCAGACCGTCAGTTGCTAAAAGCAGTCAAAATTTGGCCCAAGTTCTGCTCCTTGGGTCCATAGGAAATAGGTTTAATCTCTTCTCTATGTACTAGGTCATCCCATGTTTGAAGACAGTCATGATAGCTCCTTCTCAGGTCTGATTCCAGCTAAACATTACCTTTAAAAAAAGAAATCCTCACAAGACACAGTTTTAGACCCTTCATTATCCTGGTTGCCCAGTCCATACTTCTTTTCTTTTGTCTGTATGCCTCTCTGGGCTTCCCTTGTGGCTCAGCTGGTAAAGAATCCGCCTGCAATGCTGGAGACCTGGGTTCGATCCCTGGGTTGGGAAGATCCCCTGGAGAAGGGAAAGGCTACCCACTCCAGTATTCTGGCCTGGAGAATTCCATGGACTGTATAGTCCAGGGGTCGCAAAGAGTCGGACACAACTGAGCAACTTTCACTCACTCACTTATATGCCTCTTTAAATTTGACACAGCTGAATATCTGCGTATTCCAAGCGCGGTTTTTAAATAGAGCAGAGTAGAGCTGGATACTTCACCTCCCTTGTTCTAAAGTCTATACTTCTAATAATGTAGCCCAAGACCATATTAGTTCTTTTGCTTGCCATTTCACCTTGTTACCTTTTATTGGTTTTCACCTAAAATTCTTGTCTGTTTTACATGTATTGTGGCTAACCCCCTATTTTCCCCATACTTTCCCCTTTTCTTTTTAAGGGGGAATTTCCTTTTTTATTTTAGGGGTAATTTCCTGCAATACAGCATAATTGTAATCTGTATCGTAATGCTGTAAATACTCCCAACACTTATAAAATATTTCAGTGTTATAACAACATGGAAGTTGGTCATTGCCTTAAAGGTTATGATTCTGGCTGATAGCTTTTTTTTCTGTCTTGCCTGGAAAGGTGCTGTGAGAGATCTTCCCATGTTCCTTTCTACAGCCTATACATGGCTCAGCTCCCACTTCTGATGTAACTGGACTTCCCCTGCAGGTGCTACTTGTTAATAACCACAGCCTGTCAAGTCCCTGCTCCCTCCTGCTCCTTCCTGCTCCCTCCTGCTCCCAGTGACATTCTGAAGCCACTGCAGTAATGTTTTGAACTTCGTTGTCATTGTTCACTTGCTAAGTTGAGTCTGACTCTTTGTGACCCCAGGGACTGCAGCACACCAGGTTTCCCTGTCCTTCACGATCTCCCAGAGTTTGCTCAGATTCATGTCCACTGAGTCAGTGATGCCATCCAACCATCTCATCTTCTGTCATCCCCTTCTTCTGCTCTCAGTCTTTCTTAGCATCAGAGTTTTTTTCCAGTGAGTCAGCTCTTTGCATCATGTGGCCAAAGTGTTGGAGCTTCAGCTTCAGCATCAGTCCTGCCAATGAATATTCAGGACTGATTTCCCTTAGGATTAACTGGTTTGATGTCCTTGTAGTCCAGGGCACTCTCAACAGTCATCTCCAACACCACAATTGAAAAGCATCAATTCTTCAGCACTCAGCCTTCTTTATGTTCCAGCTCTCACATCCATACATGACTGCTGGAAAAACCATAGCTTTGACTCTGCAGACTTTTGTTGGCAAAGTGATATCTCTGCATTTTAATATGCTGTCTACCCACTCCAGTACTCTTGCCTGGAGAATCTCATGGATGGAGGAGCCTGGTGGGCTGCAGTCCATGGGGTTGCGAAGAATCAGACACGACTGAGTGACTTCACTTTCCCTTTTCACTTTCTTTTTTTATTTTCTTTTTTTTAACTTTACAGTATTGTATTGGTTTTGCCATATATCAACATGATCCGCCACAGGTATACACGTGTTCCCCATCCTGAACCCTCCTCCTCGAAGGAAATGGCGACCCACTCCAGTGTTCTTGCCTGGAGAATCCCAGGGACGGGGGAGCCTGGTGGGCTGCAATCCATGGGGTCGCTAAGAGTCAGACACGACTGAGGGACTTTACTTTCACTTTCACTTTCATGCATTGGAGAAGGAAATGGCAACCCACTCCAGTGTTCTTGCCTGGAGAATCCCGGGGACAGGGGAGCCTGATGGGCTGCCGTCTTTGGGGTCGCACAGAATCGGACACGACTGAAGCGACTTAGCGGCAGCAGCAGGTTGGTCATAGCTTTTCTTCCGAGGAGTGCTTTAAGCGTCTTTTAATTTCATGGCCACAGCTACTGCCATTTATTTTTCTAGTTATGAAATGAAAACTTGTTTTTATTTCTAAGCATTTATATTGAGGGAGTTAAGAATACTTTATTTAAAATCTTAGAAATATTTTGGCATCTTTGATTTTGTTAACTCTGATTCTGATAGAATTTTCATGTTGGCAAATAGTTGGGTTTGAAACAAGGTCAAGGAACTCGTGTGAAGAAATCACTCTGAACTGAACAAAATGAAGTCTTTTCAAACCTCATGTATTCTTCTGTGGTGGCTGAGGACTGAGTTAGATTTTGTCTGTTAGCAAAATCCAAAGAAAATAGTTTTTACAGGAAAATGCCAAGTAAGCACCCATACTAAGTGAGAATTTTTAATTGGTATACTTGATATTCTGGCAGGGAATCTATTTTATAGCCAAACCACAAGCATTTATGACATTATAAACAAACCCAGGCATTCTGATGGAAAGTTCACCAAACCAGGCTTAAAAGTAACTATCAGTCAGTTCTTGTTAATTTCTGAGACAATATAAGCTTTTTCATATAGTCTCTTAAAAAATAAACATTTTAGTTGAGTGGAGAGTGGATAAAAAAGAAATAACATCTTTGTTTCTACTGTCAAAGTCTGTTCGAGCTATAAAACTAGAAGCGTGAAAAACTTAATTACGGTAGCATTGAAAATTGAACATTAAAGCTTTGCTTTTAGTAGCAAAAACAGCTTCTCTAAGGACTTAAAACCAATGGTATTTTGTGCCACTTACAAAAGTCTCTTTCAGGAAAACTGTAATTATTCATCTTTAAAATCCTAGCTTATTAATTGAGGATTTCTAGGATTAGCAAAATGTTTTAAATGCCACCAGACACATGGAAAACTTTTTTAAAAGTATGCTGCAAATTGTAAATGGCATGTAAGTATTATCAATATACTCTCCCCACCAAAGCGTCATGTTTTTCTCACTAGATGTTTGATATGTAAGTTTAATATTCTGCTGACAGCTGCATGTTTGTTTCAATGTCGTGTGGGACGGGGGCTATCTTATATGCCACCCGGAGCTGGTACGTACCCTCTTTGGTTTCCTGTAAATAAATAGCTCTTTAGAAGATTTTCATTCTTTAAAGTATTTATTTTCCAATCAAGAATTAGGTAGACATACTTTCAGTTTTGTTTCCTTTCAAGCCCTATCTTTATTGGAAAATACTATTTGTGGGGAAAGCTACATTTTTACAAGAGTACTTAGTTGTGTCTTAAAATGCAGTAGCATATTTATCCTGCCAGCTTTCTGGAAAAGATTTAAACTCGCTGTCTTTAATAAACTATCCTCTCTGTGAAGGCGCAGATTTGACCATTAGCCTTGGATGATGCAAGAGGCTGGGATCGCTGAGCCCAGAGCCTGCCCCAGGTGGGGAGTTCCACAGGAGACCTTGGCTGCCTGCAGAGCAGGGAGAACAGAGGAGCCAGGCTCTCGGGGTGGTGTCTCAGTTGTGGCACGTCCTTGCGGTGGGGTCCAGCACTGGCTGTATCCTTCATTCTGTGCCCTCTGGAGGGGAAGGCATCATTGTCCTGGACTGCAAATTATTCCCACAAAGAACCTTTCGCGGACAATGGGCAGCTCACAGTTAAGGATAATGAGGATAGAGACGATCAGACGAGTATTCATGGAGAGAGAGGCCTTTAAGTTCACTTGGCAGATGGAGGCAGTTTCGAGTGTGTCCCTACAATGTGCCGAGGACAATGAAAAATGTTGAAAACATGTCCTCCCTAGAAGCATCAGTTTTCCCTCAGCAGTGTCCTGCGTGCGTCTTTCCCCCGGCCTCCCATCTCCACGGGAGAGTTCTCCTCTCCCACGGATCTCATCGTTCCTGCCCCCACTTTACTCAGACCCCGGTCAGTGCTCATCTGGGGTGTGTTGTAAGGGCAGCGGCCCCAAACTAGCCTTTCCGCCTCCGGTCTCAGCTCCTTTTTCTTACTCAACACGTGCTTGAGTACCCACCGAGCTCCTCACTACGCAGGTCTAAGGGTTCCAGCCACACGAGGGGTCCACGTGGCCCTGGCTTTTAAAAGGAAGCGTGCGTTGCCCTTCAGGAGCTGGACGCTCAGCATCGTGTTCTCGGTCAGTTGTTTAACGACCCTGGACATAGATGGTGCTGAGAAGCAGGCTCAGGAGAGGGGCCGGGCATGGGACCCAGAAAGGCCTGCGTGAGCTTTTCCCTGGGGAGTGGAAGCCATTCACCCACAGGGGTGGGGAGAGGGCAGGAAAGAACATTCTAGACTGGGTGTGAAGCCCTGGGCGGGAAAGGACCTTTTTGGAAACTGAAAGTCTTCCCCCGAGAGAAAGAGAAATGGGACAGAGTTGAAGTGAGGCGGGGAGTGTCCTGTGGGGCCTTTGGGCCACATTAGGAGTTTGGTCTTATTTCTGGGGAGCAGAGAGAATGTGGTGGAGAATTTTGAGGCGATAGAGTGACATGGTCAGATTTTCAGGGAGTTTTGGAGACTGCCTCTCCCCGCAGTGCAGAGGAGGGGCTGGGGGGGCTGCTGAGGGCGAGAGGGGGGCTCCCCATGAACCCGGGGAGAATGGTGGCGATTCCCACCAGAGGGCTGCTTGGGGGCTGGCCGCACCTGGGCTTTGGCCTTTACAGGCAGGAGGAGGAGGAACTGAGGATGCCTCCCGGGCCCCTGACATGTCCGCCCAAGTGAGTACCACAGGCCAAGCTAGAAGGAGCTGGAAGGGCGGACCGGCAGACAACGGTTCAGCTGGGGCTTGTGGGACCTAAAGCCGAGGGGCTGACTGGCTCGTGGGAGGCAGAAACCGGAGCCAGAAGATGTCTGTCCTGGAGAGGAGATGTTTGAGAGCCATCAGTATGTAGATTGGGGCTTCCCTGGTGGCTCAGGTAGTACAGAACCTTTGTGATGCAGGAGACGTGGGTTTGATCCCTGGGTCGGGAAGATCCCTTGGAGAAGGAAATGGCAACCCACTCCAGTATTCTTGCCTGGAGAATCCCATGGATGGAGGAGCCTGGCGGGCTACCCGTCCATGGGGTTGCACAGAGTTGGACATGACTGAGCGGGTAACACTTTGACACTTCACACTTGCAGTGTATAGATGGCACCAGAATGCATGGCGAAGGTGAGCTCACTTAAGGTGGAGTTAGAATACTCCTTCTGAAAGATCGATCTGAGCCAGGAAACTCCCTCCTGTTGGAAAGTCTTCAGGGTCTCCCCACCTTTCTGGCACACAAGGCCCCAAGAGGCGGCTGCGTGTCTCAACTCCCAGGTGCTTCCCCAGCCACCACCACCGGCTCCTGAGTCTGGTGAGGGGGTCCTTTCTTGGTGGCCACTAAACCTCTGTCATCACCATGATCCCAGAGGCCTGTCACGGTGATTTATTTTCAGATCTCCCGTTAGACTGTCACCCTTTTCCAGGCAGAGGCTGCCGGTGGTCGTGTTTGTATTTTTTTGCTCCTCAGCAGAGTCTGCACCTGGTGGGTGTCCTGATGGCTGTTGTGGGCTTGTGAAATATACACGCACTGGTCAAAACACCTCACCTGTAACGCATATGCTAAATCAAGGTTAAGTAGGTGCCACTTCTACATATCCTTGAAATAATGTGTGTGTGTGTGTGTGTGTGTGTGTGTGTGTGTGTGTGTGTGTGTGTATAATGAGGAAGGCATGGCAACCCATTCCAGTGTTCTTGCCTGGAAAATCCCACAGACAGAGGAGCCTGGTGGGCTACAGTCCATGGAGTCGCAAAAGAGTCAGACACGACTCAGTTGACTGAACAACAACACGAGGTGGTTTCATAGGCTTAACACAAATTATATTCAGCCAGAGGAATTGACCCAGTGAAGTAGTTCTTGGCAATATCAACATTTTTAGCCATAAAAAAGGATTGAACTGTCAAATCAGCCCCCCCCCCCAAATTATTTTGTGTAACAAGAATTTTTACCATTCTTACACAAATATGTTCCAATCGAGCAGTTGCTTAGAGTTGTTGTTGTCATTGTTTAGTTGCTAAGTCCTGTCTGACTCTTGCGACTCCGTGGCCTATAGCCCACCAGGCTCCTCTGTCCATGGGATTCTCCAGGCAGGAATACTGGAGTGGGTTGCCATTTCCTTCTCCAGGGGATCTTTGCACTCCAGAGATTGAACCTGAGTCTCCTGCGTTGGCAGGCGGGTTTTTAACCATTGAGGCACCAGGGACGCGCTGGTAGAGTTAGGAGTGTCATCTATCGCATGCCTGTGCATAGTAGCCCCGCTTATGGTGTCGCCAACAGTTGAAAATCCTTAGGAACAGAACTGAGTAAGGATACTTCATGTAGCATGAAGTCCCTTGTCATGCTGAACCATCCCGTGTGTGAAACACGGAGACTACTCCCCCGGGACTGCGCGGGCCATATAATAAAGATAATGATCAGTGAGCATGGCTTCACCAAATTTGTCCTTTAGAAAGTAATTAAGCAGCCTTGCCTGCACTCCACCGCTCTCAAAGACTGAAATCTGGCTCTGTGTGTCATTTCTTTGCCTGCCGAGAAAACAGCCTTCTATTGAGTTGATATAATTTAATTATATAAAAATGTGTGTTCAGACTGCATCTTGTACTTAATTACAGCTCTGACAACACAGAGTTGTTATTTCCCAGCCAGAGCTTGTGCTTCTCCTAGGTAGGGGCTGTGTCCCATCCATCTTTCCCTGCCCAGGGCCAGGCACTCTGTGTGTGTGTGTGTGTGTGTGTGTGTGTGTGTGTGTAGGAGCGGGAGACACAGACAGTGCTGGAGGTCTCACCGGGCAACGTCACATGTCACATGGTCTGAGCACGTACCGTTGTCTCCTTGTTTAACCTTCACTGAATGAGGTGTTTGGATGGCATCACTGACTCAATGGACGAGTTTGAGCAAACTCCAGGAGATGGTGAAGGACAGGCAAGCCTGGCGTGCTGCAGTCCATGGGGTCGCAGAGTCAGACATGACTGAACAATAACAACCACCCCTTTGAGGTGGCTTCCGTGTTCATCTCCATTGTGACTGGTGAGGAAACAGAGCCCCCCAAATTTGAGAAACCTGCTCAAGGCCACCTGGCTTGTCCTGTTCAGAGCTGGGATTTGAACCCAGGCATTTGGCTCCCCGGTCCATAGCCTATGACGTGCTCAGTTATGTTTGATGAGTGAGTGATGGATCCAAAGACGGGACTGGTCACAGACACGAAGGGATGTAGATGGTTTTCGTTGGCCCCTTGCTTCTGGAAGAAGCCACGCACTTGTTACTAGTTGGATCTGAGGTCCTTTCACCGGCTTGCCAAGGGGGTCTCCGGACACGTTTCCTTGTCTTCACCCGCGTTTCCCTTCAAATCGCAGGCCTGCCGCGCTTTGTAGAGCAGGAGTCTCACTTCTCTCTGAGTTACCCAAAGTCCCCAGGGAGCTGCCCGTTGCCCCGAGGATGCGGGATAGCGTCCGGGAACGGCCTCCAGCCTGCTCTCCTGACCCGAGGCGGCTTCCCCTCCCAGGTGCCCTAAGATGCCACCCCCTGGGTGGTGTCTGAAGGAGCCTGGCTGGTTGACACTTGTTCCCACACGCTGTGCCCCTGGCTTCCCTGCAGGAACCCTGCCCCACACCTCCCCTACCTCCTTCGTGTGTCCTGAATTTCGGCAGTGGGACCTCCCTGGTGGCCCGGTGGTGAGGACTTCCCCTTCTCTCTCTATAACAGGCTCTGGCTTCATCCATCTCACTAGAACTGACTGAAATTCGTTCTTTATTATGGCTGAGTGCTGCGATTCACGGGGTCACAAAGAGTCGGACACGACTGAGCAACTGAACTGAAGGAAGAGAAAACAAATATCGTATAGTAACGCGTATATATGGAATCTAGGGAAAGCGTATTGATGAACCTGTTTGCAGGGAAGGAATGGAGACATAGAGGTAAAGGAAGGACTTGTGGACGCTGGGGCGCAGCCAGTGGGACGTGGAGAAAGCGGCACTGACTTGTCTGCACTGCCGTGTGTGTGGGTGCAGGCTGGTGAGAAGTCGTTACATGATGCGTAACAGGGAGCCCAGCCTGACCTAGACGGGTGGGAAGGAGAAGGGAGGGAGGCCTGCGAGGAGGGGATCTATGTACACTTATGGCTGATTCGTGCTGTTGTACAGCAGAAACCAGCACAGCACTGGAAAGCAGTTTAACTCCAGTTTAAAAAAAGGACCTCACCTTCCAGTGCAGGAGGTGCGGGCTTGATCCCTGGTTGGAAAGCTAGGATCCCACATGCCTCATGGCCAGAAAAAAACAAAACATAAACCTGGAGCAGTACTGTAACGAGTTTCATAAAGTCTTAAAACAAAAATGCATCTAGGCGAGGCTCTCCTGGGGCCCCAAGCCTGGCGCCTGTGTCCCCGTGCCCTGCGAACCCTGATTTCCCTCCAGACCGGCAGGTCCCGGAGGGAGTCCCATCAGGGCCCTCAGTTCCTGAGTGCTGGGCCGAAGAGTGAGTCATCTCAGAGTAGAACTAGGAAGTGATCATCTCGGCCTGGTAACTGCTCACTTACAGAGGTTTAGCGTGCTCTGTGCGTTGTCCCCTCTCCTATAGTAAAGCGTTAATGAAACTGTTCACTCCTTTTTAAAAAATCTATTTATTTTTTAATTGAAGGATAATTGCTTTATGGAATTTTGTTGTTTTCTGTCAAACCTCAACATGAACCAGGTATGCCCAAATCCCTTTCCTCATGTTGGTAGTTCTGGTTCTTTCTGTTTTTCCCTCCAGCAGCCTCATCTCATTCATCGCTCCCTTGCCCTTTTTAGAAGCCTGTTTCAGTTTTTAGTTGTGGCAGTGGTGGTGGTTTAGTCGCTAAGTCGGGTCTGACTCTTGCACTTAACGTGACACTGACCCGTGTTAGCCATTTTCGAGTGTACAGTTCAGCACGAAGTCCATTCTCATGGTGTGCCGCCATCACGAGCATCAGGCCACAGAACGCTTTTCATCTTGCAAAACTGAAACTTTGTCCCCATTCAACAATGAATCCCATTCTTCCCTCCCTGGGGCCCTGGCACCCTCCATTCACTTTCTGTCTCTAAGAATTTGATTACTCTAGGGACCTCATATAAGTGAAATCCTACAGTATTTGTCCTTTTGTAACCGGCTTATACCCCTTGCAGAACCTTTTGTAAAACTCCAGTTTCACGAGTTACAGAATCCCAAACCGAACAATGTCTGACTAAGGGTTCAAAGCTGGGTGCGAGGGGAGAGGGGTAATTACCTCAGAGTTCGAGGCAGTCAGAGCCCCTGCTGGGCGTCACTGGAACGCACCCACGTGAGTTGCCAGCAGCTCTGTTCAGCCTGTCCTGGGCAAAGTCTAAACATCTTGTCTCTGGAATCCCTCTAATAAAATGTCTGCTCTTCCCCTCCCCGCCCTGGTGTCAGGGCGAGACCAGGCTCCAGGAGGGTGGTGCAGAGTCCTGGGAAACAGGGCTCAGACTTCACACTGCCCTGTACACGACCCACCAGCGACAAAGGCCGCTCTGACAAGCAGAGAATGGTGACAAGTGTCTAAGCTCTCTTAGGAATGGGGGAGGTGGTGGTGGAAAAAATTTTAGGGCAGTTTAGAAAGATGATGAAGGGCATATGTTTGCTAGAGAAATTCCATGACATACGCCTTCTGATCACCAATAGCACGCATTCTCTCTCAACTAGCTAAGAACCTAAGAAAGGAAACAGCAGGTGTGAGACCCAGGGTCTAGGAAAGGATCTGGCCCAGAGTCTTGGAATATCTCTGAGTTTTTGTGCTTTTTTTTTAAAGATGGCTGTTGCACATTTGGCACCATCTACTGACGTGAATGTCTGAGTGGAGCATCACACTCGCAAGACTGTTTAAAAAGATGAGCAAGCGTAGGCTGCATGTGTCCAAAATGAGTCACTGACTCTTGAGAATTAGTACAAAAGATGCTGTGCGTTTCTCTCAAGGCCTCCTGAGGTCTGTCACCAGGTTACATCCCCGAGGTTCAACATGGGCTTTGGAGACAGACAGGTTTGGGTTCGAATCTCGATTCTGCCAGTGATGAAAAATAAACACCCTGACCTCACTTTCCTCCCTTCCGCCCATCTGCTGCTGTCTGTCCCACTGGGCAAACCCAGAGGGGATCAGGGGGCTGTGTTGCATCCCCCACCCCTGCCAAGGTTAGCCTCCCAGCACAGAGGACAGGGAAGGGTCAGAGGGCAATCGCAAGAGTTCCAGCAGTGTTGTCTAGAATTGAGATGTAGAGATTTATGGATGTGTCACCTCTGTGTCGTCTTGATGGTTGCAGCTGTGTTGGTCTAGCCTGGTTCCCGATGCCACGTTGGCACCCCGTCAGTGCTAGAGTCATCCCTCTGTCTACTGTGTGTGTCGCTTTTCCGGCATGCCAGGAGTCTCCATGGCTCTGTAGTCTTGCTTTATCCATCCTTATCCCCTTGTGTTTCCATATGGAAGTAGTTTATCCTGGGGACCCAGCCTACACACCATCTCCTGGCTGAAATCTTCCGTGATCTATCCAGGGTCACTTCTGCATTTCCGAATTCCAGCACATACCCCTCCAAATGCTGTTTGGTTCCTTCTAGTCCACCTTCTGGTTATCTGCACGGCCTTTGTTCCCACCCACCGGCTGGCACGTTCCTTGAGGGCGGAGGCCTGTATTGTCTTTTTGCTTCCTTCCGTTGCTCTGCACAGAGCCTGGGTCGTATGTGTGTCTAGTAAATGCTTGTTGAATGAAAAACCAAACCCTAAAATTAGACAAGGGGCCTGGCTATCTTTAAATTATCACGAAAGGCAAAGGGAGAACTTCCTGATACTGAAAAGCTTTTCAGTATTCCCAGAAACATGCCGTTATTGTTTACAGAAGTGACGCAACTCACAGTTGCATGCCTCTTAGTTATCACAGAGAGGAATCAGTGTGTGAGCTTTCGGCATTCATGGATTTATACATATTTGTGTACACACTTGGTAAAAAAAATGATGTATATGTATGTATATACACACAATTTTATTCTGTTTATTTACCTTTTGGGGGTTGACATGGCCTCTAAACACAGGCCAGCTGCTGTGATTTGTTCCCATATTGAAAGGATTCATTGAGAGACACTATAGTTTATGCAGAACTGTAGTGTGGAACACTGTAGACTTCTCAAGAAGGGATTTTTCAAGAGTAATTTAATACATGCTGTTTCATCTCATTTACTGACCATAAAACGTAACTCCAGCGTAAAACTGCCTAAAACCCTCCACTCTAGTATTTTATAGTTTTTAAAGTACCTTTGGATCTATTTCTCACAACCAAACTCAGAGGAGAGTTAGATAAATAGTCTCCTGTCACATTGACGTAACAGACAATGAGCTCCATCAGGTGACTGATGGGTGTTAAGTTACTTCCTCAAGACCACTTGGTTCAGGAAGTGACAGACCCCAAATCCAGCCTCCTGACAAATCCTAGGCTCCCCTACTATGTGTAAGTATCTGCATTGATCTGGTTGGTAATGAACCTTGATCAGAGGACTTTATTTGTAAAAATATGATATAGATAATTGTACCTTCTGTTCTGTACAGTTTGTTGTGGTGGTGGTGGTTTTCCTGGACCTTGGGAAATTCTGTATAGATACCCCTCGCTTTTAGAAACCTGACACCCAGCATTCCAGATGCGGCGTAAGCCATTACAGGATTCTTTACTGGATTCCGTAGCCTCTTCTTAAACCTGCAGATTTCCTGATCTGCTTAATTATCATCTTTGCCAAATGTTGATCCTGCTCTTTTGGAGGCCACATCTTGGGTAGAGTGCCTGGCTTTTTTTGTTTCTGATTCCTGTTCTCCACCCCCCGTCGTCGTAAAGAGTGGGGAGACCGCTGGCTTTGCAGCAGTGCCTCTCACTTGTGTGGGCTTTCCATTCTGGCTGAAAACGTGGGTGGGGACGTGCCCAAAAGTCACATCCAGTGTTCTGACAGGTACGGGGGAACCCAGGCTGGGCTCTGCCGTGTCTGTGTGGTTTCCCTCTTGTGTGTTTATCTCAGATGCCTTAAGATCCAGTGGCCCGAGGGAGAACTAGCTTCTAAATCAGCCCGTAACCCTTTATCTGTGATTTCAAAACCCAGAAGGCTCTGAGCACCATATGTCTTTTGGTAACTCAATTTTTGCTTAGACTTGGCCTGATCAGACATCATTTGGTGGAGGGTTATGGGGGTGGGGGCATGGAAAAACCTCCCCTGTATTGAAACATGTGGCTTTTAAGGGTTTCTAGCCCTCTCTTTTCATATGAAAGTTCTTCTCTTCTGTAGAGCCGTTTTCAAGCGTGATGACTGGTGCTGCCCCAGACCCTTCTGGGGTATTGGGTAGTACAGCAGGTAATACACTGCTGGCCTTTGTTCTGAGTCAGTACCTGGATGAGAAGCCTGTCAAGCCCCAGGGGACTGGGAAAGGGTCCGTGGACCAGTTGGACCCAATGACAGGCTGGTGCATGCCCAGGGCAGGGCCTGCTGAGGACCGTTTCCGTGGATGCTGGCCTGGCGCTGGACTACCATTCATGGGAGAGCCTGGCTGGTAGGTGGGTGGTGCCCTGGGGGTGCCATGAGGGCCCCGTGGCACAGTCGTCCGTCGCAGCTGCCCACAGGGCCAGGCAGCCAGATGTGCCGAGGTTTGTCCTGCAAAAGCGAAGCTCAGGGAGGGTCTACCGACGCGTCTAGATCCACCCTCCTCCCTGCATCCTTCCCTTCCTTCTGCAGGAATCTGTGTCTCCCAGTAACAAGGCCTGGCTCTTAGCCTGTGAAGCTGGACAGGGCTATTCCACATCTGCTGAATATCTGCAGCTTACCATGTGTTGTCGTTCTCTGCCCAGCCCAGCCCCACACCAGCGGTCCCCCTGCATGGCCAGGCTTGGCCTCTTTCACAGCTGAGGAGCTGGGGGTTAAGTCCCCTGACCAGGACTCACAGCTGTCAGTCTGCAGAGCCCGGCCCCAGGTGTTTCCTTCTCTGCTGCCCTCAAATCATGTGTTGATTCAAACACTTTCCTCCCTTCTAGGACTCAGCGCCTCAAAACCCAAGCCGAGTGGAGTGGGTGGCTCCTTTTCGGATTCCTGGGACCAATCATTTAACCTCAGTTTTCCCTGCCCTAAAGTGGGCTTCCTGATCCCGGCAAGTCAAACACCCTAGGAGACCGCACCTTGGGAACTTCAGAGTGCCCCACCACGCTGTGCAGTATTTCCCAGTTCTTCTCCATCCCCGCATCCAGATGTGCCTGTCCTCCCCGTGGGGTTCCCTCCCAGGCTTTCTGGGGCTCACCTCCTCTCCTTTCCATACTCTGCTTCTTGACATCCTCAAGGGCAGAGCCTCTGTTGTCTTTGAGAGTGTGTGTTGCCCTGCTCACGGGCGAACCATAAATAGTTGTTCCCTACTGGCTCAGTGGTAAAGAATCCACCTGCAAGGCAGGAGACACAGGTTCGATCCCATGGTCAGGAAGACCCCCTGGAGAAGGAAAGTGGCAACCCACTCCGGTATTCTTCCCTGGAGCATCCCGTGGGCAGAAGAGTCTGGTGGGCTGCCGTCCATGGGGGTCACAAGGATTCAGACACAAGTAAACAGCAACAGGAGTTATAGAGCAAAGGGGTGTACACTGGTCATGGGGGTGGCTTGGGACGGCTGACATTGTGCGTGTCACCTTGGAGGGGTGTACACTGGTCATGGGGGTGGCTTGGGATGGCTGACATTCTGCATGTCACCTTGGAGGGGTGTACACTGGTCATGGGGGTGGCTTGGGAAGGCTGACATTGTGCATGTCACCTTGGCAGGTGTGGCAGGCTGGCCTCCTCAGTCAGGTGTGCCCGGGGGCTTTGACGGGACTGTGTCCTTAGGACATGAAAACTGCTGGGTATGAACTGAGAAGAAGTCAGTCAAGGAGTCCTTTCTAAGCTGAATTGAATAGTGCAGATTTCAGGCGACATCCAGATGAGGATTCTTCTTGACTACACTGGGACTGGAAGCACTAAGTGTGAGGCTGGCAGGTTGGTCTGCAGCCCACGTAGCCTTTGCAGGAACCCTCCAGCACTCAGGTGCCCGTGGGAACGTCTGCCCTGCCCGGCACCTCTGGGTGACCTTTCCTCCCGCCCTCTGCTCCCTGCCTTTACAATGGCCACTATAATGCGTCTGGCGCAGAGATTTCCTCCATACCAGCGAGCCTCCCAGAGTCAAGATTTAGGGCTGGTTTGAGGTGGGAGGGGGTGGGAGGAGGACACAGGCCTCTCAGCAGGGTTGCGGAATGTTTCAGGGGTCAAGGAAATAATATAAACCTTTGAATAGAGCCTCCTGAATAGTTTGTTCGGCATTCCCCAGTGACTGGCATCTCAGTTACCAACTGCTTTGTTACAATTTGCTTTTCTTTAAGCTAAACATTCTTATATGGTTTTTACAGCAAGTGAACGGGACAAAGTGTCTCTAAGTGTAATAATTCTCTCTTCTGATCATGGCTAACAAGCAGAGGAGGCAGAGGGGCCATAAGCCAAAGGATCTCTAATTTGCTCTGCCAAAAACTCCTTTCCACACTCTGTCAGCTCCGCATCTTGCCCCTTAAGGCTGAATAAATTAGTTGCCGCCCTTGGGAAAAAAAAATGTACCCCATTTTGGCCCAGGAATCTTCGTTAGTTACCTTTCTGAAAGGAAGATGATTAACCTTGTTATGCCGAGCAAACCCGTCTTGTATGCTTTGCAGTTCCAACCTTGTCAATTTTGTCTTTCTCAACCAGGGACAGCAAATGTCAGTCTCCTGCAAGAGAAATACTGGCTTTTGATTTAAGGGGAAACAAACCGAACAGAAGCTTACCTTTTGTTCTTTTTCTAAACTTCAAGGTGGAAATTCAAATACCCTAGCTTATACATTTATACGATTTTGTTGTTGTTTGTAGAGAAAATAATCTGGTAGATTATTTTTCTGTTATCACCACTTCTAAGAGTTGATGCTGTTTTTTTCCCCCAAACACTGATGATGTCGAGCTGCTGTTGTCATGGAAACCTGGAGACGGAAAAGACCTAAAAGGATTCAGGGTGAAAGTTCATCTTTAAAAAAAAAAAAAAGAGTTCAAAAAAGAAGGTCAAATGAGCCAATTTTATCATCAAGTATTTTTTTAAATTAATAGATCATAAAACTATAAAAGAAAGAATAAGTTGGGACTTCCTTGGTGGGCCCGTGGTTAGCATTTCACCTTCCAGAATGTCAGTTTGATCCCTGGTCCGGGAGCTAAGCTCACACATGCCTCGTGGCCAAAACACCAAAACACAAAGCAGAAGCAATATTGTAACAAATTCAATAAAGACTTTAAAATGGTCCACATCAAAAAAATCTTAAAAAAAATAATAGATTATATAAGGGACCGTGTTAACACTATTTTACAGAATTCAGAGCCTCCCATCCACCTTCCCTCCCCCACCCCCATCCTCAGTGAATCCAAACCCCATGGACCAGTTATCTCAGAGCCAAGACACTGCCCTTTCCCGCTTTCCCAGGCCACAGCTGCAGGTCTGGTGCAAGGCAGCAGTCATGAAGGTGTCTTGGTGGTTGTCATTCTAGCAAAGACAGTTCCTGAGTGAGTGTGTCTGTGCATGCTCAGTCTACTCAGTTGGGTTCAACTCTTTGCCACCTCCTGGACTGTAGCCCACCAGGTTTCTCTGTTCATGGGATTCTCCAGGCAACAATACTGGAGTAGGTTGCCATTTCCTTCTCCAGGGGATCTTCCCAACACAGGGATTGAACCCAAGTCTCCTTCATTGGTGAGTAGAGATTCTTTACCACTGAGCCGCCTGGGGAGCCCCGCTGAGTGAGTGACTTTGTGCCACACCCTGTGCCAGGCCTGTATGCGCCTTACTCTTCAGAGCTGTCTGGTGGTGGGCAGGTTGGGTGACCCCATATAGCAGAGGGGTGTCCACTTGTCATGGAGTGGCTTGGGATGTTTAGAGGTGACATAGCTGAGCCTCAGAGAGGCAGAGTCACTTGCTTGAGATCGGAAGGCTCAGGAGGGGCAGAACCAATATTCAAACTCTGTTCTGTTTGATTCCTGTACAACCCACGTTTCATGGTTTGAGCATTGCCTGTCACTTTGATACCTGTGAGCTCGCATTTCCTCTGCTGCTTAAACTGAGGTCTGTGAGACTTTGTTTGAAAAACATACCTTCTAATAAGGTAATGATACATCCCCTTCTTGTTGTCTGAGAAGTAACGCTGGTTTATTTTATGTGAACAAACCAATCCCAAGCATTGAAATTGAAACTCATTAAAAACCTCCCAACAAACAAAAGTCCAGGACCTGCGGGCTTCACAGGTGAATTTTATCAAGCATTTAGAGAAGCGTTAACACCTATCTTTCTGAAACGGTTCCAAAAAATTGCAGAGGAAGGAAAACTTCCAAACTCCTTTTATGAGGCCACCGTTTACCCGGTACCAAAACCAGACAGAGAGATACAGCTTTGATTTATTTTAGGCAAAATCTGAAATGACGTGGATTTTTTTTCCCTACAAACAGTGGCTTCTTCTTGTTTGTCTTTAAATGGGGAGGAACAGATATTTAATTTCGATAGCCAGGCAGCAGCAGCTCTGTGAATGCACTCGGTGGTGGGGAGGAGGATTTGATGGGGCAGCAGAACTGGAACTGGGAGAGTTGCTTTTCGTTGGGTTTGCATGAAGAGGATCTTCAGGGTGTCTCTGATGGCTCTTCCTCGTCTTTGTGATTTTTTTGGCTGTGCTGGGTCTTTGTTGCTGCCTGGGGGGGCAGGTGGAGTGCTTTCTCTGGTTGCAGCGAGTAGGGGCCACTCTGTCTGGTATGCGGGCTTCTCCTGGTGGTTCTTCCATTGTAGACCTCAGGCTCTCGGTGCAAGGGTTTCGGTAGTTGTAGCTCGTGGGCTCAGTAGCTGTGGCTCCTGGGCTCTAGAGCTCGGGCTCTGTAGTTGTGGCACATGTGTGCACGCGTGCAAAGTTGCTTCAGTCGTGTCCAACTCTTTGCGACCCCATGGACTGTAACCCACCAGGCTCCTGTGTCCGTGGGATTCTCCAGGTAAGAATGCTGGACTGGGTTGCCTTGCCCTCCTCCAGGGCATCTCTCCGACCCAGGGATCGAACCCTTGTCTCCTAAATCTCCTGCATTGGCAGGCAGGTTCTCTACCGCTGGTGCCACCTGAAGCCCCAGTTGCCCTGCAGCAGGTGGAATTTTCCCAGATCAGGGCTCGAGCCTGCCAGGAAAGTCCCTTCTTTGTGATTTAAAAGGTAAACCATGTTGGTGACTCTGGTGCGGCTTCTGTGGTGGAGATGCTTGTAAGCGTGTTGTGTTTGCTTAGAGGTGAAAGGTGGCTCATAGAAGATAGGAATCTGGCAGGATGAAGAATGTGGGGATTCCTGTGCGGCTGGTCCTTCCAGAGATGCCTGCTGACTTCAGAGCACAGATGTTTAAGCACTCTTTTAACTTTTCCCTCGTTCCAGCCTTTTCCACTTCATTTCTCAATACCATGTCACCCCACTGACTTTAAAAAAAATTTTTTAATTGAAGTATAGTTACTGTACAATAGTATATAAGTTACAGGTGTACCATATAGTGAGTCATAATCTTTAAAGGTTATATTCCATTTATAGTTATGTTAAAAGAAATTAGCTATGTTCCCCTACACCATATATCCTTGTAGCTTATTTTATACCTGGTAGTTTGTACCTTTTAATCCCCTACCCCAGGGGTCCCCAACCTCCAGGATCTAATGCCTGGATGGAGCTGATGCAATAATAATAGCAGTAAAGTGCACAATAATAATGTGCTTGAATCACCCTGAACCTCCCCCCACCACCATCCATGGAAACATCTTCCACAAAACCGGTCCCTGGTGCCAAAGATGTTGGGGCCCACGGTCCCGCCCTGTGGTGCCCCTGCCCCTTCCCTCGCCCAACTGTAACCCTTGACTTGCGACACCCCTGCCTTTTGGAGGATTAGTACTGATACCAGATGCTGCCGGGTGACACCTGACGCCTGGCCTGGGGACACCTGTGGTCCAGGAGCTCAGCGGCAGGTCTCCCCTCGATGCACGTGCCCTGCAGGCACACAAGGGCTCCTCCCGCAGCAGGTAAAGGCACTGCCATCTTGGAGGTTGGATGGTTTGCTTAGCTCATCCGGTGGCACCCCGGGCCCCTGGTTGACAGCTGGAGCACAGTTCTTGCGGCTCCTGGTCCACGGGCCTCCTTCCAATCCACATCACATCTCAGTTTTCCCCGCCTTCGAAAGGTGCACATTTCCTTTGAAGTGAGAAAAGCTCAAGCTGCAACAGTCCCATTGTCGGATGCTAGTACAGGACATTATCTCTAACTGCTAGGGCACACGGCCGATTCCTGGGGCGGGAGGAGATGCAGATTCGATGGAGACGTGTGGGCCTTTGTGTCTCTCTCCTCTGAGTCCTTCAGTTTGAGTCTGGAGGTTAGAGGGTCTCAAACATTTTGGTCCATCTGGCTTTTGAACATCTCCTTGGACCCCACGTGATTTTCTGATGTCACGCTTTGGTCACTCAAAAAATATTGACTCTGTTACACAGATCTTCTAAATGTTGACACATTTCATTATACAATTTAGAAGAATCACATGGGTTAATATCGCCACCAAGTAGCGGAAAAGTATTAGGAGGCTTTCCAGCTCACGGAGGCTGATACAAGTTTTCCAATGTTCTGGGTTTTTTTCCTTAAGAGCTCAGATTTTTATCATTGGCAGCAAACACTGTCAATTGTTTTTCTTGATGGGACAGGCTCACTTCATTCACTTTTGGGAGAATAGTTGCAGAGCATCCTGTCTGAATGATGCAGTCTGTCGCACAGGTGAAAATGATGCTCCCAGAGTCAGAGCTCACAGGGCTGCCCATGCTCAGCCCTGAGACAGCCTTGGGCAGCTGAGGGGCCCCATGCTTTCTACTCCTCACACAGAGGAAAGAGGCGTGTTCTCCAGGGTGTGCTTTAACAATAATGTTAGGCTATTGGAGATCCAACCAGTCCATCCTAAAGGAAATCAGCCCTGAATATTCATTGAAAGGACTGATACTGAAGCTGAAACTCCAATACTTTGGCCACCTGATGCAAAGAACTGGCTCATTGGAAAAGACCCTGATGCTGGAAAAGATTTAAGGTGGGAGGAGAAAAGGGGACGGCAGAGGATGAGATGGTTGGATGGCATCACCGACTCAGTGGACATGAGTTTGAGTAAACTCTGGGAGTTGGTGATGGACAGGGAGGCCTGGCGTGCTACAGACCATGGGGTCACAAAGAGTTTGACACGACTGAGCGACTGAACTGAACTGATTGTGCAGCTTCATTGAAGACATTCTTCCGTGAGCCCAGCTTTCCACACTCAGTGGCAGCAAGGCACAGCTAAGGGCTAAGGCACAGCATTCTTGCCTGCCTCCCTTCTGCACGCTCAGCACACATGCCAGGCCGTGACAAAGGCAGGTAACATCTGGGTATTACTGTGAGGATAGTCTAGACCTCATGGAGGCCCTGAGCGGCTCTCAGGGACACTCAGGCGTCTTTCTGTACTTTTAGAACAGCTGCCATCCATGTTAGAAACAGCTCTTCATTGGGTGCCTTCCTGGGGGACCGGCTTTGTGCCTAGTATTTTTCTGGGGGCCGAAGATGCCCTGTGTGAATGGCCCATCCCTGTCTTCAAGAAGCTCACAGTCTAGTGGAGAAGGGGGTCAGGCGAACAGATGGCTTCAAAATATCTTCATAAGTGCAGTGATAATGGTCAGGCAAGCAGATGCTCGGGAAATATGTGGGAGGGTCACCCAGCCCAGCTTGCTCTCCTAGCGGTGCTGGTGAGAGGTCGGTCAGGCAAGCGGATGCTCGGGAAATATGTGGGAGGGTCAACCAGCCCAGCTTGCTCTCCTAGAGGTGCTGGTGAGAGGTGTGTCTTGGAGAAAATAGCCCTGAGCTGATGAGCTTCGAGAGAAGCAGAAGTAAGCCAGGTTAGAAGACAAGGAGGAGAGTCCCACGAAGACTGAGTGGCTTGGGAAAAGGCGTGGAAGCAGGAGAGAGTTTGAAATATTTGAGAAACTCCAAGGAGCCCAGCTGAGTTTCCCCAGTGGCTCAATGGTAAAAAAAAAAAAAAACAAAAAACAAAAAAAAACCCTGCCTGCCAATGCAGGAGGCGTGGGTTCCCTGGGTTGGGAAGATCCCCTGGAGAAGGAAATGGCAACCCACTCCAGTATTCTTGCCTGGGAAATCCCACGGACAGAGGAGCCTGGCGGGCTACAGTCCACGGGGTCACAGAGACTCAGACACGACTTGGTGAGTAAACAACAACAGTGGTCCAGCTCAGACTGGAGCACACGAGTGGGGGCGTCACGTGGGCTGAAGATGTTACAGAGGGCAGATCCCGGGTGCTGAGTGCTTTGTCCTGAAGACAGCGGATTTAAGCAGAGAGATGGCCCAGTTTGTATTTTAGATCACTCTGCCGTGTTGAGAGGGGTGGGAAGGGAGCAGGTGAGACTGTTGACAGGTGAGCCCATGGCGGCTGGCTGGAGTCCAGAGAGCACATGACCAGGGCCGGACCAGGGTGTGATAGACAATTGGCTTATGACCAGACTGTCTGTGAAAGGGACTCCCCCATCACTCAGGATCCAGGAGGGGTTATGATGGAAGGACTGGGTATACACATGGAGGATGGTACCTTCACACCTCGGAGACAAGATCTGAAGACACTCAGACTGTTTAATGTTCTGAATATTTGGGTACTTCAGAGTCAGCAGAGTTTGAGGACTGATTTGATGTTGAGGGTAAGAAATATGGAAGCAGCCTAGGAAGCCCCGAGATTTGTATATCAACAAGAGGCTGCACGGCGCTGCGTCCATAGAGGTGAGGGAGCAGGGGAGGGTTTCCAGGCCAGACGGCCAGTCTAGCTTCGTGTGTCACGTTCCTGTGCACGCACGTGTGTGTTTACACGTTTGCACATGCCCATGTCTTCAGGTGAAGATGTCTGAGGGCGGATGCAGTTAGATCGGGAGCTCGAGACGGCTTTGGTCAGAGATGTTGGTTGAGGAGCTGACAGTGGAGGTCAGGGCTGCAGCCGGGAGAGCTGGTGAGGTCACTCAGGAGGAGCAGGGCCCAAGTCAGGAGAGAAGCCACAGCAGGTCAGCAGGCTTGACAGCCGGAGCCGGGTCTTCCTGGTCCCTGCCACGTGCAGAAGAAGTAAAGATTTGAAGTCATAACTCTTCAATTAGTTTAGTTACAATCTGAGCATGCTTTTAAATGTTTCATACTAAACACAAATGCTTTATGAGCAGTATGGCCACTGCAATACATATTTTTGTTCTTGAACTTAACCAGACTGGAAATCTGGAAAGAAGGGTGAAAATACCAATTACGGTTTATATTCCTTACCCACCCATTCATTTTTTTTTTAAATAGGGTGACTTCGTGCACTGCAGCGAGAGAGTAGCCCCTGCCCACTACAACTAGAGACTGCCTGCGAGCAGCAATGTGGACCTAGCCCAACCGTAATATAAATTAAAAAAAAATGAGTGCCTTTTCCTCCCATCCATGGTTTTTACAGTTTGCAGAAATTTTACTCTTCCTCCTTTATGGCAATAAAGGTATACGGTGATTTTAGAAGGTACGATTTCCAGTCTGTCGGATGGCCAGAGATGGGAACAGTAATGCTGGAAGTGCCATCTGTCACGTGAGGTTTGGACTGCCGTGGCAGGAAGAGGGAAGCAGGGGATTTCATTCTCATTTCAGAACTGAATAGTGTCAGGCACTTTTCCTCGTGGTTTCCGCCGTGGAGCAGGTGTGAAGCAGACGTGGGTGGGGAGATGGGAGAGTCTGGACTGACAGCTTGGGCTTCCCCTCCTTCAGCATCCCTGGTAACACCCAGGTGGGTCCCGAACCCTGGCTTGGCACCGGGCTGACCGACCTCGCTTGGGGTGCGAGGTGCTGATGATTTCTTTCTCTTTACATTTTAACATCTTTTCCAATATGTTTCTGCACTTTAAAAATCAAGATCAAATAAAAAATAACCAGTGAAAATGTCTTCTAATTCTTGGGACACTCAGACAATTTGCTTATGCCCTAGACTATCTGTGAAAGGGACTCCTGCATCACTCAGGATCCAGGAGGGGTTAGGGTGGAAAGACTGGGCGTCCATGTGGAAGATGGTACCAGCTCATAAGCAGGCAGCTTGCCAGAAAGGGTTTTAGAGTTTTATCAGCCAGCTAGGTGATCGTGAAAGTTGATCTATCTTTAAATGTTTGTATTTAAAGCTTTTTAGCCCTGCTATATATTCACTGTGGGCCTTCCCAGGCTTCTCAGTGGTGAAGAATCCACCTGCAAATGTAGGAGATTCGGGTTTGATCCTGGGTTGGGAGGATCCCCTGGAGGAGGAAATGGCAACCCACTCCAGTATTCTTGTCTGGAGAGTCCCATAGACAGAGGAGCCTGATGGACTATAGTCCATGGTGTTGCTGAAGAGTCAGACACGCCTTAGCGACCAAACAACAACCATCTATCAAAGTGTGCTTTTTTTGGCTGAGGGGTGGTATTTTTTTTCCAATATATTCTTAGTTTTGTGTTTGCTGAAAATGGATTGTATGATGTGTTGCTCTTGCTGGTAATGAGTGTTGATGGGTCCTGAGAAACCCAGGCTGGGCCACATGGCCTGGTGTGGAGGAGACCTTCAGAAGGCAGCTTCGCACCTCAGCTCTCGCTATCAGCTGTCTGAGGCCCAGCACTTGGCAGCTCGTAGGGAGAGGCTCGTCGAGGATGAAGAGGGAGAGTCTTGCCCTCCCGGCACCTCCCGTCTGCTTTCTGCATCAGGGTTTTGGTGTGAAGCCGCATGCCACGCGTGTGTGCTCAGCTGTGTCCGACTCTTTGCGACCTTGTGGACTGTAGCCCACCAGGCTCTTCTGTTCATGGAATTTTCCAGGCAAGAATCCTGAAGTGGCCATTTCCTTCTCCAGGGAGATCATCTTGGCCCAGGAATTTAACCCGAGTCTCCTGCATTGGTAGGTGGATTCTTTACCACTGAGCTACCCGGGAAGCCCTTGGTATGAAGCAAGTTCTTAGAAAAGTCCTATGTCTAATTCAGACAATAGAGAAAACATCAGACCGAGGACACAGAGGCATTATTTTTCCCTTAACCCACTGCATTTCCTGTGAGCAAGCCAGTTCCTACCTTGTCCTGACCTCAGGTAAGGATCCAGGAGCAGGTTCAGAACCAAAGCTGCGTTTAAGTTCAGCTCCGTTAGTCAGTTGCTCTAAAGTGAGCCGGAGTGCAGTGATTGCAAGGAAATGAGGAAAAGCCTGGGGGGAGGCAGCCATGTGGGGGGAAGGCCTGCAGAGGCCCAGCAGGAGATACTGGCTGAGATTTTTAAAAAGCCTATACGCTTCCTGACCTAGGAATCCCCTGCTTTAGATAGTAGCCTGCTCTGGGACTTGCCTGGTGGTCCAGTGGTTAAGGCTCTGAGCTTCCACTGCAGGGAGTCCAGGTTCGATGCTTGATTAGGGAAGATCCAACAGGCCTGGTGGCCAAAAAAAAAAAAAGGTAGTCTCCTCTGACTTCATTTGCAAGTGCAAGCAGAGGCTGGTAATTTACATGGTTATTGTAGAAGAGATTCTTAGGCTCAGTGGCTCAGTCCTGTCTGACTCTTTGTGACCCCATGGACTACAGTCCGTCAAGCTCCTCTGTCTGTGGGATTTTCCAGGCAAGAATATGGAGCTGGTTGCTATTTCCTACTCCAAGAACAGATCCTTGCACTAACTTATTAAAATTATTCCTGCTTTCATATAGAGCTCTTTAAATCCAAGCCTCTCAGCTTGGTGACCTTGTGAAATCAGATCATGACCCCTATGGTACAGATGAGAGAAGTGAAGGGAGAGTTAAAGGGCTTATTTGATGTAACACACCCCTATCCCGGCTCCTTAAAGGGCTCTGTTTGTTACCCTGGCTGCCCTCTGCCCCTAGGAAGGGGGCACTCATCTCTCTCAAGTCTAGGGGTTCTACACCACGTGGCAGCGAGTAATGCCGTGGAACAGGAGCAGATCCAACCAGCATTTAGATTAGGATCTACAGTGCGTTTGTCTGCTCATGTGTCAGCTCTATAAAGCATCTCTGTGGCTAACCGCAGAGCATTAACAGCAAGCATACCTGTGGCTGGAACACTAGAAAGTGCACTGCCTGTTAGGAGGGCAGTACATCAGGAAGGCAGGTAGGAGCACAGCTTCAGCGAGGGCGCGTCGCTGTGGAACACCGAGTGATAGAAGCAGACAGACAGCCTGGTGTGCAGAAACGAGAGATGGGATTGCTCTTTTCTGAACAAAGGCATTTTGCAGCCTGCGAGGTGGTTGCACACGATTGCAAATAGAAGCTCCGGCATCTAACCGGAGGGCAGACGATGTCTGTTTCCAGGATGGTTAGGACTACTTGTCATTCTAAGGATCTTTTGAAAAAAAAAAAAAAATTCTACCTTTATAGACCATGGCACTGTCACGAATGGCGTTTTTGAATATCAAATGCAGGAGCTATATATATGAGAATGTATGTGAGTGAGTGTGTGTGTGTGTGTGTGTGTGTGTGTGTAGGGAACCACGATGGTCGATGAATAATCATTTAACAATTCAATTGTTTGAATAACACTAGTGATAATCCCTTATATTTATAAGGTACATTAACATTTCCACAGCTCTCGCCCAGATATCACTGGAATGATAATTCACTCAGGGTTACAGGTCATCACTGTTCCCACCCATGCTCTGAGGGGGCGGACCCCTCAGAGTGAGGGGTGAGGGGTGAGGGGTGAGGGAAGCAGAGACCCGCCCCGCATCCCGTCCCTCTCTCCCTTCACTTTCCTTTATTCACATGGACTCCATTTTCCCACCCCATCCCCCACCCCAGGTCCTTTCTCAGCCTCTTGGCCGCGTCTCCCAGACCCAGGTGATTGTGGCGAACACCTTGGTTCTAAGATGCCATTATGTTCCTTCTGTCGTCACATATCCCACATGAAAGGCCATTGCACTTGCCCGCACGGGTCGGTGGTCGAGGACGCCCCCTCGGAGCAGACCTGCTGGTGCACACCTCGCCCATCTCCTCTTGCCAACTGTGTCTTTATTTCCACTCCTTCGGTCCCCGTTTCAGGCTGCCGGAACCTCTCTCGAGCTTTTCATATTTTAGCACTCCCTCTTCTTGGCCTGCTGTGCCCCACCAGACATGCTGGCTGTCACCAGTCCAACCCATCTGTGTTTTCTGGATTCACATAAGCGCCAGGGCCTCGACAAACTGGGTCCCTGCACGCCGACGGCCGGCCGTCCAGCAGCCGTCTCCTCTGGGAAGAGGACCAAGCCCCCCCCACCCCACCACCACACACACACACACACACACACACACACACACACCCCCCATCCCCAAGACTCACTGTCCTGCCATGCCCGTCAGCTCCAGGGGCTGCTAGGGAGGCCGCCCTAAGATGTGTAACCAGCATCTTTTTACACTGACTCCATTTCTTTGTACAAAATTGCCACTTCGGAGACCCTACTGCCGGCAGAATAGCTTCCTTTCTTAGGCTGGTGCTGGCTCCCAGCTCCAGCAGCATTGCCCTGTACGTGGGCCTTGTCAGCTGCCCTGGGCGATGCTCTTGCCCTGGCCTGGCAGAGCCGTGTCCCGGTCAGACCCGGGGCCCCTTCTGGTGGAGTTGGCACCGGAGTTGGCATGGCAGAGGGTGCCAGGGCCTGGCTTCATGAGAACTGAAAGGAGACCTTGGGCCCACAGGTGGTCCATCCTCTCTGAGGCTGAATTTCTATTATCTGGAAAACTGGGTTAGAGACTTCCCTGGTAGTCAGTGGTTAAGAATCCACCTTGAAATGCAAGGGACACCGCTTTGATACCTGGTCTAGGAAGATATCACTTGCCACAGGGCATCTGAGTCCGTGCACCACAGCTATTGAGCTCATGATCTAGAGCCTGGGAGCTACAACTACTGAAGTCCAGGTGCCTGGAGCCGGTTCTCCACAAAAGAGAAACCACCACAGCGCGAAGCCCTCACACCGCACCCAGAGAGGGGCCCCCAGCTCACCGCAACCAGACAAAGCCCATGTGCAGCAGCAAAGACCCAGTACAGCCAAAAATAAAACAAAAATAAATCTTTTTTTAAAAATTGGGCTAAGTGTCCAAATAACATCAATCCCAATGGCCTGTTCGTTGTGGAGACAGATGAAACAGCGTGTTGGAAAGGCCGTGGACACAGCATTGGAGGAGGGTTGGTTTACTTAATCTTCCAACACGTTTATTATTGCATGCCTCCAGCTTGCCAAGCCCGCTTCTAGGCTCTGGGAAAAGAGCAGTGAAGAAAGCAAACCCCAGGAGGCCCTTCCATCCTAGTGGGACAGGGACAGTGGGCAAGCAAGCAAGAGTGAACAAGGTCGCTTCCTAGAGTGTGTAAGTCCTCTGAAGTAAATGAACCAGCGACTGAGATGACGTGGAATGAGTTGTCCAGGGATCACTTAGTATCGCTCCAGGTCAAGTACCATTTCCTCCAGGAAGTTCTGCCTGGTTGCTCAACTGAAACAGCATAGCTGAGTAATGTGGTTAGGAGCCAAGGACTTCCCTGTGCCTTATTTCCAATTTCAGTCTCCTGTCTAACACTTAGAGTATGTATAATACTTTATAATAAGGAGATGCAGGCTCGGAGAGATCAACAGTTGCCCAGTATCTCCAAGCTGGAAAGAGGCAGAACTGAATGTCCGACTGCAGTCTCTGCCCTGCCTACCACACCTCCTGTCCATCAGGACCACATGGTCATAGCTGATCCAGCACTCACCGTAGCCTATGGACTCTGAGGTTTTCCACGTGAGCCTCCATGCTCTCGAGGGATGGGACTGTTGCCTGAGCACCAGAGCAATGCCTGGAGCATCCCGGGAGCTTTTCCCAAGTTCACTGACTCAATCACCAGCTTCAGCAGTGACAGCCCCTGGCCATGTACGTGGATGCCATGGATTTCCCCTTACCAGTTCCCAGAATTCTACTATAGTGAACGGTCAAGCTGTGGAGAGAAAATAGGGGAAAGGAAGGTTCTTTCATGTTTAAAAAAAATTGTTTTAGATGTTAGCTATCTTGATTCACAGACATGAAGACTTGAGTCTTACATCTCAACTTTGGGGTTCCCTGGTGGCTCAGATGGTAAAGACTCAGCCTGCAATGCAGGAGATCAGGGTTTGATCCCTGGGTCAGGAAGATTCCCCCTGGAGGAAGAAACGGCATCCCATTCCAATATTCTTGCCTGGAAAATCCCGTGGACAGAGGAGCCTGGCAGGCTACAGTCCATGGGGTCGCAAAGAATCAGACAACGACTGAGCGACTGACACTTTCCCTTCTCAGCTTTACCCTAAGCAAGTGTAGATCCCTACCTACAGCAGCAGAAAAGCCTTAGTGCACAAGCGTACATATAGCAATTGGCTTATCCTGAGTGTTCATTCTTGTGAGGGGTGACCATTTGCATCTGGAAACTTTGTAGCATTTTAAGTATGTTTCCATGCACTGATTTTGAACAGGAAAGGGATACAGTTAAATTCTGTGGCTGGAGACTTCCCTGGTGCTCCAGTAGTTGGGAATCCATCTTGCAGTGCAGGGAACGTGGGTTCCATCGTGGGTTGGGGAAATAAGATCCCACATACCACAGGGCAGCTATGCCCACACACCATAACTACTGAGCCAGTGTGTTCCAGAGCCTGTGTGCCACAACTAGAGAGTCTGTCCGTGACAACAACAAAAAGGATCCAGCATCTTGCAAAGAAGACCCCATGTGCCATGGCTAAGACCCTGCACAGCCTAATGCATAAATACATTCAGATCAGATCAGATCAGATCAGTTGCTCAGTCATGTCCGACTCTTTGCGACCCCATGAATTGCAGCACGCCAAGCCTCCCTGTCCATCACCAACTCCCGGAGTTCACTCAGACTCACGGCCATCGAGTCAGTGATGCCATCCAGCCATCTCATCCTCTGGCATCCCCTTCTCCTCCTGCCCCCAATCCCTCCCAGCATCAGAGTCTTTTCCAATGAGTCAACTCTTCTCATGAGGTGGCCAAAGTACTGGAGTTTCAGCTTTAGCATCATTCCTTCCAAAGAAATCCCAGGGCTGATCTCCTTCAGAATGGACTGGTTGGATCTCCTTGCAGTCCAAGGGACTCTCAAGAGTCTTCTCCAACACCACAGTTCAAAAGCATCAATTCTTTGGTGCTCAGCCTTCTTCACAGTCCAACTCTCACATCCATACATGACCACAGGAAAAACCATAGCTTTGACTAGACGAACCTTTGTTGGCAAAGTAATGTCTCTGCTTTTGAATATGCTATCTAGGTTGGTCATAACTTTCCTTCCAAGGAGTAAGCGTCTTTTAATTTCATGGCTGCAGTCACCATCTGTAGTGATTTTGGAGCCCAGAAAAATAAAGTCTGACACTGTCTCCACTGTTTCCCCATCTATTTCCCATGAAGTGATGGGACCAGATGCCATGATCTTAGTTTTCTGAATGTTGAGCTTTAAGCCTACTTTTTCACTCTCCACTTTCACCTTCATCAAGAGGCTTTTGAGTTCCTCTTCACTTTCTGCCATAAGGGTGGTGTCATCTGCATATCTAAGGTTATTGATATTTCTCCCGGCAGTCTTGATTCCAGCTTGTGTTTCTTCCAGTCCAGCGTATCTCATGATGTACTCTGCATACAAGTTAAATAAGCAGGGTGACAATATACAGCCTTGATGAACTCCTTTTCCTATTTGGAACCAGTCTGTTGTTCCATGTCCAGTTCTAACTGTTGCTTCCTGACCTGCATACAAATTTCTCAAGAGGCAGGTCAGGTGGTCTGGTATTCTCATCTCTTGAAGAATTTTCCACAGTTTATTGTGATCCACACAGTCAAAGGCTTTGGCATAGTCAATAAAGCAGAAATAGATGTTTTTCTGGAACTCTCTTGCTTTTTCCATGATCCAGCAGATGTTGGCAATTTGATCTCTGGTTCTTCTGCCTTTTCTAAAACCAGCTTGAACATCTGGAAGTTCACGGTTCACATATTGCTGAAGCCTGGCTTGGAGAATTTTGAGCATTACTTTACTAGCGTGTGAGATGAGTGCAGTTGTGCGGAAGTTTGAGCATTCTTTGGCATTGCCTTTCTTTGGGATTGGAATGAAAACTGACCTTTTCCAGTCCTGTGGCCACTGCTGAGTTTTCCAAATTTGCTGGCATATTGAGTGCAGCACTTTCACAGCATCATCTTTCAGGATTTGGAATAGCTCAACTGGAATTCCATCACCTCCACTAGCTTTGTTCGTAGTGATGCTTTCTAAGGCCCACTTGACTTCACATTTCCAGGATGTCTGGCTCTAGGTGAGTGAGCACACCATCGTGATTATCTGGGTCGTGAAGATCTTTTTTGTACAGTTCTTCTGTGTATTCTTGCCATCTCTTCTTAATATCTTCTGCTTCTGTTAAGTCCATACCATTTCTGTCCTTTATCAAGCCCATCTTTGCATGAAATGTTCCCTTGGTATCTCTAATTTTCTTGAAGAGATCTCTAGTCTTTCCCATTCTGTTGTTTTCCTCTCTTTCTTTGCATTGATCGCTGAAGAAGGCTTTCTTATCTCTTCTTGCTATTCTTTGGAACTCTGCATTCAGATGCTTATATCTTTCCTTTTCTCCTTTGCTTTTTGCTTCTCTTCTTTTCACAGCTATTTGTAAGGCCTCCCCAGACAGCCATTTTGCTTTTTTGCATTTCTTTTCCATGGGGATGGTCTTGATCCCTGTCTCCTGTACAATGTCACGAACCTCATTCCGTAGTTCATCAGGCACTCTATCAGACCTAGGCCCTTAAATCTATTTCTCACTTCCACTGTATAATCATAAGGGATTTGATTTATGTCATACCTAAATGGTCTACTGGTTTTCCCTACTTTCTTCAATTTAAGTCTGAATTTGGCAATAAGGAGTTCATGGTCTGAGCCACAGTCAGTTCCTGGTCTTGTTTTTGCTGACTGTATAGAGCTTCTCCATCTTTGGCTGCAAAGAATATAATCAATCTGATTTCGGTGTTGACCATCTGGTGATGTCCATGTATAGAGTCTTCTCTTGTGTTGTTGGAAGAGGGTGTTTGCTGTGACCAGTGCATTTTCTTGGCAAAACGCTATTAGTCTTTGTCCTGCTTCATTCCATATTCCAAGATCAAATTTGCCTGTTACTCCGGGTGTTTCTTGACTTCCTACTTTTGCATTCCAGTCCCCTATAATGAAAAGGACATCTTTTATTGGGTGTTAGTTCTAAAAGCTCTTGTAGGTCTTCATAGAACTGTTCAACTTCAGCTTCTTCAGCATTACTGGTTGGGGCATAGACTTGGATTACTGTGATATTGAATGGTTTGCCTTGGAAACGAACAGAGATCATTCTGTCATTTTTGAGATTGCATCCAAGTACTGCATTTCGGACTCTTTTGTTGACCATGATGGCTAGTCTATTTCTTCTGAGGGATTCCTGCCTGCAGTAGTAGATATAATGGTCATCTGAGTTAAATTCACCCATTCCAGTCCATTTGAGTTCGCTGATTCCTAGAATGTCAACATTCACTCTCGCCATCTCTTGTTTGACCACTTCCAATTTGCCTTGATTCATGGACCTGACATTCCAGGTTCCTATGCATTATTGCTCTTTACAGCATCGGACCTTGCTTCTATCACTAGTCACATCCACAGCTGGGTACTGTTTTTGCTTTGGCTCCATCCCTTCATTCTTTCTGGAGTTATTTCTCCACTGATCTCCAGTAGCATATTGGGCACCTACTGACGTGGGGAGTTTCTCTTTCAGTATCCTATCATTTTGCCTTTTCATACTGTTCATTAATAAGTACTAAAAACAAAGTTCTGTGGACGAGCTGAGCACCTGTCAAGGAGGGGCTTGCATTCCAGTCCCAACCACTCCCTCCACCAGGGGACTACCATCCGGAGCATCGTTACACTGAGCCACGTGCCACAGCCCTCCGTGGCTCCCATCAGTCTTGTGAAAATGAACCCTGGTTCCTTTCCCACCGTGAATGGCGCTCTGCTTTGCTCACTGACGGTGTCACTCTGTAAGACAGTGGTGGTGTCTGATTTCAGTATTACCCTGCTTCTTGGTTGATGTCTTAGGGCAAAGCGCACATGATACTCTGAACATTTCAGATGTGATTCCATTTTAGAGGAAGAAAGCTGAAGTCTCGTCAAAGCCAAAGAGAGAAAATGAGTCAGGAACAGAGTGCGTTTAGAACTTTGTTGTGACCAGGAATGTTCTACAAACAGACTTTTGTATTGATGGGGGACAGAACCCGATTGTGGGTCAGAACAGCAGAGAAGACTATTCAGAGTGGTTCCAGATACGGATTTGAGTGAGCTAGAGTGTCAGTAAATTCATCCATTTATTTTCTCATTCATTCAGAGCCAGGCATTATACACACACTAGGTGCAGAATAAATACCACAGTGATGAAGGCGGTCACAGTCCACAGAGAGCCATTTAGCGGCCGGCAGATCCCTGGCAGAGCAGCCGTACCTGGTAGGTCCTAGCACTGTGTCAATATCCTTGTAGAGCATGTGGACCTAGAAGGCGTGGGTGCTGCAAACACTCTGTTATGGGCCGAATCGTGTCTACTCCCAGATTCATCTGTTGAAGCCCTTACCACCTAGAACCTCAGAACGTGATCTTATTTGGAGACAGAGTCTTGATAGAGTTAATGAGGTTAAGATGAGGTCGTGTGTGTGTGCGTGCGCGCACGTATGCGCTCAATCGCATCTTTGCAGCCCCATGGACTGTAGCCCACCAGGCTCCTCTGTCTGTGGGTTTTCCCAGGCGAGAATACTGGAGCAGGTTGCCATTTCCTTCTCCAGGGGATCTTCCCCTCCCAGGGATCAGACCCCTGTCTCTGTGTCTCCTGCAGTGGCAGGAGGGCTCTTGACACTGGTGCCACTTGGGAAGCCCTAACAGTCACTAGGGTGGACCCTGATGCAGCCTGCTTGGTGTCCGTGTAAGGAGAGGAGACGAGGACACAGATGTTCATGGGGACGCACAGAGAAGACAGTCGTCTGCAAGATGGAGAGTGAGGCCTCAGGAGAACCCGGCCCTGCAACGCCTTCGTCTTGGGCTTCCAGCCTCCAGCATTGTAAGGGAGTAGGTTTCGTTATGTAAGTCCCTTCACCTCTCCCCTCTCCACACTGGTAGCCTCTGGTTTGTTCCCTGCATCTTGAGTCTCCTCCTCTTTTGTTTGATTCACTGGTTTGTTGTATTTTTTTTGGATCCCACAGGTAAGTGATATCATGCAGTGTTTGTCTCTCCGTCTGACATATTTCACTTAGTGTAACGCCCTCCAAGTCCATTCTTGTTGGCTGCAAATGGCAGAGCTTCGTTCTTTTCACGGCTGAGTGGTGTTCCCTGCGGATGTGTGTTAACCACACCACCCTTACCCGGCCACGTGCTGACGGGCACGTAGGTCGCCTCCACGTCCCGGCAGTTAGATAGTGCTGCTCCGAACATGGGGGCACCTGTATCTTTTCAAATCAGTGTTTTCGTGTTTTCCAGATACATTTTCAGGAGTGGAATTGCAGGGTCGTAGGGTAGTTCTGTCTTCTGTGTTTTGAGGACCCTCCGTACTGTTTTCCATAGTAGCTGCACCAATTTACATTCCCACCAACCATGCACAAAGCTTCCCTTTTCCTCACACCCTTGCTTTTCTTTATTTTAAGATACCAGGTGCGTGTGTGCGCCCTTGTTGGGAGCCCTCCCTTAGCTGTTCTTACACAGACATACACGGCGCGTCCTGGGCTGCCCTTTTTTCTGTTTGGCTCCTTTACGCCTTTAAAACTCAGCACCCACAGTCACCTCTGGGGTGGTCTGAGGGCCCGTCACGCTTTTTCTCTCCCACTGCACGTCACCTGTGCTCCTGTCCAGCCTGCAGCCTCCGCTGCCTGGTGAGCAGGTGACCTAAAGGATGGACGGGTCATTGCCAGTCATTCAAAATGGTTGAAGTTCGGGGGGTACATTTTTTATTGTGGTAAAATACATATAACAAAATTTGAGATTTTAACCATTTTTAAGTGCACAAATTCAGTGACATTAATTAGAGTCACATCGTTGTACAACCGTCACCAGCATCTATTTCCAAAATGTGTTCATCACACCAGACAAAACAGTCCCCTTTAGCCAATAACTCCCAATTCCCCCCCACCCCAGCCCCATGTCCTGGTGATCTCTAATCTGCTTTCTGCCTCTGTGAACTTGCTTATTCTAGACATTCCGTCCTCTTCTGTCTAGGGGATTATTCAGGGACAAATACTGGAGTGGGTTGCCATTTCCTCCTCCAGAGGATCTTCCCAACCCAAAGATCAAGCCCGAGTCTCCTGCATTGCAGGTGCCTTCTGTACCATCTGAGCCACCAGGGAAGCCCTTCATATAAGTGGGATCATACAGTATTTGGCTTTTTATAACTGATGATTTCACTTGGCATAGCGTTTTCAAGTTCCGTCCATGTTGTAGCATGTATCACAACTTCATTTCTTTTTTACCTGAGTAGTATTCCATTTGTGGAAAGACCGCGTTTTCTCTATTCATTCCCCGTCTCTTAACTTTCGGCTGTTGTGACTAAGGCTCCTATGACGTGAGTGCACAGATACCCTTTAGACATCCCTGTCTTCAGATATCTGTGGTGTATACCCTGGAGATTGAGGAGGAGGGCGTGACAGAGGATGAGATGGTTGGATGGCATCACCGATTCAATGGACGTGAGTCAGAGCAAACTCTGGGAGATGGTGAAGAACAGGGGAGTCTGGAGCGCTGCAGTCTCTGGGGTCACAAAGAGTCAGATATGACTTAGCGACTGAACAGCAGCCACCACCTTAGGGGTGGAATGGTAATTGATAATTCTGTGTTCACCTTCTTGAGAAACTGCCGCACTGTGTCCCACAGAGGCTGTGCCAGTTTATTAATACTTTCCTACCAGCCGTGCACAAGGTTCAGTTCCTCCACGTCCTTGCCAGCACTTGTCATTTTCAATTTTGTTGATCTTACCCCTCCTGGTGTATGAGATGAAGGGCTGGCTCATTGTGGTTTTGATTTACAGTTCCCTAATGACTAATGATGTCGAACATTTTTTCATGTGCTTAGTGGCCATCTGTATATTTTCTTTGGACAAATGTCTACTCAAGTCCTTTGACCATTTTTATCATTCTGTTATTACACAAAATGGTTGAAACTTTTTTAAAAAATTGTGCTCCTTAAAAGGATGACCCCTCCTAATGCTCAACTTTCTAGGAATGTTATTCTCCAGGGGTTCTGGACTGACAAGGTTATTTCAGTCATCTCCTCCCTCTCCCACTCTCTTGGCTCACCGCCCCCTCATCTTTTCTAGAGTTCATCTTTCAGATTAAACGTCACACGGTACTTGAATAAAGAATCAGGCTGCAGAATTTCACTTTGGGAAGCTGCCACAACTCAAATGCACCAATATCCTTTTCAAATATGTTAAAAAGATGAGAGAACTAGATTGTCCATTGTGTTATTTGAATGCCCTTTGACAGTGACATGTGATGGATTTGTGCTCCACGAAGTATTTGCCAGTGCGTTTTGGTGGGGGCTGGAAGCAGGGTTTTGAATGTGCAGAGGCGAAATGTCTTTGTGGATAGATCTGAGTGTTTTCACCGAATGGTTCTGTTGGTTGTTTAATCTCAGTCTCACTCTCTGAACTCTCAGTGGAAAGAGAACCAGGTCGGGGGGAGACTGCAACCCTCAGGGACAGGTACCATGGAAGTGCGTCTTCAGGGTCTTGGACCTGAGCCCTGGGCTCCGAGGCACCGCTCGCTTCAGGCAACCAGCAGCTGTGAGCCAGGGAATTTGTCTCTTTTATGGAATTTGGAATGAGGAACTTCAAGAGAATTTTAAAAGCTATTCTGAGTTAAATTGGGGGATGGGAGGTGGGGGAAATGTCGTTTTGCTGTGACTTCTGAATATATAGCACTGAACTTGATCAAAACTATTTTTCTTTTTTTTAAGTCCATTAAGAAAACGTCTGTTATAAGCTTTAGGTCCAGAAACAGTTCAATTTATCCTTTTTGTTTCTTTATCCAAGCCAAATATTTTCTAATCTTTCGTATTTTGCCTCATTCCACAAAGGATTTTTGGTACCTTGTAACACTGGATTTTCTGGAATCATTAAAATGTACATACTTTTTTTTTTCTTTCTTGTTTTTCCTGCTACTGCTTTTCTCCCCTTAAAAAAAAAAAAAAGCTTTCTGGAAGTATCATTGACATACAGTAATCTAAACATACTTAAATGAGCAATTTGATAAGTTTTGACATATGCGTGTATCCAGGAAATCATAACCACAATCAAGATAATGAAGATAGCCATCAAGCCCTGGAGTTTCTTTGCGGCCCTCCATCATCGTTCTGCCTCACCCACCTCTTCAACCACTGATATTCTGTCGTTATAGATTGGTTTGCATCTTGTGTGGTTTGATATAAATGGAATCATACTGCATGTACTCTATTTTCTGGTTTTTTTACTCAGCATAATTGTTTTGACATTCCTCTGTGTTGTTGCTTGTTAATGAATTTTATTAGTTACTTGTTAATGTACTTTATTAGTTACATGTTAGTATACTTTTATTCCCAACTAGTATATCCGTTGTATGGACATACCGCAGTTTGTTTAGGTATTCATTTGTTGGTGGACGTTTGGGCTATTTCCAGTCTTTGTATGCGCCCATGTTTTTGTTTTCTCTTGGGTGAATACCCGAGAGTGGATGGTTGGATCAAGCAGCAGAAGCGAGTTTTGCCTTCAGTCTTTCCCATCTTCAGGGTCTTTCCCAGTGAGTCAACTCTTTGCATCAGGTGGCCAGAGTATTGGAGCTTCAGCCTCAGCCACAGTCCTTCCAGTCCCTTCCAGGGTTGTTTTCCTTTAGGACTGACTGGTTTCATCTCCTCAGGGACTTGAGCTATGTAGATATTAGGACACTTGAAGTTTCCTTATGACTCTTCTGATGCTTCATTCTCGCTCATCTTTTCTCTATCTCTTCCTCCCTCTTTTGAGTCTGTTTTTTCCTCTGAATTCCATCTTGGGTAGTTTCTATTGCTGTTTCTTCACGTCCATTCATCCTTTCAGTTACTCTCATCTAGTGTGATATGGTTTTCATCTCTAGAAGTTTTCCTTATTTTATATATTAATATATGTCTTCCATGCATCTTCCTAACACATTCATTTCTTTCTTGTAGCTTCTGGAACGTAGGCAATGCAGTTACGATAGCTTTAATTTCCTTGCCTCGTAATTCTATCTTTTCTGGGTTAGTTCTGTCAGTTGGTTCTTTTCCTTCTTATGGGTCATATTTTCCTGCTTCTTTGAATGCCTGGTGGTTTTTTATTTGATGCCAGACATGAATTTTACCTTGTTGAGAGATGGATATTTTATATTCCCATAAATTTTTTGAGCCTTGTTCTGGGATGTGGTTAAGTTACTTGGAAACAGTTTGATTCTTTCAAGTCTTGCCCTTCAGCTTCATTAGGGGGAAGCAGAGTAGCATTTAGTCTAGGGTAAAATCCTCTGTGTTCTCTACCCAGTACCCTGTGGATTTTGTGGTTTTCCACCCTAGCTCAGCCTGACAGGAACTGTTAGCGGCCCTGTGTGAGCTCTGGAGTGGCTGTCTTTATTCTTATTGGGTGGCTCCTGCCCAAGACCCGGGTAATCTCCTCACATATTAGTGCTGACGGCTTCTCAGCCAAAGACTTGCAGGCATTCTCTGCACATCCCTGGAGTGTCCTCTCTTTGTGGGTCTCTCCACTTTGGTATTCTGCCCTCTGAACTCTCATCATCTTGGCTTTTCTGGACTTCCAGCACTGTCTCCCCCACCAAAGGAGACCCCCCAGGCTCCACCTGGCCCCCCCTGGTATCGCTTCCTGGGAACTCTTCTGGCTGTGCCCTGGGGCAGTCATAGGGCTCACCTCTGCTTGTCCTCTCTGAGCAGTCACTGCCCTCACTGTCTGATGTCGTGTCTTGACAAACCACAGTATAATAAATCTCGTCTGTTCTTTTTAGCTGTTTTAGGTGGGATGGCAAATCTGGTCCCTGTTGCTCCATCTTGGCTCGAAGCAGAAGTTGATGACACCTTGAAAAAAAAAATGTAGTTACACAATGTCAATAAAAAAGGGGGAAGAAAAAATTTTACAGTAATGGTAATTACAGAAAAGAATGTGGTTGGGAGAGGTTAGAGTTCAAACATCCTTTTAGAGTCTAACCTTAGAGTGTTGTAGCTCCACTTTTTTGATAGGAACCTAAAAGGTAATCTGTACAATGAGAACCTAGGTATTTTCCCTTGTAAGGTCATCCATGAACCAGGCATGTCTGGCTTATCATCCTGAAGACAGAGCACTGGTTTCCAGGATGTTTTAAAAAGTTGTATCTTGAAGAACCAGTGGTCTGGCTTTAGCCCCCGTGGTGTATTTCAGGCCATTTAAATGTGCTTTTCTGACCTTCATCTCAATTAATAAAAGCATAGGCTTTCGTGCAGGGGAATATTATCTAAAACTAATCAAAACAGTTCACTTTAGAAGACAGTCAGTGTTATGGGTAATGTACCTGTAGAGAACTTTAAATCAAAACATTTTTATACTAATGGAAATTAATAGAAAAAATAACGAGAATAGCTTTCATTTTATTTCTTTTACTGAAAGGTTTTAAATCCACTGTATCAAATAAAGACTTGTTAAAGCTACCTTTTTAGATACTTTTTGTTAAGTCCGTTTAGGAAGTGAGGACCTCGGATGGAGTGGTGTACAACAAATAAAATGAGTGCATGCTGCACTCGCCTCCACGTGGAATAGAAACGTAGGCTCTGCTTTTAGATCTCTATCAAGTCCCACTCTTGTGCTTGTTATTCTGTCTGCTCTCCCCTTCCCCACCTCCAAAATTTTAATCTTGCCTTTTATGGTAAGGATTTGGGGATCCTGCATGACTTGCTAGGAGCTTTGTTACAAAGCTTTCGTCTTTTTTCTTCTCCCTCCTCTTGGCTTCTCTCTCCTCCCCTCCTCTCCTCTCCCACCCCCCCTCCTTCCCCTCTCTTCCCCCCCTCCCCTCTCTTCCCCCTGCTCCTCTCTTCCCTCCCCTCCCCTCTTTTCCCTCTCCTCCCCTCTCTTCCCCCTCCTCCCCTTGCCCCACTCCCTCATCCCAGCTGTCCCAAAGACTGGACATGCCATTCCTGCCTTAGTGTGGTGCTTCTGAACTTCAGAGCAAAGCTCAAGTTTTAGGGCCAATCACTTCACACATTGTTGGGAGCATCTCTTGTTTGTTTTAAAACTGTACAGTGGGGATGTCTCTTACCGGAAACCTCACTTTTCCCCATGTGATAAGAATTCCTTTATGACCACACTAGAGTCAAAGATCTTAGAATTACTATATTAATTTCTTGATTTTAATGTCATTGCTTGCTTATGCTCTTGGGGGCACTGAGGTTTAGTAATCCTGGTCCTTAGTCCTGGGAGACTTCAAGATGTTTGCTCAAAGGATGTCTTGAAAATACTTTTCCTCCCTTGTAGAATTCACCCCCTGCAGGTTTGTGTTGCTTTTACATGAACTGTGCTCATTAAAGTCATGTTCTCTGAAGTGAAAATCAGGCTTGACATGTACTAGGCTGTCAAAGATATTTATTAAATCTGGAAAATTCAGGGTTAAAAAAAAATGTAAAATGGATGGAAAAGGTATTAACCATTTTACGATATCTAGGTCTTTAAATTTCTAACAGAAACAAGACAGAATTTCTTCTGCAAAGTTAAGGGTGTGTGTGCATGCAGGTGTGTGTCTACATGTGTGTGTGTGTGTGCATGTGGAAGTGTGTATAGTATTAGAAATGAACATTAAAGTGTTAAGTGTTAAATAAGCATTCTAAGGGTTTCAAGAAATCTCAGGGCTCTGTGGGAAGTCTTTGCTGGCTTGGTAACTATCGTTAGGCAAAATGAAATTAGAGCATATTTCAAGATAAAGTAATCAACACATTTCCTAAATACACAACCAGAGAATTTCAAGGCTGGTCTTTCCATAAGTGACTGTTCTTATTCTTTCCCTTCTGTTTCATCTGTCATGCATTAATTGAAACCCAGCAGCTCCCCCGGAACCCTACTCTGCGCTCCACCTGTGTTTTGCTCTAGGTTTGTCTAGTCCCTGTGTTACATCTCCAGCCGGCTTTTTGCCCAGTGCGTGATGGAGATGGGGTGGGGACAGTTTAATTGCTCTCTGGTCTGTGTCCGTTTTTCTGGGATACTTATTTGTTGACCAGTCTCTGTTCTGCTAGGTAGGGAGCCCTAAGGTTAGGAAGGTCACAGTGTCTGGCCCAGAAGATGCTTAGTAACATCTTGTTGAATTTAATGGGAGGTTTGTTAGCTTTAAGCTCTGTGTCATCTAAATTCAAATGAGGCACGTATCGCTTCTTAGGGTGATCCTATGTGTTTTTTCAGGTGTTCAGCACCACTGTTTCACAACGCAAGACTCATAAAAGATCTTGATACGATTTCCTTCCAGATTCAAGAGACTCTGCTGAAGCTCCTTTAATCAGTCACAATGGCAGCGACTGATTTATATATATAGTATTTTATATCAGTCAGGGGCTATAGAATACTTTTACAATCAAGTATACAAACATGAGCTCAACGTCATTTGAAACAGGTTTACTAATGGGATAGGGTCAGCTCTTGTCATTTTCTATGATGTGATGAATTTCAGAGCCAGAGCTCAAGTGGCAGGTCCAGCCCCGGGATGAACAAGACTCAGTTCCTGACCTACCCAGATGATCAAAGGGGAAGCCAGAGTCTTAGAAGTGAAATAAAGCTGGAACCCTTCAGCCAGGGGTGGTGTCCAGGACCGCAGATCTGACAGAAGGGCTGAAATCCAGACCTGAGAGTAACGGAGCACATGCTGCGTGTCTGCACTGCCTGGTCCCGTATTTCTTTTGTTAGTGAATGCTGTCGTGGTATAACTTTTCTGCAAGCAGTGCATGATACAGAAAGCCAGCTTTTACGTGAGATGTCTACCTGCAGATTATTGAGACATCGTTAGTCCTTATTGCTTTTGTGATTGGTTCCTAAAATACTAGAACCCTATAAGACTTTTTCTAAATAGCATTTGTCTAATATTTTGGAAAGGTAAAATGATGCAAAAATTATACATTTATTTTATGCTTAGTACCACACACGTCCTACTGGAATGAGTACTTGTCAATTGGAGGGACTCCAGAGTCCCATGTAAAGGCTCGCCCTTGCCTTGCTGCGTTCACTGCATGACTTAGATGATGTGGGTGAAAAGCCTAACTTCTTCAATCTCATCTCTGAAACAGGCATGACACCCAGATGGAGCCAGTTGTATGAGGACTTCCCTGGTAGTCCAGTGGTTAAGACTCGAGTCTTCTAATGCAGGGGACATGGGTTTGATCCCTGGTATGGGAACTAAGATTCCACATGCAGCAGGGGCTGGCCAAAAAAAAAAAGGAAAAGAAGAAGTCATGTGGGTTGGAGATAATGCACCATAAGACCCAGGGTTTGGCACATGGTGGGTGGGAAGTGAAGGTAGCTTTTACTGTTTGGTGCTATCCTTAATGTTTTAAATAATTAAGGAAAAGAGAGGCCACCTCAAAATAAAGGCGACAGATTCTCAGTTCACCTTCTAAATTGAATAGCCCCACGTTGACCTCCTGGAACATCATTCAGATAACAGCAGCACCTTCATATCACCAGGATATTTAGAGTCAAGAGTCTGTTTTTATCTCTAGGTAATGAGATAATTATATGAATGAAGAAAAAAGTGTACTTTCCTTGCCTTTTTAATAAAATAAAACACATAAGTTACCTGAAGATCTTTTTGTGCCACTTTTTACTGTAAACAGTAATTAAGCTCGAAAGTCATAGCCACAAATAGCAGCATGAAGACCAGGTAAACGGCACAGCTCAAGGTCACCTTTTTACCTACGGAACCAGGCGTGCTATAGGACCTACCAGGCCTATTGACGTCACTTGAAACTCAGAAAGAAGCTGGCGTTTGGCTAGGTTCTCGTAAGAAGCAAGTCCAGATGGAGCCCTGGATGGAATGCTTGGTACGTGTTTTGGCCACTAGTCAGGTACTGTCAAGGCTTCCCTGGTGGGTCAGATGGTAAAGAACCTGCCTGCCAATGCAGAAGACGTGAGAGACGCAGGTTTGATCCTTGGGTTGGGAAGATCCCATGGAGTAGGACATGGCAACCCACTCCAGTATTCTTGCCTGGAGAATCCCATGGACAGAGGAGCCTGGCGGGCTACAGTCCATGGGGTTGCAAAGAGTCAAACACGACTGAGTGACTAACACTTTCCCATGACAGCACCTGCATGCACGCTAAGTTGCTTCACTGTGTCCGACTCTTTGCAACCCTATGGACAGTAGCCCGCCAGGCTCCTCTGTCCATGGAATTCCCCAGGCAAGAATACTGAAGTGGGTTGCCATTTCCTTCTCCAGGGGATGTTCCTGACCCAGGAATCAAACCTGGGTCTCCTGCATTGCAGGCAGATTCTTTACCATCTGAGCCAACAGGGAAGCCCTACTGTCATGGCAGAGGACTGTTATGAAACTGTTCTTCATCTTCAGCTTATGTCACATTTCCTCATCTTGATCAAGGTGCTGCAGAGCCAGAAATGGTACTTTTTACTTTAGTCTCCGCCTATCTCATGGGGCAGACACTGCGCATACTTGCAGGATGTGTTCAATAACTTATTAAAGTTGATTTCACTGTTTTCAGTGTTAGCTGTTTGCTGTGATAAACTATTAGCAGCAATGAACTATAGAAATCCTAGACTACCTACGGAATTTGGGATGGACCTGTACAGACTGCTGTATTTTAAATGGATAGCCATCAAGGACCTACTGTGTAGCGCATGGAACTCTGCTCAGTGTTATGTGGCAGCCTGGACGGGAGGGGAGTCTGGGGGAGAATGGATGCGTGTATATGTATGACTGAGTTCCTTCGCTGTTTACCTGAAACTATCACAATGCTGTTAATCGGCTATCCCCCGATACAAAATAAAAAGTTAAAAACCATAAAGCGATATGAACAAGTAAGAAAATACTAAACTACCATTTGTGTTGAGCACCCATTGCCATCATCCTATTTGATGTTTCGTATACATTAACCTCTGACCTCACAAGAACTTCAGAAGACAGGTTATGGTGTTATTCCTGGAGGGGTCAAGTCGTTGGCCAAGCTCACACGGTTCGTAAGTGCCAGACCCAGGAGCTGAGCCCTGCTGAGTTTGACTCCCAGGTCAGTGTCCTCTCAGAAGCCCCAAGACCCAGACAGTCCAGTGCAGGTAACCCTGATCATTATCTTTTCCAAGAACCAGTCTTCTGAAATGTGTTCAGACCTTGACAGAATGCCAGGAGGCTGGACTTGCAGCCCCAGGAAGGTCTGTGGCTGGCAGAGGATGCACAGTGTCTTCTAGAGCAGCTGGCCCGCTGAGACATCTGCCCTGAGGTGCTCGCCCCACTGTGGGGCCGGTCCTGCCTCACGTTAAATCCTGTCCACCCCCTCGCACACAGCATCATCGCCATCTGAGGGATCGTTACCGATACTGAGATAAAGGGACAGCCTGCCCGCCCTGTGTAAATAGATCCCCAGGTCTTCCTGAGGAAATGAGCAGTGCCACAGCCAGTTCTAGTTAAAAACTCAAGAGGTGATAATACAGAGAGTATCATCTTTTCCCAAGCTTCCCCTAACACACCCCAAAGTGCAGTGATGCTTGAAAGAATGCGAAAACTTTGAAAACCGATCAAGCTGCCCTCTTGTTAACACCATCTTAATGACCTCTGTAGGCGAACTTCAGAGGCCTTCGAATGAAAATTACTTAAATAAATAACCTGTGAAGGTTTCATGTGGGCCGGATTCCCAATCTCATGAGGTTTTCTTTGATGGAATTCAGATGCACTCGCCCATCCTGTGCTGTGCCATGCACAGAGGTTGGAAATGGTTTGTGTTGGTTAAACCGAGCTTGGGGTTTTGTAGCTCATTATGCTAATCAGCTTGGCCTCAGCTGAATTGGCATGGTAACAACACTGGCCTTTTCTGTGCACAAGGTTAAGAACTCCAGGCAGCTGCCGCTGCTGCCAGAAGCCTGAGTTTGATCTCTAGGGTCACTCCTCTCGGAAGCAGAAGACGTTCCACGGCGGCGAAAGCAGCGGTGCCGGCAGCATCTGATAAGCACTGCGGTTATGTGGCCTGGGGAGAGCTGCAGCCAGTCTCACAAGTGGAGGGCCTCTTCAGCAGATCAGATGTTTAAGCTTTTAATCACTTGTGTTTGAAGGCAGATACGGAGGTTCTTGGGCTTCCCTGGTGGCTCAGAGGGTAAAGAATCCACCTGCAGTGCCGGAGACCGGAGTTTGATCCCCAAGTTGGGAAGATCACCCGGAGACGGGAACATCTACCCACTCCAGTGTTCTGGCCTGAAGAATCCCATGGACAGAGGAGCCTGGCGGGCTGAAGTCCATAGGGTCACACAGAGTTGGACACGACTGAAGCGACTTGGCATGCACGCATGTACAAACAGCCACTGGAATGCTGTTTTGCATCATAAATGTTGATAATATAGAGCAGCAGATAGCTGCCTGACTTACATGCTGGATTATGTGATGTTGATTATGAGACATGAGGTTGAACGACAGAGGCTGACTGAGTCCCGTCCAGGGCTTGCTGGCCAGCACGTTCTGTGTGTTCAGGCCCCGCCGATGGATGTGGCACCCTGCTCAAAGCTGCTGTCCACTTGGACAACTCAACAAATATGATTCTATAAGCAGATTGGGGGCTTCCCTGATAGCTCAATTGGTAAAGAATCTGCCTGCAATGCAGGAGGCCCAGTTCGATTCCTGGGTCACGAAGATCCCCTGGAGAAGGGATAGGCTACCCACTTCAGTATTCTTGGGCTTCCCTTGTGGCTCAACTGGTTAAGAATCTGTCTGTAATGCGAGAGACCTGGGTTCAATCCCTGGGTTGGGAAGATCCCCTGGACAAGGGAAAGGCTACCCACTCCAGTATTCTGGCCTGGAGAATTCATTCCATGGACTGTATAGTCCGTGGGATTGCAAAAGAGTTGGACACAACTGAGCAAATTTCACTTTCACTTTCCATAAGCAGATTATTTTATGGCTCAGAAAACATGTTATTAATCAAAAGCTATTGTCTAATGAGTTTTTCAGTGCTATTTTATATCATGATATTCAGTCAGAAATGAAGAGACAGAGTTTGGGGGCCTGCCCACCTCTAGCTTTTTTCATTTCGGGATTTCTCCACTCTCTACAGTGTTCACAGTTTTCAGACTTCGTTTTTTTATTTTTTAGGGACAAAAAGACTGCAGGTTTTTCCACGTGTGTCCTCACCCACCTGTGAGTTTACTGCTTAGCCCAGGGCTAAAAATCATGAAAAAGGGAGTTTTTTGTTTTTTTTTTTTATAGTTCCCCATCTTCCCTCCACCAAGCGAGTGCAAACTCCCACTGTAGTCTGTGTGCTTGTGTCCACGCTCCAGTACTTCTTCTGTTGTTTGTATGATTTGCAGGCTTAACAATGCCTTTCTGCAGGGTATCCAAGAGAAGTCGTCATACCCAGAAGCAGAAGAGATTGATGATGCTTACATGTTAGTTAGGAGACATAAACAGTAAGCAAACAAGCAAGGTGATTATATAATTAGTTCATGGTGATGCTATGAAAGAAAGAAATAAGATGGATGTGACTTCCTTGGCGGTCCGGTGATACAGACTGCACACTTCCGCTGCAGGTTTGATCCCTGATCGGGGAACTAGCATCTGCAAACTGCATGCATGTGTGCTAAGTCATTTCATTCGAATCCCATTCTTTGTGCCCCTATGGACTGAAGCTCACCAGGCTCCTCTCTACATAAAGTGAAAGTGAAAGTCGATCAGTCGTGTCTGACTCTTTGCAACCCCCATGGACTATGCTGCTGCTAAGTCGCTCAGTCGTGTCCGACTCTTAGCGACCCCCTGGACTGCAGCTTACCAGGCTCCTCCATCCGTATGATTTTCCAGGCAAGAGTACTGGAGTCGGGTGCCATTGCCTTCTCCGTCCATGAAATTCTCTAGGCCAGAATACTGGAGTGGGTAGTCTTTCCCTTCTCCAGGGGACCTTCCCAACCCAGGGATCAAACCCAGGTCTTGGATTCTTTACCAGCTGAGTCACCAGGGCATGGCATGTCCAGAAAGAAAAGAAAAGAAACAAGGTGAGTGTGATTGAAAAGAACAACTTTAGGAAAGGTTATTAGCCAGATTCTCTGAAAAACTCCCATTTGAATTGAGACTGAAAGAACAGAAATTGGTCATGGAAATGCTTCAGGCAAAGGCAACAGCAGATACAAATCCTTAAAGTAAGAGAGAAAGGATAGTTTGACAGGAACTCAGAAAGAGAAGGGAAGAAGGGTGTAAGATGAGTTGGAGAGGCCAAGAGGACCATGGAGGGCCCTGATGAACCTTGCTAAGAAATTATGAGTTAGTGATTCTAGACAGAACTATGATGAGTTGTCAAGGCTGTATATTGTCACCCTGCTTATTTAATTTATATGCAGAGCATATCATGCAAAATGCTGGGCTTAATGAAGCACAAGCTGGAATTAAGATAGGTGGGAGAAATATCAGTAACCTCCAATATGCAGATGACACCACCCTTATGGCAGAAAGCGAAGAGCCTCTTGATGAAAGTGAAAGAGGAGAGTGAAAAAGCTGGCTTAAAACTCAACGATCAAAAAGTTAAGATCATGGCATCCAGTCCCATCACTTCATGGCAAATAGATGGGGAAACAGTGGAAACACTGACAGACTTTATTTTCTTGGGCTCCAAAATCACTGCAGATGGTGACTGCAGCCATAAAATTAAAAGTTGCTTGCTCCTTGGAAGAAAAGCTATGACCAATCTAGACAGCATGTTAAAAAGCAGAGATATTACTTTGCCGACAAATGTCCCATCTGGTCAAAGCTATGGTTTTTCTAGTGGTTATGTATGGATGTGAGAGCTGGACTGTAAAGAAAGCTGAGCACTGAAGAATTGATGCTTTTAAACTGTGGTGTTGGAGAAGACTCTTGAGAGTCCCTTAGACTGCAAGGAGATCCAACCAGTCCATCGTGAAGGAAATCAGTCCTGAATATTCATTGGAAGGACTGATGCTGAAGCTGAAGCTCCAATACTTTGACCACCTGATGTGGAGAGCCGATCATTGGAAAAGACCCTGATGCTGGGAAAGATTGAAGGCAGGAGGAGAAGGGGGCGACAGAGGATGAGATGGTTGGATGGCATCACCAACTCTGTAGACATGAGTTTGAGCAAGCTCCAGAAGTTGGTGATGGACAGGGAAGCCTGTGCAGTCCATGAGGTCACAGAGAGTCAGACATGACTGAGCGACTGAACTGAACTATTGCTTTGTCAGGTTTGTTGTTGTTTAGTTGCTAAGTTGTGTTGTCTGACTTTTTGTGACCCCACGGACTGCAGCCTGCCAGGCTCCTCTGTCCATGGGATTTCCCAAGCAAGAATACTGGAGTGAGTTTTCATTTCCCTCTCCAGGGGATCTTCCCAAACCAGGGTTCAAACCTGCATTTCCTGGCAGGCAGATTCTTTACCACTGAGTCACCTGGGAAGCCTCTTTGTCAGATGAGCCGATCCTTTAAAGTCTTGACTGGTGGGTAGTCATCGCACGGACCTGTCAGTAGCATCGTTGGAACAAAAGCCAGAGACTGGGCAGCAGATTTCTACCACCTGTGGGAAGTTGTACTAGACATATGCTAATACCCACTCTACTTCTAGAGTTCTCTAATATCATGCAAAGAAAATGGCCCAGCTCTAGAAAAATATCATGGCAATTAAAACCACAGTTTAAAAAAACGAAAAGCACAGATCTAGAGAATGAAAAGACAGTAGCAGAATGAAGCACTGTAGTTCCTTGTAAGAAAAGATTTCACACAAGTCTGCCGTGGTCTCTGGTGGGGGTGGCTTAGTCGCTCAGTCGTGTCTGACTCTTTGTGACCCCACGGACTGTAGCCCACCAGGCTCCTCTGTCCATGGGATTTCCCAGGCAAGAATACTGGAGTGGGTTGCCATTTCCTCCTCCACGGGATCTTCCTGACCCAGGGATTGAACCCAGGTCTCCTTCACTCCGGTGGGTCTCCTGCACTGCAGGCAGATTCTTTACCGACTGAGCCACCGGGGAAGCCATGGTCTCTAGTTTTTAACTATTATTGTGTGATGGCAACGTGCTGGTGTGTGTCTCTGGTCTGATTTCTCTGGGCAGCAGTTGAGACTCACTTGTTCCTTGTTTCTTCTGTCTAGATGACAGCGCTTCTGCTGCCAGCAGCATGGAGGTGACAGACCGCATCGCCTCCCTGGAGCAGCGAGTCCAGCTGCAGGAGGACGACATCCAGCTGCTCAAGTCGGCTCTGGCCGATGTGGTTCGGAGGCTGAGCGTCACCGAGGAGCAGCAGGCCGTGCTCAGCAGGAAAGGGCCTACCAAAGGTGGGCGCTGGAGACGCACGGGGGCGGCTGTGGGCTCGGCAGCGGTGCATTTGGTTTCTTCTCATTTTAAGTGTTCTTTTCTAAAAAGCCGAAGCAAAGTTAATTTACCGTGTTGTGTTGGTCCTGGGTGTACAGCAGAGTACTTCAGTCATACACGTACACGCGTGCTAAAGGTGTACAGCAGAGTACTTCAGTCATACACGTACACGCGTGCTAAAGGTGTACAGCAGAGTACTTCAGTCATACATACACACGTGTGCTAAAGGTGTACAGCAGAGTACTTCAGTCATACATGTACACGCGTGCTAAAGGTGTACAGCAGAGTACTTCAGTCATACATACACACGTGTGCTAAAGGTGTACAGCAGAATACTTCAGTCATACATGTACACGCGTGCTAAAGGTGTACAGCAGAGTACTTCAGTCATACACGCACACGCGTGCTAAAGGTGTACAGCAGAGTACTTCAGTCATACATGCACACGCGTGCTAAAGGTGTACAGCAGAGTACTTCAGTCATACATGCACACGCGTGCTAAAGGTGTACAGCAGAGTACTTCAGTCATACATGCACACGCGTGCTAAAGGTGTACAGCGGAGTACTTCAGTCATACATACACACGCGTGCTAAAGGTGTACAGCAGAGTACTTCAGTCATACACGTACACGCGTGCTAAAGGTGTACAGTGGAGTACTTCAGTCATACATACACACGCGTGCTAAGTTGCTTCAGTTGCACCCGACTCTCTGTGACCCCATGGACTGTGTAGCCCGCCAGGCTCCTCTGTCTATGGAATTTTCCAGGCACAGATACTGGAGCAGGTTGCTATTATTTCCCTCTCCAGGTGATCCTCCCGACCCAGGGATAGAACCTGGTCTCCTGCCTTGGCAGGCAGATTCTTTACGGGTGTATCGCCTGGGAAGCCTTTATAGGTTGTCACAAAATACTGAGTATAGTTCTCTGACTGTATGTACAGCAGGTCCTTGTTGGTTATTTTATATACAGATGAGATGGTTAGGTAGCATCACCAGCTCAACGGAAATGAATTTGAGCAAACTGCAGGAGATAGTGGAGGACAGAGGAGCCTGGTGTGCTGCAGTCCATGGGGTCACAAAGAGTCGGACACGACTTAGCGACTGAATGACAACAATAAGTTGTATATGTTAATCCCAACCGCCTAATTTATCCCTCTCCCTCCTTTCCCCTTTAGGAATCATAAGTTTGTTTTCTATGTCTATGCGTCTATTTCTGTTTTGTAAATAAGTTCATTTGTATTTGTTTTTGGATTCCACATACAAGTGATAGCCTGTGGTGTTTGTCTTTCTCCATCTGACTTACTTCACTTAGTATGATCATCTCTAGGTTCATCCACGTTGCTGCAAGTGGCATGATTTCATTCTTTTTTATGACTGAGTAATACTCCATTGTATATAATGTGCCGCATCTTCTTTATCCACTCCTCTGTTGATGAACATTTAGGTTGCTTCACTGTCTTGGCTATTGTACACAGTGCTGATCTGGACACTGGGGTGTGTGTATCTTTTTGAATTATGGTTTTCTCTGGACATATGCCCAGGGATGGGATTGTAGGATCACATGGTCGTTCATGGCAGATTCTTGCTCCAGGAGATACGTTGCTCTCTTAATGTTGACAGAGAAACCAAGCTTAGAACAACAGTGAAGCAATCGTAGGATTGTTGAAATCATCCCACAAAGCATGACGGTATCTTTTGCCTGGACATTGGTGAGTTGTAGCCGACGTTGTAGCCAACGTTGGTGAGTTGTAGCCGATGTTGGTGAGTTGTAGCCGACGTTGGTGACATGTAGCCGACGTTGGTGACATGTAGCCGACTTTGGTGAGTTGTAGCCGACGTTGGTGAGTTGTAGCCGACGTTGGTGAGTTGTAGCCGATGTTGGTGAGTTGCAGTAGACATTAGTGACTAGTAGCTGACATTGATGACTTGTCGCTGACGTTGGTGACTTGTTGCTGATGTTGGTGACTTGTTGCTGACGTTGGTGAGCTGTAGCCGACATTGGTGAATTGTAGCCCAGGTGTGCACAGTTGTAGGTGATCAGTAAATGCCAGTTGAATCAAGGAAGAAATGTCCGCAGTGGACCGGTAAACAGTTTTCTAAGACTCTGAGATAGAGCTTGTAAAACCAAAACCAAAACCGAAACTGCACACGATTCCTTGGCTCCTGTGGAGGCTGTGCCACCTGGATACTCTCAGTGACTCTAATCTCTCTCTCTGCCCTCAGTTTACAATGTCGTCCAGTTCAGCACAGCAAACACTTTTGATCAGGGGCTGAGAGGAGGCAGGCCCCTCCCTGATATGCTTAGAACCCGAAGCTTATTACTAACTTCCCCTCCTTCTTTGCTCATAAGCTCCTAGTAAGGCAAAACCTTCTGTTGTTTTTTTTTTTTTTTAATCCCTTTTTCTTTTTTCTAGTAGAACATTGCCTATGACAGAATTCTATACCTATAAATAGTGGATTTCTGGCACATTTAAATCACCATTTCATTCCCCAGTGGTGCCTGGGAACAAAATAGAAAGCAATATTTGTGTGTTAAGTAACTCTGTAGTGACCCTCTTCTTACAGTTGTAGAAATAAAATGCCTCGTAAAAGCTTCTCTCCTGCTAGTTAGAACCCTGGCATGTGATTTCAGCCAATATGCATTACTCATCTTTGGCCAGAACCGCTTTTCCTCATGGCTAACTCTTGAAAACGGAATTCATCTTGGCTGTCAAATTCCTTTGGTTAAGCCGTTTTAAGTCTGCAGCATGTAAATGTCCCTTTAAAATTACCTTTCTTATTTTGTTGGGATTTAGCAAATCATTTCACAGTTACCATCTTTTCCTTGGAGTCGGGAGAGGGTACTATCTTGATGTTGCATCTGTTCGTTTCTTCTCCAGCCCGGATACATTTTCACATGTCTGTGGAAAGCAATCTCTTTTCCCTGTCCTTCAGGGTAATTATCACCAGCTCCATGTGAGATACACATATTGGGAGATGCCTACATTGTGAATAATCCCTTTAAATAATCTTTTTCTCCTAAGTTACAAAGCGATTAAGGTATTTTAAATAGAAACCAGGTTATTCCAGGTATTCTTGACCTATGCAGCTTTCCAAAAATAAATCTGATGACTACTGTATCCTAAAGGGTACGTTTGAAGTCGTTGCTTTGTATACAACTTCAGGCTTCTAAAACTTCTATTTTTAGAAAAGGAGGGGGGGAAAATAAAGGGGCCTGCCCAGGAGTTTTCTTTTCTTGATAAAGAGTAAAGTTTGAGTTTTGGAAACTTCTAACTTTTTTTTTTCATACTTAGATTGGATGTTTCTTTATAGCATTCTTTTCAAAAAAGAAAATAAACCAAAGCATGATAAAGTCACACCAAGAAATAGAAAAAAGGTCATAAGAGAGCTGGTGAGTGGCATGGCCTGAATTCAGGGGGCTGTGGTGTTCCCGCTTCCCAGTGGGAGAGGAGGGGAGGAGCAGAAGTGATCCCATCGGAAGCTCCAAGTTGCTGCTTCTCTTTCAGAGCTTGCTGTGTTGGCACTCCGTGTGCCCCCCTACCTGGAGCTGGCACTCCAGAGCTGTGGCTTAGTTAGGGGATACTTAGACAAGGCAGCTTTGAGACAAACCTCCTTTGGGTCTTCGAAGGCCACATTATTACTATCACATGCTGTTCTTTGGGTTTGCTGCCCTCATACAGACTGGGCACATGGTGTTCAGATTTTTTAAATACTAAACGATTTCCCCTGCAAGGTGAGTTGCCAGAAGCTTAGGGCTCAGTGTCTTGAGCTTCCGGTGCACAATGTTGAGCTGTTTGCCCAGTGACAGGGATGACAGGGCCGCAGAGAAACAGGCCGCCTGGTCAGACAGGGAGCCTTGGTGTGGCTCAGCTCAAAAGAAGGGCATGGTGAGAGCCGTGACCGTCCATCAGCCATTCTAAAATGTCAGACTGCAGTGTCCACTCACTGGCCTCAGTATTGCCAGGGAGACCGTGGATAAATACTCATCCTTTTCATGACAGTGTGTGTGTGTGTGTGTGTGCGTGCATGCGTGCATGCGCTCAGTCATGTCTGACTCTTTGCGACCCCATGGACTGTAGTAGCCCGCCAGTCTCCTCTGTCCATGGACTTCTCCAGGCAAGAATACTGGAGTGGATTTCCATTTCTTCCTCCAGGAGATCTTCCCGACTCAGGGATCGAACCCTGGTCTCTTGCATCTCCTGCATAGGCAGGCGGATTCTTTACCACGGAGCCACCTGAGAAGCCCTTTTCATGACAGTACTTCACTTACTTGAAGAAAGTGTATCCTGACGTCTAAGCTTTGACTTCCTTTATCATTCTTCATGTGACTTAATTCATACCCGAATGAGAACTGCAGTCTCGTGAAAGTAACTCACTAACGGATCAAGTTCAGGGCCTCCTGAGAGAGAAAAGTTTGCAGCCAACCCTGGACAGACAGCTTACAGAGAGAGCTGCGTCTCAGGCTCTGCTTTGCCTTGGTGACCTTCCCTTATCCCCAGGACTGGTGTTTTGTGCTAATTTAACATCTCTTCTTAACCCTAGTCTCAGAATTGCTGTCCTCCTTTCCTTATGTCATTAAAATAAATAAATAAGACACAGGAAGCACTTGTTCCCATCATGCATCTCAACTGTAGGGAACCTCAGCTTTGTTCAGGTGGGGTTACCTTTCAGAGGGACTTCCCTGATGGTCCAGTGGTTAAGAATCCGCCTTCCAATGCAAGGGACATGGGTTCAAATCCTGGTCAGGGAACTAATATCCCACATACTACAGAGCAACTAAGACTGTACCTCATTACTGAGCTGGCACTTCAGAGCCCACGCACCACAACTAGATATCCGCACGCTGTAGCCAGGATCCCACAGGACACGAGGAGGATCCTAAATGCCGCAACTCAGACCCAATGCAGCCAAGTAAATAAATAAAACTTTCAGATAGGAAGATTTGTTGTTGTTGTGTATTTGCTAAGGTGTGTCTGACTCTTTGTGGCCCCATGGACGCCGGGCTTCCCTGTCCTTCACTATCTCCCAGAGCTTGTTCAGACTCATGTCCATGGAGTCGGTGATGCCATCCAACCATCTCATCCTCTGTCGCCCCTTCTCCTCCTGCCTTCAATCTTTCCCAGCATCAGGGTCTTTTCCAATGATCAGCTCTTTGCATCAGGTGACCAAAGTATTGGAGCTTCAGCTTCAACATCAGTCCTTCTGATGAATATTCAGGATTGATTTCCTTTAGGATTGATGGGTTCGGTCTCCTTGCTGTCCAAGGGACTGGGAAGATTTGGGATGTTTTAATTATGCTGAGCTTGGGTTATCAGAAAGTGGGGAGAAGAAAAGCAAATAGTTTCTGGAGGCCAATATTCTTAAAATTCTTGCTAATATGAAAGTTTTTTCAATATTGTGGTTGGACTAGGGGGACAGAATGCAGTGAACAGACACCATTGTATTGCTATTCTGAGTGTAGATACAGAAAAATGCATGTGAATAAGGGAATTCCTTACAGAATTACAGGTATTGGAGAAAACTTGTATAGAAAATACAAAAGCAAAAGTAACCACTAGGATATGACCAGAAAACTGTGGCACCTCATGTGAGGGAAAGCTTTGTAATCTTCAAAGATGCTTCTGTTTTAGGTAACAGCATGGGAGATGTTTGTGTATTATATTAAAAGGCAGAATCAGGATATCAAACTGGATACGTTGTATTTTCCAACTAAACAGACAAAATCTATGCAAAGAAGAGTGAAGTGTACCAAGAGTTATCTTTTTTTTTTTTCCTGAGTGATGGGGTGATGATTTTTTTTCCTTTTTATACTTTTATACTAAATGTTCTTGGGTGTACATTCCTTAATAAGCAGAAGGAATTTATGCTTTAAAAATGACTCCTTTCTTACCACCGAAGGTGATCTTCACTGCACAAGGTCAGCAACAGGGCTCAGAGCAAATGTCTGGAGGCTGAGCTTGCTCACGTGTGTTCTCAAAAAGACAAGCGATGTGCTTTGGAGTTAAATTCATAACAGATCCATTGTTGATATGCACGACTAACTCCATTTCAGTTCTAGGGAAGTGTTATGGGATTTTAATGTAAAATGTAGGTTGAAATCTAGTTGTCCCTTGTATGAGAGGATTGTCTGCTTTTTTATACATTAACCAACAAGAGTTCTTATTTCTCATTTTAAATTTTGCTTGGCAGTTCAGATTGTCGTTTGACAGCTTAACTTTTTAAAAACCTGAATATACCTTCTTCAGACTTTTCTGTTCTTTATATTAATAGTCCCATTAATCAACAGATCAGAGAGTAAATCACTATAAGCAGAAACCATCTGCTGGAGGCGCTGACAAGCAAGACAGTTGTGTTAATCTGGGACATCGAAACCTCGTCTCAGAATTTAGTCTTTGCGAGTACTGTTGAAAGCAAACTGCAAGTCATCCTTAAGTAGCTTCTGCGATATTAACACTTAACACTGATTTTCACTATCATACCTGAGACTGCCATTTATTAATTGGATAGGTGTTGGCCTTTGCAGTAGGTATTTTGGATATATTAATTAATGTCACTTCTCCACAGCCCTTTGAGGTGGGTATTATTGTTCCCGTTTTACAGATGAGAAGGCAGCCTCTAGGACACTGGATAATTTGCCCCACACAAATTGTCCGTCTGGTTTGGGAAAATCTGGAATTCGACCCCTGTAGGCCTGGCTCCACTTATATTCTTTTAGTCATCTGTGTGGCTTGGATGTACACGCCTCTTAGCAGTATTATTTAAATTAGCCTTATTCAAATCAAACCAAATATTTAAATGAATAACTATGTGACTTGAAATGAGAGTTCTTTTTTCAAGGTTTAATTTAATTTGCAAAGTATCCCAAATACAATAAATCATATTCAGCATATAATTATGTAAAATCTTGTATTATAGTCTTTTCACTATAAATTTTATTAGAGAGGTGTTACTAACAAATTAAAAAATTTTAAGTTCTTTGCAGTGAATGAAATCAATGCATATTTAACTTAGTTCTTTAACCTGGTTAGCCAAAATTAGCAATTTTTCCCTCTCTCACATCTACTGTGCTTTTTCCTTATCTTTCTCCTTACAAATTAGTTAATTACAGAAAATAACTTGTGCTTTCTTTTAGACAGAACATGCTATAGTTTCTTCCATTTTCCTCTGTAATTGCCTTTGCCAGTTTAAATAGACGTTTGTTAGTGATTTGTAGAAAAGACTTGATAGATATGGAGGAGGAAATGGCAGCCCATTCCAGTATTCTTGCCTGGAGAATCCCATAGACAGAGGAGCCTGATGGGCTACAGTCCACGGACTGCAAAGAGTTGGATACGGCTGAACGACTGAGCACTTGGTAGATGTATTCAGTAGATATATTTCAGAGACTGAGAAAGATTGTTTTTAAACTTTGTATTATGAATACGTTCAAATGCATATAAAAGTAGAAAGATGGGCATGTGCCATCCCTGTTTTACAAACAGGCCTTGTGCATACGGCATTTTTATTTCTCCAGTATATCTTTAGGATCGGTTCCTGGACATTGGATTGCTGGATCCAAGGATAAATGCATCTGTAATATTGCTTGGAATTAGTGATAAGGCTCTTACCCAGCACATGAGTAATTATCTACTTTGTCTTATAATTTAGCAAAAGCACGTCACCTTTTCTGATTCCAAATATAGACATCTTTTCAATTTTGAAGTAGATAGTTAGGAATTCTGGGTTCATAATGGTCAGTTATGTTAAACTTTGAATTTCTACATATAATCACATACATGGTCATGCTTTTCATAATTAAATTTATTTTAAAACCTAATGGAATGTTTTACTTATCAAATGTTGCACTTAATAACAACAACAACAGTTAAAAGGGTATCTTGATCATAAGATTATAACAATATCATAATAACAAACATTAGTAGATTTGACTACCTATACTTGAATGTCTGTGTTTATATCAGCTATAGTTTTAAAAATATATTGTCAAAAATAGTATTTCATAAAAGTCTGGGTATTCCAATCCTCCCATTTCGAATGATGAAAACTTTTTCATTTCAAGCATACTTGTGAATGCTTTAGACCTGAGATTCTGAATACCTTTGTTAGAGATTTTCAGTTCCCACAGTGTGGAGTCATTTTGTAGGGAAGTTGACTCAAGGGTAGTTTGTGGGGAGTTTATGTGAAATAGTACGCACGCAGACAGGTCATAAACACTCTGTATGTGGCTGCCTCTGCTCCCTGCAAGGCCTGTCCACTTCAGCCTGCTGGCTCCTCTCCTTCCCTTCCAGTGGGTTAGTGGGTCTAAGAGAACTTACACAGCGTGGTAAAGTCACAGAAACTCGGGTGTTTCTTTCCTGAACACTCTTCTCACTCTAATCTAGGAATCAGGGTCCTAGATTTCAGAACAGGAAGAGCTACCCTTCAAGCATTTATGAAGTCTTTACCATATGGACTAGGGAAGCAGGTTCCAGGGGGTCTTGCCTGTGGTCACACTGCCAATTTGGGACACTCTGGACCTCACGCCCTGGCCTCCGTCTCCCAGACCTGATCTCCTTCTGTCCTGTCCTCCCTCCACCCAATCTGGGCACCAGTAAAAGAGTGACTGTTTGGGCGATGAGAACTGTCTGGGGTCTTCCTCACCCCCTGCCTGTGTGTGTGCAGGATACAGAGAGGACACTCACGGACCTTCATCCGCCTCGGGCAGCTTTGATCGTAACTGAAATCCTACATTTAGTTCTTCTCATACAGCATTCAGGATACTAGGTTGCACCCTGGTATCCAGACTAGAGCATTTCATCATCTGAGTGCAGCCCAGGGACTGTTTGTCTATGTTTTGCCCCTAAAAACAGTTAAATGTATGTGTGTGTACGTGCTCAGTCACGTCTGACTCCTTACAGTCCCGTGGGCTGCAGCCCACCAGGCTCCTCTGTCCATGGGATTTCCCAGGCCAGAATACTGGAGTGCATTGTCATTTCCTACTCCAGGGGATCTTTCCAACCCAGAGATCAAACCTAGGTCTCTTGCGTCTCGTGCATTGGCAGGTGGATGCTTTACCACTGCACCCCCTGGAAATAATATTTTTTAAAAAGCTTTCCTAAACCAGAAGAATGTCTCATATCTCAGTGTCATGTCGAAGCCAGCGATCCATTTATCTTAGCACCCGATGAGCTGGAAATTATGTTTGAATCTTCCTTCCCTGGTGCTGTTTCTCTTCTGCAGTTTTCAAGATCGCTTGTCTGAAAGACTCATTATAGCTGCTCTTGTGTCCTGCCATTCTCATGATCCAGGCTGGTACCTGTTCAGATTGGACATTGGGAAATACGCTTTTCTTCAAAACTTTTCTTTATGGCAGCAACATTTTTTTCCTTGAGTGGCTAATCATGTTTAGATATGGAGACATGAAGGAAATCTCATATGATGTTCTGTGCAAAGTAGGTATTTAGCAAACATATTGGTGTAGTTGTGATGCTATTCAAGAAGTCAGTGGTGACACAGGCCGAGCACACTATCGACAGAGGTGTAGCAGTGAGTGACTGGATCTTGTCAGAGTGGGGACTCTTTGCGGCCTCTTGTCACTCCAGCAGTGACCACCATTTCTTCTCCTTCCTTCTTTTCCCCTCCTCTGGACACAAAAGTGATAAGTGAAGTCGCTCAGTCATGTCCGACTCTTTGCAACCCCATGGACTGTAGCCTACCAGGCTCCTCTGTCCATGGGATTTTCCAGGCAATAGTACTGGAGTGGATTGCCATTTCCTTCTCCAGGGGATCTTTCCAACCCAGGGATTGAACCCGGGTCTCCCACATTCTAGACAGACGCTTTACCGTCTGAGCCACCAGGGAGGTCGCTTAGTCATGTCTGACTCTTTACGACCCTTTGGACTGTAACCCATCAGGGATCTCTGTCCATGAAATTCTCCTGGCCAGAATACCAGAGTGGGTTGCCATTTCCTTCTCCAGGGGATCTTCCCAACCCAGAGATCAAACCCAGTCTCCTGCATTGCAGGCAGATTCTTTACCATCTGAGCCACCAGGGAAGCCCCTTTCCTCTCCATAGCCGCTGTTTTTCTTTTATGATTTCTCATTACAGCTTTAACGATTCTGTTTGCTTTTGATGCTACTCTATTATAGTTTAATGTGTGAGGTTTATTATGCCCTCTGAGAAGGCCTGCTGCGTGCAATTGATGTTCTTTTTATGGGCTTTAAAAAATCTCATCTCCTTTTGGGGGAGAAGAACAGTACTCAATTATTATGGGACTGAATTTTGAAATTAAGACTCAAGGAAAAATTAAAAACAGTGACTCAGAGGGGATTTCCTTGGCAGTCTAGTGGTTGAAATGCTGCACTTCCACTGCAGGGGGTGTATGTTCAATCCTTGGTCAGGGAACTAGGGATCCCGCATGCCTTGTGTCGCAGCCAAAAAAAGAGTCTGAAATGGCCACGCAAGTCCTTTTCTTGGAAGCGGGATCTTTGCTCTTGAAGTTTAGTGCAGTCTGATCAACAGATGTACGTGGAACACCTTCCGCGTCAGCACCGTAGCAGATGCTACCTTCGTGGAGCCTGCCGGTGATGGGGTGGACGGGACTAGACAGCGTGAAGGGGGCACAAAGCAGGGGCCGTGGGGGCCCCGGGGGCACCCAGCCTGGCTTGGCAGGCACGTAAGCGTGTGGGAGGCAGGTCCTGGCTTAGATGCGGGAGAGGAGCAGGGGGCCAGCCATCATCCATCAGCCCTGCCACGTCCTGTAGCCAGCTCTCTGCCCCCAGGGGCGGGGCTGTATGGACCATACCTTTCAGCCTCTCGCCCTCGGCTCCAGTGAGGTTTGAGCAGCAATATCCCCAGTGGGGTCTGCAGGGAGGGAGAGTGAGGTCAGAGGCTGTACCCCTGACTCCTTCCAGGTGGGTCCCGGGTGGGCTGTGGCCCCGCCCCCTGGGTGTAGCTGCTCCTCCCCCAGCACCATCTCTGCTCTTAGGGTCCAGTTACCTGCCAGCCCGTGGTCCCATGGGCACGTGATGGGGCTCGGTGTGGAGTCCAGCCCCACTTCCCAAGCACAGGGAGAGGGATCTAAATGGCGCCCCCTCCCAGCACGAATGTCTCACCCTCTCTAACCGGGTATAAATGAGACTAGCCCACTTGAAACAGCAGCCCGTAATCAAGCACTAAACTGCATGACAGAGACTGGTATGCTGTAGAGCCAGGGCCTCCAGGGAAGGCCGGGCTGGCGAGGAGAGGCCCTCCCCAGCTGGAGGTTGGCACAGACCAGTGATGCTCAGAGTGCATTCCCCAGAGCAGCAGCAGCAGCACCAGCCTGGAGACTGGTTAGAAATGCAGGGTCACAGGCCCCGCCGTAGACCTTGAATAGGGCCCAGCGAGCTGCATTTTAACTCCATGGGATTCTGCTTCACAGAAACAAGCTAGGTGGTGGGAGTGAGGTGGGTTTGCTTGTTGTGGGTAGAGGGAGGGGACCAGATAGTGACGAGCCTGGGCACCTGGTGGGAAAAAGAAGATCGAGTGGGGACAGTGATAAGAGAACAGACTGTATGATTTCAGTACCTTTAGACCAAGAGATTTTTGCACCGTGTTTTACGTTTCTGGATATGTTCTAGTGTCTCCTAGTTTATAGTCTGCAGGAACTTGAATAGAATTTGTATTTTACTGTTGTGTGAAAATTGTGTAAATCTTAATCATGTTGAATTGGTTCATGGTGATTTTCAGGTCTCCTGCGGTTGTTCAGTCGCTCAGTCATGTCGGACTCTTTGTGACCCCATGGACCACAGCACGCCAGGCTTCCCTGACCTTTACTATCTCCTGGAGTTTGCACAAACTCATGTTCATTGAGTCAGTGACACCATCCAACCATTTCATCCTCAGTTGTCCCCTTCTCCTTCTGCCCTCAATCTTTCCCAGCATCAGGGTCTTTTCCAGTGAGTCAGCTCTTCACATCAAGTGGAGTTTCAGCTTCAGTCCTTCCAATGAATATTCAGGATGGATTTCCTTTAGGCTTGAATGGTTTGATCTCCCTGCTGTCCAAGGGACTCTCAAGAGTCTTCTCCAATACCACAGCTTGAAGACATCAGTTCTTCAGTGCCCAGCCCTCTTTATGGTCCAGTTTTCACATCAAGTCTACTATATCCTTCTACTTTTCTGTGTATTCATCCCATTAATTTTTGAGAATTTGATACTGAAACCCCAGCTAAAAATTTTGACATATCTACTTAAAAAAATAATTGTAATATGTAGCGGAGCTATGGGCTTCCCTAATAGCTCAGTTGGTAAAGAACTCGCCTGCAATGCAGGAGACCCCAGTTCGATTCCTGGGTCAGGAAGATCTGCTGGAAAAAGGACGGGCTACCCACTCCAGTGTTCTTGGGCTTCCCTTGTGGTTCAGCTGGTAAAGAATCTGCCTGCAACACAGGAGACCTGGGTTCGATTCCTGGGTTGAGAAGATCCCCTGGAGAAGGGAAAGGCTACCCACCCCAGTTTTCTGGCCTGGAGAATTCCATGGACTGTATAGTCCATGGGTTGCAAAGAGTTGGACACAACTGAGCGACTTTCACTTTCACTTTCATAATGAAACTGTATATAACTTTGTTCTGTATTCCAAGTCTCCTGTAAATGTATGGTCATACTTTCATAGTTTAAAAAAGAAAGAAAGAAAAAAATCTGGTGAAGAGTGAGCTCTGATCCCTGAAATTATAAAAGAGTAAAATGATGGAGAGTGGCCTGGAGGCGCATGGGCCTGGGGGTCTGGGGACAGTGTCCTCTCCTCCCTCCTCCAGGCCTGGGTGGTGCAGTGGAGCCAGACCACACGTGTTGTCCCCACTGGATGAGATATCGCGTTTTAAGTTGTTACTACTCTGTCTGATGTCTGGCACTCGGAGCTGCCATAATGGTTTCAGCTTTTGCATTTTGGTTGATTCTGATGCAGAGACATTATTTTACCAACAAAGGTCCATCTAGCCAAGGCTATGGTTTTTCCAGTAGTCATGTATGGATCTGAGAATTGGACTGTGAAGAAAGCTGAGCAGCAAAGAATCGATGCTTTTGAACTGTGGTGTTGGAGAAGACTCTTGAGAGTCCCATGGACTGCAAGGAGATCCAACCAGTCCATTCTGAAGGAGATCAGCCCTGGGATTTCTTTGGAAGGAATGATGCTAAAGCTGAAACTCCAGTACTTTGGCCACCTCATGCAAAGAGTTGACTCATTGGAAAAGACTCTGATGCTGGGAGGGATTTGGGGCAAGAGGAGAAGGGGATGCCAGAGGATGAGATGGCTGGATGGCATCACTGACTCGATGGCCGTGAGTCTGAGTGAACTCCGGGAGTTGGTGATGGACAGGGAGGCCTGGCGTGCTGTGATTCATGGGGTCGCAAAGAGTCGGACATGACTGAGCGACTGACCTGAACTGAACTGATGACCTGTCACGTGGTGCAGCGGGCTGGGAGGAGCTGTTAGAGACCCTCCATGAGGGATGTTAGGATTAGGACAAGGGGTTTTAAAGGAGATTTGCTGGGACAGAGCCTCCGAATACAGTGGGAGACCAGCCCTCGGCTTTAGGGGTTGCGCTGAGGGAGCCTCTGCAGAGCGATGGTGACAGTGGAATGAATGGCAGGCGCCCGGCACTGATCCGTGTGCTGTAGTCACCCCCTTGGGCCTCTGCAGCGAATGACTACGGACAGAAATGGATTCCCTGACAGTTCTGGGGACCAGATGTCTGAAGTGAGTATCGCTGGGCTGACCTTAGGGTTCTGGCAGAGTTGTTCCTCCTGGAAGCTCCGAGGGGGAGCCTGGTCCATGCACGGTTCCCGCCTTCTGTGGCTGCTGGCCATCCTCGGCTAGAGGGTGCGTCACTGCAGTCTCTGCCTCCGTCTCATGTGGTGAGCCCCTCCTTATGCACCTTCACATGGGCTTCTTTGTTTTCCCCCTAATTGATCTTATTGAGCTATAGCTGATTTACAGTGTTGTCGTAATCTCTGCTGTACGGCAAAGTGATCCAGTTCTGTGTACATACTTTCTTTTTCATATATATAGATATTTCATTGTGGTTTGTCACGGGATATCGAGTATAGTTTCCTGTGCTACGCAGTAGGACCTTGTTGCTGATCCATTCTACACATAATGGTTCGCATCTGCTCACCCCAAGCTCCCATTGCATCCCTCCTCCCCACCCGTTGGCAACCACGAGTCTGCTCTCAATGTCTGTAGGCCTGTCTCTGCTTTGTAGATAAGTTCATCTGTCTCATGTTTTAGATCCCTCATCTAAGTGGTATCACATGACACTTGTCTTTCTCTGTTTGACTTACTTCACTTAGTATGATCATCTCCAGGTCCGTCCCTGGTGCTGCAAATGGCATGATTTCATTCTTTTTTATGGCTGAGTAATATTCCATTGAGTGTACGTATATACACATGGGCTTCTAATAAGGACATGAGTCATTGGATTTAGGGCCCACCCAAACCCAGTGTGACCTCACTTTAACCAATTATATTGGGGTTTCCCAGGTGGTACTAGTGGTGGTAAAGAATCTATGTGCAATGCAGGAGATGTGCAGGAGATGTGGGTTTGATCCCTGGGTTGGGAAGATCCCCTGGAATAGGAAATGGCAACCCACTCCAGTATGCTTGCCTGGAGAATCCCATGGACAGAGGAGCCTGGCGGGCTTCAGTCCACGGAGTCACAAAAGAATCAGAAGCAACTGAGAGATTAAGCAGCAGCAGCAGCAGCAGCAGGGCCTCAAAGATCCTATTTCCTAATAAGGTCACGTTCTGAGGTTCTGGGTGAACGTGAATCTCAGGGAAGACACCACCAGCACAGTAGTACGTATATTTTTTAAAAAGACCGACAAAATGGAGACTGAAATGGTAGGTGAAGTAGAGAGAGGAGGTGGAGAAGAGGCATGGATGGCATTTCTTCTGGAGAAGGTTCTGTCCTGGCAGAAAGTGGACATCAGCGTGGGAGCAGACTGTGTGTGTGAGGGAAGATTTAGCATCTCTGTTTTGGAGCTGTGGTGTTTTCCTTGAGGAATATTCACTCCAAGCACTGGGCTAGGGCCCCTGGCTGGAGCAGGTACTCAGAGAATGAGGAGAGAGAGAGAGAGCTTGGAGGGGGTGGAGAAGGGCGTCCTGCTATGGGCGGAGGGGTCTGACTGCGCTCTTTAAACCCTCTTTCACAATTAAAAAAAAGAAGGTGGGCTGCCCTCCGCTTTCCAGACTGAAAAGGTTCCGTGTATGGAAATGTTGGCACTCTCGGCAGTCTTGTCATTGATAGTATTTTTAAGGGCCTACTCTGAGGCAGATTTAACTTGGGGATGAACAAAATAAATTCTGCTAGTACCTTAAAATAAACGTTTAATTTTAGAATAGTTTTAGATTTACATAAAAGTTGCAAACAGAGCAGAGTTTCTGAATCCCCCTGCACGCAGTTTCACCTATTGTTAATATTTTACATTAGAATGTTTGTCACAACTGATGGAACGGTATTGATACATTATTATCAATCAAGGGCAAACTTTATCCAGATTTCCTTAGTTTACCCCTTATGTCCTGTTTTGGTCTCGGGATCCCATCTGGGATTATATTTAGTCATAGCGGCTTCTTAGGCTCCCCTGGACTGACAGTTTCTCAGATTTTCCTCGTTCTTGTTTAACCTTGACAGTTGTGCAGAGTACTGTCCTTCAATTTGGGTTTGCCTTTTTCCCGATTAGACTCAGGGCGGGTTTAGGGAGAAAGACCGCAGAGACACAGTGGTGCTCTCATCACATCTGCCAAGGGTGCATCCTGTCTGCATGACTTGCCGCTGTTGACCTTCACCTCGATTACCTGGCTGAGGTGTGTTTGTCGGGCTTCTCCCCCTTGTCACACCTCCACACTGTGTGGTTTAGGAGGAAGCCAGCGTGCACAGGCCACACTTACGGGGCAGAGAGTATGCTCTACTACCCAAAGGATAAAGTATCCACATAAATTATTTGGAACTTTCCTGCTTGGGGGCGTGTCCTCCTCGTGTGCTTATTCCATCACGTGTTTGTATCAGTGTGAACCTGTGGATATTTATTGGATAGTTTGGGGTATAATCCAGTACTACGTTATTTATCCTGTGGCGCAGAGTGTGCCAGCTTTGGCTCTTCCCATTGGCTCCTGTGTCCCTTTGCCATGCCCCACCCCCCATCAGTGTGAGTTTTGTGAGCACTTCCTTACCTTCTGGTGCCATAAGATGCTCCAGGCTCATATTGGATGTTCCCTGTCCCAGCCCTAGTTTCGGGCTTTTCCCCAAGGGTCCCTGGTTCCTTTTGTTGTAGAGTGGGATCAGAAACCAAGGCGTGGGCCCCGGGTCTCTCAGCAGGCAGAGCTAGGAAATAGATGTCTGTGCAGGCTCCCCTGTTATTACGGACCTGTGTGTCTCTGTCTTTGTTAAGCTAGACGTGCGTTCACGCTGCTGCCTCCTCCTCCGCTCCGTTCCTCCTGGTTCGTTCTAGTCCTACCCCCTTGCTGGTCTGTCATCTTCCTCTCCAGTGGCCAGAAGCCGGTTCCTACCATCCGCTGGTGCATCCACCAGTTGTTCAGTTCTCGTGCTCACACACTGTGGTTTCAGAGCTATTAACCCATGGCCCCGTGGGAAGCAAGTTTGCCAGCCATTATTAGAATACGGTACTTATGTGCAATGCCTTTTGTAGTCTTCCAGTCTCTACTCATTTCCAGAATTCCTCTGTTGGCCCCTTTCCTCTCCACCCCCTTCCATGTGGTCGTATTGTGTATTTCTAACGCGGTTGGTTAGATTCTTTTGTCACAATCTGCATTCCGTCATGGGGTTCCTCAATCTCCTAACTGAACGTTATTTGCATATATTAGGGCTCACTCTTAATAAAATAATAAAAGGATCTGTGGGTTTTGACAGCTGTGTAGTGTCATTTGTCCACCATTACAATATCACACAAAATAGCCTTGCCACCCCCAAGAACCTCTGTGCTTCACCTGGTCATACCATTTCCAGTCTCTGGCAACCTCTGACCCACTTTCTGTCTCTATAGTTTAACTTTTTATAAAGTGTATAGCCTCTCAGACTGGCTCCTTTCACTCAGCAATTTGGATTTAAGATTCATCCACGGTTGCGTGGATTGGTTCATTCCTGTTATCACTGAATCCTATTGCGTTGCCTGCATGGACTGTAGTTTGTTTACCCCTCACCCACTGAAGGACCTCTTGGTTACTTCCAGTTTTGACAGCTTTATGGCATCACCGACTCGATGGACATGAGTTTGAGCAAACTCCAGGAGATAGTGAAGGACAGGGAAGCCTGGCATGCTGCAGTCCATGGGATCGCAAAGAGTTGGACGCGACTTATCAACTGAACAGCAACAAATATTAAATGCAGGTTTTGTGTAGGCGTAAGTTTTCAAATCAGTTGGGCAAATACTTAGTGTCCAGAACAATTATTGGATCCTATGGTAAAATTTGGGGTTTCCCAGGTGGCTCAGTGGCAAAGAATCTGTCTGCCAGTGCAGGAGACAAGGGTTCGATCCCTGGGTCAGAAAGATCCCCTGGAGAAGGAAATGGCAAACCCACTCCAGTATTCTTGCCTGGGAAGTCTCATGGACAGAGGAGCCAGGTGGGCTACAGCCCATGGGGTGGCAAAAGGGTCAGACACGACTTAACAACTAAGCAACAACCACAGTGGTAAAGTTTATAAGCCTTAGTTTGGTAAGAAACTGCCAGACTGTCTTCCAAAGTGGGCTGCCCCATTTTGCATTCCCACCGGCTCCGAAGAAGAGTTCCTGTTGCTCTGCCTCCTGGCCAGCAGTTGGTACGTGGTCTGTGTTCTGGACTTTGGCCCTCCTGATAGGTGGAATAGACCTATCTCATTATTGTCTTCATTTGCATTTCCCTAATGACAAAAGATATTGAGCATCTTTTCATATGCTTATTTGCCATCTGTATATATTCTTTGGTGAGGTGTCTGTTCAGATCTTTTGCCCATTTTTTTAATTGGGCTTTTCATTTTCTTTCTGTTGAATTTTAAGAGTTCTTTTCCTATTCTGTATACACGTCCTTCATCAGATATGTGACTTGAAAATATTTTCCCCCGGTCTAGGAATTGTCTTTTCATTCTCTTAATGATGTCATTCAGCTAAAGTTTTGGGTTTTTTTGTTTTTTTTTTTTCATTTTAATGAGGCCTAAGCTTTTAATTTTTCTTCTCTCATGGATGTGCTTTGGTGTTATATCTGAAAACTCATCAGCAAACTCAGGGTCACACAGATTTTTCTCCTGTGTTTTCATCTAGAAGTTTTGCGGTTGTACAGGTTACACGTAGGTCCCTCCTGAGTGGTCCCTTCTGAGTGGCTGGGTTTGTTGTTTCAGAGTTGTCTTTACCTTTGTCGACTCTGCTAGCATTTTGAAACGGATGTCCTTTCTCTTTCTACGTTACCTTAAGTCCCATAAAGTTCCCTTGAAAAGGGAAAGGTCCTAATTGCCTTTTCTGCTTGTCTTCCAGCAAGACCACTGGTGCAGACCTTGCCTTTAAGAACCACGGTCAACAACGGCACTGTGGTACCAAAGAAACCCAGTGGCTCCCTGCCAGCGCCCCCGGGGGCCCGGAGAGAACCCGCTGTGCCTGCCGCAGCCAAGAGGTAGGCAAGAGGCGCCTTCGATGAAAGCTGCGGCAACTCGGATGCTGAAATCAGCATTAGTCTTTTGTATGACACTTGAATATTTCTCCTTTGAGTTAAAGCTTGTGAAAGCGCAATATTTGGTGTGTTGCCAAAACAGAACCCGTGTTGATTTATTATTCTGCTTTTTTTTTAGATATAATCACAGACTCTGATTTTACATTCACTAAAGCCACAGTGTACCATTTTGTGTTTCTGCTTAAACTTCACTTTTAATTAAAAAAAAAAAAGTGGGAGTATGACCTATACAAAAAAATGAATACGCCGTTCTCAGGTCTCAAGGGTTTGGAATACAGCAAAATTCAGACTGCTGTACCGAGCTTAAATTTTTGTCAGTAAAATTTGGATGGCATTTAACAGTGGAGTTTCAGCTGTTGATGTTTGTCAGATAGCGCGTAGGTCGCTCTTAATTTTTTCACAATTTCACAATTGTCATATTAAAATTGTAGATTTTATATGCCAGCCTACTTTTCCAAATTTTTATGCTCTAAAAAACAAAACACCTGTTGGTCATCTGGCACGGAAAGTGGTAAAGAAATTCTTCTGCAATGCGGCCTCATGAGCTTCTAAGAACTTGCAGCGTTATTAAAATGCTACCTGCTGTATAGGTGCTGGGGATTCAGTGTGCCCTGCCCTGCGCTGGGGTACCCCGTGGGTTGATGAGAGTGGATCTGAGGCTGCATTGTGACTCAGAATGAAAATACAGCAACCCCATCGTATCTTCTAGATACAGGGTGTTTCTGCAGAGACTCGTCGTTGAGCAGAGTTGCACGGTGTTTCGTCAGATAGAGCTCTGTGTACTTATTGTTTGTGAATTTTGAGAAAATTGATTTTGCAGGGCTTTTTGAACTTTAAAATGAAATTCTTGGCCTCATTTCATACCTTTTTATTACTTACTTGAATCATTTATTTATAATCAACATGAAATGACCTTCTGGATCCTAACCAGCAGCAGTAGATGTAGACTGTCTTTTATTCATCTAGATGTTGTAAGGCTGACAATTCTGACTTTTTTTTAAGTTTCAGGTTGTCATCTGTAACCATTTCCTCCTTTTTTTTTTTTCATTGTGGAAAAAAAAAACCCACAACAAAAAACACATCACATTAAACTTAGCACCTTAGCTATTTTTAGTGTACAGGTCAGTAGTGTCAAGTATATTCTCGTTGTTTTACTGCAGATCTCCAGAACTTTTTCATGTTGCAAAACTGAAACTATACCTCTTAAACAGTAAGTCCTCCCCAGAACCCTTGGTGATCACGCTTTTCCTTTCTGTTTCTATGATTTTGACAACATCAGATGTTCCGTCTGAGTGGGATCACACAGTATCCATCCTTTTGTGGCTGACTTGACATAATATGCTCAAAGTTCATTCACATTGTAGCTTGTAACAAGATTTCCTTCTTTTTTAAGGCTGCGTAACATTCTTTGTGCATATATATACCACCTTTTCTTCATCCATTCATGTTGATGGACATTTGGGTTGCTTCCACCTCTTGCCTATTGTAATAATGCTGCAGTGAATGTAGGTGTACAAATATCTCTTTGAGATCCTGCTTCGAAATCTTTGGGGGAATATACCCCAAAGTGGATTGTTAAATCATTTGGTGTTAGGTTGGTACAAAAGTAATTGCAGATTTGCATTGCTGAACTTGGCCATTTGATATTGGAATACGTTCTTAAATAAATGTGGTTGTGTTATATATTATTTTAATGAGCATTTCTTGCTTTATGTTTTTTGCTAATGACTTACTACTTGATATTTATTTTATATTTATTTTAGACTAGGGAAATGATATTAGACAAAAAGCAAATTCAAGCAGTTTTCTTATTCGAGTTCAAAATGGGTCACAGAGTAGTGGAGACAACTCACAGCATCAACACTGTATCTGGCCCGGGAACTGAACGGCGCAACGGGGCTTCAGGAAGCTTTGCAGAGGAGACGAGAGCCTTGAGGATGAGGGCTCAGTGACTGGCCGTCGGCAGCTGACAGTAACCAGTTGAGAGGATCATCTAAGCTGATCCTTTTAAAACTACACGAGAAGTTGCCCAAGAACTCAAAGTCGACCATTCTCCAGTCATTTGGCAAATTGGAAAGGTGAAAAAGCTTGATAAGTGAGTGCCTCGTGAGCTTCCAAAAGGCAAAAAAATCATTTTGCAATGTTGTCTTCTCTTCTCACAACAGCAGACCATTTCTCAGATTGTGACATGCAATGAAAAGTAGACTTTATACAACAACGGGCAATGACTAGCTCGGTGGCTGAACCGAGAAGAAACTCCAAACACTTCCCAAAACCAAACCTGCACCAAAAAAATGCCACAGCCACTGTTAGGTGGTCTGCTGCGCGTCTGATCCACTACAGCTTTCTGAGTCCTGGTGAAAGCATTGCATCTGAGAACTGTGCTCAGCAAATCCACGAGACACACTGAAAACTGCAGTGGCTGCAGCCGGCATCGGTCCAAAGAATGGGCCGATTCTTTTCCACGACAGTGCCCAACCGCACGTTACTCGACCAGTGCTTCAAAAGTTGAACAAAATGCTCTACAAAGCTTTGCCTCGTCTGCCATATTCACCTGACCTCTTGCCAACTGATTACCACTTCTTCAAGCATTTCAACAACTTTTTGCAGGGAAAACACTTCCACAGCCAGCAGGAGGCAGAAAACGCTTTCCAAGAGTTCCTCAAACCCCAAAGCATGGATTTTTACATGGCAGGAATAAACGAACTCATTTCTCATTGGCAAAAATGCACTGATTGCACTGGTTCCTATTTTGTTTAATAAAGACATGATTGAGCCTACTTGTAATGATGTAAAATCCACAGTCTGAGACTGCAATTATGTCTGCACCAACTTAATAATTCAATCTTTAACTTCTTGAGAAACGTCATAATGTTTTCCTTAATGATTGCACCATTTTACATTTGAGGAGCTTGGCGGTCTACAATCCATTGGGGTCACAGATGAGTCTGACACGATTTAGCAACTAAAGCAATGACAACATCTATCTTTATTCCAGTACCACGCTGTCTTGATCACTGTTACTTTGTAGTACGTTTTGAAATCAGGAAATGTGAGTCCTCCAGTTTTGTTCTCCTTTTTCAAGATTGTTTTGGCTATTTGGATCCCTTGGGATTTCATATGAATTTTAGAATTTTTTTCTACAAACGATGCCATTGGTATTTTGATAGGGATTGCATTGAATCTATAAATCATTTTGGGTAGTATGGACATTTTAACATATTAAGTCCTCCAATTCCACAGAGGATGACTTACCATTTCTTTGTATCTTCTTTGATTTTTTTCAGCATTGTTTAATAGTTTTCTGTCTATAAGTCTTTCAACTTCTTGGTTAAGTTTATTCCTAAGTACTTTGTCCTTTTCGATGCTATCATAAATGGGGTTGTTAATTTCCTTTTTAGATTGGTCATTGTTAGTGGATAGAAATGGAACTGATTTTTGTGTTTTGTTTTTTGTATTCAGTAACTTTAGTGAAATTGTTTATCTGTCGTAACAGTTTTTTGTGGAATCTTTAGGGTTTTCTACATATAAAATCATGTCATCTGCAAAGAGAGATGATTTTACTTTCTTTTTTCCAACTTTGGCTGCCTTTTACTTCTTTTTCACATCTAATTGCTCTGGCTTGAACTCCCAGTACTACGTTCAATAGTAGTGGCGAGAGGGAGTATCCTTACCTTATTCCTGACGTTAGAGGAAAGGCTTTCAGTCTTTCACCATTGAGTATGATGCTCATTGTGGGCTTTTCATTTTTACTTTTTGACTTCTACTATGTTGAGGCGGTTTTCTCCTCTTCCTATTTGGTTGAGTGTGTTTATTATGAAGGGTGTTACTTTTTGACTTCTACTATGTTGAGGTGGTTCTCTCCTCTTCCTATTTGGTTGAGTGTGTTTATTATGAAGGGTGTTACTTTTTGACTTCTACTATGTTGAGGCGGTTCTCTCCTCTTCCTATTTGGTTGAGTGTGTTTATTATGAAGGGTGTTACTTTTTGACTTCTACTATGTTGAGGCGGTTTTCTCCTCTTCCTATTTGGTTGAGTGTGTTTATTATGAAGGGTGTTACTTTTTGACTTCTACTATGTTGAGGCGGTTCTCTCCTCTTCCTATTTGGTTGAGTGTGTTTATTATGAAGGGTGTTACTTTTTGACTTCTACTATGTTGAGGCGGTTCTCTCCTCTTCCTATTTGGTTGAGTGTGTTTATTATGAAGGGTGTTACTTTTTGACTTCTACTATGTTGAGGCGGTTTTCTCCTCTTCCTATTTGGTTGAGTGTGTTTATTATGAAGGGTGTTACTTTTTGACTTCTACTATGTTGAGGCGGTTTTCTCCTCTTCCTATTTGGTTGAGTGTGTTTATTATGAAGGGTGTTACTTTTTGACTTCTACTATGTTGAGGCGGTTCTCTCCTCTTCCTATTTGGTTGAGTGTGTTTATTATGAAGGGTGTTACTTTTTGACTTCTACTATGTTGAGGTGGTTTTCTCCTCTTCCTATTTGGTTAAGTGTGTTTATTATGAAGGGTGTTCAATTTTGTCGAGTGCTTTTTCTGCACCAGTTGAGATGATGGTGTGATTTTTGTCTCCTTCTGTTAATGGGGTGTATTGTATTAATTTTCTTATATCGAACGGTCCTTGCATTCCAGGTGGAAAACCCACTTGCTCATGGTGTGTAATCCTTTGAATGTGCTGATAAATTCAGTTCAGTAGTTGTTGCTCGCTCGCTCATTCGGGTTCTGCTCTGTTGACCCCGTGAACTGCGGCACACCAGGATTCCCTGTCCTTCACTGCCTCCTGGAGTTTGCTCACACTCATGTGCGTTGCACTGGTGATACCATCCCCCTGTCTCATTTGCTGCCGCCTTCCTCTCCTCCTGCTTTCAGTCTTTCCCAGCATCAGGGTCTTTTCCAACGAGTCAGCTCTTCACATCAGCAGAAAGTATTGGCCAAAGTATTGGAGCTTCAGCTTCAGCATCAGTCCTTCCAGTGAATATTCAGGGTTGATTTCCTTTAGGATTGACTAGTTGGATCTCCTTGCTGTCCAAGGGACTCTTAAGAGTCTTCTCCAGCACCGAGGCTCGAAGGCATTGCTTATTCATAGTAGTCTCACAATCCTTTTTATGTCTGTGACATCAGTTGTAATATTCTCTTTTGTTTCGAGTTTTAGTTATCGCAGTCTTCTCTTTTTTTTCTAGTTTAATGGAGGAGTTAGCGCTTTTATTGGTCTTTTAAAAAAAATCAACTCTTGGTTTCTTGATTTTTTTTCTATTGTTTTTCTTTTCTCTATTTTGTTCATCTCCGCTATAATCTTTATTTTTACTCTCCCTCTGTTAACTTTTGGTTTTATTTATTGTTGTTTTTTCCTACTTCCTTGAGAAGTAGAAATAAAGTTAATTTGTTGATTTGAGATCTGTGTTTTCATAGCTATAAACTTCTCTGTTAGTACTGCTCTCTGCATCCCACGCGTTTTGGAACCTTTTTTGTTTGTTTTCATTTGTTTCCAGATATTTTCTAAATTCTCTTGTGATTTTTTCTTTAACTCATTAGCTGTTTAAGAGTGGGTTGTTTAATTTCAAGGTTGACTTTTTAAGGTAGCAAATAGTTAATGAAAAATGAGATTCTTTGTCTTCATTCTTGAAGATTCACTTTTATAATTGAGATCTCTTTATGTATTTGGAGTTTAAGTAAAATAAAAAAATTTTCAGAGCAAAACATGATAAAAGTAAAATTTGAAATGCAGATAGAATTTCTAGCTTTCAGTTCATTTCATGAGAGCTTATGTCAAGTATTCTTGCACTTTGTTTTTGTAGAAGCCTCTGCGTTTGATCCAAAGTAACTAGTACTCTGCTGCAGAATCTAATTGATTTGTTTTTGTTCAGTCACTCAGTCATGTCCAACTCTTTGAAACCCCATGGACTGCAGCACATCAGGCTTCTCTGTCTTCCACTGTCTTCCAGAACTTGCTCAAACTCATGTCCATTGAGTCAGTAATACCATCCCACTATCTCATCCTCTGTCACCCTGTTCTCCTCTTGCCCTTAATCTTTCCCAGCATCAAGGTGTTTTTCAGTGAGTTGGCTCTTCACATCAGGTGGCCAGAGTATTAGAGCTTCAGCTTCAGGATGAGTCCTTCCAATGAATATTCAGAGTTGATTTCCTTTAGGATTGACTGGTGCTATCCCCTTGCAGTCCAAGGGATGCTCAAGAGTCTTCTCCAGCACCACAGTTTGATAGCATCAATTCTTTGTGCTCAGCCTTCTTTATGGTCCACCTCTCACATCCATACATGACTACTAGAAAAGCTATAGCTTTGACTATGGTCAAAGTCAGCAAAGTGATGTCTCTCCTTTTTAATACGCTGTCTACTTTTCCACAGAGACAAGGAGGCACAGTGGTGTTTCAGCCCCTCTTTAAATCAGTGATGATGGCAGAAATCATTTTTGATGATAATATAATAAAAGCCTACAAAGCACCAAGCTTTTAATGCCATTATCACTAATCCTCAAAACAGCCTTCCAAGGGACATATTATTATCCCTGTTTTACCAATAGGTAAACTGAGGCTCAGAGAAGTGAAGTAACTGGTCTGGGATCAAGTGAGTGGAGAGAACATGGGCTCAAACCCAGGTCTGTCTGGCGCCAGAGCTCACACTCCTTTCACTGTGATGGGCTGGTTCTTGCAAAGATTTCCAGGTCAGCGCTTGCATCTCCTTATAAAAAAAAGTGCTCCATATAATTACTCTTTGGAAACCATCCCTCTTGTGTACCCTTGTGTAGATGATGCTCGTTAGAAACAGTGATGTTCTGAGAAGCCCCGAGAGTGCTGACAGGAGCAGCAGGCAGGGGTGAGGGTGGCTGAGCAGAGATGCCGGCAGCTTGCGTCTCTGAGAGACAGACCTGCCCATTGATAAGGGGCTGCAAGCCCTGAACCCCCAGGTCAGGACCCAGGCCTGTGCTGTGAGAGAGCCCTGGGTCCTCTGCTCCTCCAGGTATGAAGGAGCTCATGGACAGGGCTCGTCCTCAGCAATATTATCTTGCAAGGAAAGAAGGAAGGGAGGATAATTAGTAACCATCACATTTGATACGGGCTGCCCCAGTGGCTCAGCGGGTAAAGAATCCACCAGCACTGCAGGAGACACAGGAGACTCGGGTTCGATTCCTGGATCGGGAAGATCCCCTGGAGAAGGAAATGGCTACTTGCTCCAGTATTCTTACCTGGGAAATCCCATGGACAGAGGAGCCTGATGGGCTACCATCCAAAGGATCGCTGAGCAACGACTGAGCCAATTAAGCATGCATACTTTATATATGTGTATGCATTAGCACTTTGGAAAGTTTTTTTGTATATCAGACAATTTTAAATCTTTATTGAACTTGTTACAACATTGCTTGTGTTGTTTATGTTCTGGCATTTTGGCCATGAGACATGTGGGATCTTAGTTCCCGGCACGGGGACCGGATCTGCACCGCTGCACTGGACGCTGAGGTCTTAACCCCTGGACCACTGGGAAAACCCTGTATATCAGCATTTAGACAATAAGCTTCCTCCTATAAATATTCTTAGTCCTCTGTAGACTTTTCTTTTTCTGTGACAAAATGATCAGTCATAGTCATTTGATAAGCTGTTGTTTAGCGGTCAACTAGAAATACGTGGTTTTCTAGATTGTCTGAAACTCTTGGTTTTCAGCATAAGGCGTAGTGATTCACTTACTTTGTTTCTTTGCTTTATATGGGCTTCCGTGGATCTGAATTCTCATCCATCTGGAAGTTGGAAACCCAAACAGTGGCCTGTTAACAGTTACTCTGTGATAAAGTTCCTATAGATCTCTCCTGAGGAGAGAGAGTTTTGAAAACAGAAGCAAGCTGGGCATTCTGACTGTTAGGAGTAAAACAACCTCCAAGACATTTAAAATACATGTACAATCGTGTTAGAATTTTTCTGTAATCAGAGTTCTAAATTAAACGAACTGGGGCGTCTGCGGCGTCTGGATGGGTATATGTTTGTTTTCTTTTCTCGGGTTTTTTCAGCCTAGTACTGAAGAACAAAATCCCCTTTGGAAATTGTCCAGCACCCAGGGGTTGTGCTTTGTGTTGCCAATTAAGACTTCGATTGGGGGCTTGATTTGGAATCCTTGGGAAAAGCTTTGTTTCCATTAGTCAAAGAAGAAAAGGCAGAGAATCCGGGAAGACGTTGTAGGTCGTACCTTGCTCAGTGGGGATGCTGAAGCTGACAATAGAACAACATTCCCACTGGCTCAAAACGGAGACAATCACTCATTCTTTCCACCCCTAAGTAGAGCTTTACAATAGCGCAGAGCTGTGAGAAGAGAGATCAAAAGAACAAAACTGGTGCAAAAAGAGAGCATTATTTTTAAAATGCTCCGCTCCAATTGGAAGATAGTATGGTAAATATCCATGGTTTCCAAACAAACAGCTGACAGTCCTTTGGAAAAATAGCTGCACTCATTAGCAAGACAGTGTTTGTGAAAGCCCCGAAGTCAGCACCAGGTGCTTAAGGATTTAAATCTGCTTCGGGTTCTTGTTTCGTTTTTCTAATATATTTATCATTGAGATCCACTGAGATGTATGTGTTAAATTCATATTCTGAGTCTGATCTCTGCAACAAGACTAGAGATGGGAGTATTATGCTGTTGAACAGAGGAAGATGAATTGGCACCTACCCTCTTATCAGAAAGGATGCAGTTCCCCGGTCTGGGCTCAGGTTGTGAAATGTTAGTCGCCCAGTCTTGTCTGACTCTTTGTGACCCCATGGACTGTAGCCCTCTGGCCTCCTCTGTCCATGGAATCTTACAGACAAGAATACTGGAGTGGGTAGCCATTCCCTTCTCCAGGGGATCTTCCCAACCCAGGCATCGAACTCGGGTCTCCTGCATTGCAGGTGGATTCTTTACCATCTGAGCCTCCAGGGAAGCCCCCTAGGCTCAGGTAGTTGACTTCATATGATAGAAAAAAAAAAAAAACCAACTTATTTTCATGTGTCAAATTCTCTAAGACCACCAGGCTTCTTAGAAAATACCTTTTTGCTGTTGCAATGATGTCTTTAGCCTTTCTTAATTATTGACGTGTGTGACTTCAGTCTGTCACAGTTCCCTCACCCTTGCAGGACAAAAGCCAGGTTAGTTCTGGTCCCTGCTGACTTGCCAGTGCTCAGCACAGCGCCCAGTATAAGTTGATTCCAAGTATTTGTCGAGCATGTGCTCAGTCATGTCCAACTCTTTATGACCCCATGGACTGTAGCCCACCAGGCTCCTCTGTCAAAGGGATTCTCCAGACAAGAATACTGGAGTGGTTGCCATTTCCTGCCCGCATTTGTCAAGTAGATAATTCTTCTAATCTAGTGTTAATCACTCCAGCTGTCATGACAGATGACCTCATTAGAAAATCTCTGGTCACGCATACAAGCTTCCCCTTAAGATTCATATTTTTTTTCAATTGTAAAAATTTGGGATCTTTTCCCCAAGATTTTGGAAAGCCAATTCTTGGTTCCAGATCACATAATGAAAGAAAGACATCAGTCATGGTAGCTTATTACACTTAGAGTTAGTATCTAAGCTTGAGAAGAAACATGGCCACTTTTCCTCTGCTCTCCATTTGCAGAGATACAGTTTTACATCTGAAATTTAGTTTAAGTCGGCAAAAGCCATCGAATGCAACTGCGGTGTAGTGTAAAGAACTATTACGTTTTCAGAACTTAGAAAGTATGGAATTTGGGAGTGGGGGCCGAGAGCAGAAGGGAAAAGAAGAAATGGTGGTATTATTAGTGCATTTCTACACCAGACGTATTTGCCTTAAGCACTAAAAAATGTGTGATTATACATTCTCTCCCAAGCTAGGACTTCTACCACTTTGAAAATAAAGAGCGTGATTTTACCCTTGCTGTCCTGAGGGAACATAACTTCTTTGGTTACTCCCTGCTGGTTATTGCAGGAGGCTCCTCACAGAGTGTATACAGTATTAACTCCTTCTGACCGCCCTTGTTCCTGCAAGTGTCTTGTCTTCAAGCTCTATTTTCTGTCCTTGGCTTTGAGTCCTAGTAAGTCCTCTTTAATTCATAAGAGCCCTTGGCTCTCAAAAGGAAATTTCTTGTTCTTCTTGAGTATACAACAATAGTAGATTAAACAAAAAAAAAGATTAACATGTTAATGCAAATGTGCAAATAACAAATATCTTGAAAGGGTTGTGATGGGTTATATCCAAGTCTATATATGCAGACCGAAATGCTTTCCTGTTTTAATGTGCAGTGTATTCTGTAATTTATTGAAGTTTACAAAAATAATTTTCCATGCTTTTATTACTACACTCACGTTTATTCTGCACGCCTCTCATACATAGATTAAACAGGTCTGTGAGCCTTCTCAGTGCTTACACACTGAACAGATCCACGGCCAGGTGAGGGGCACTTAGACTTCCAGTGTAACCTTCCTGATGCCGCTTGCCCGTTTCACCTGCTGCTAGTGTAGTCGCTTAGAGGGTCTTACCTGATGCCTGCCATTGCTCAAGTCTTAAATCATGTAGCTGTTACTACTTCTTCCCTAGGTGTTGTTAACTAAGAGATTCAGCAGAGAGCCAGGGGTCGTGACCTCAGCCGTTTGACTTTATACCCTGAAGCCATCCCCCCATCTGTCGTTGTTGTTGTTGTGCAGCGGCTCGGTCACATCGGACTCTTTGCAGCTCCAAGAACTGCAACACACCAGGCTTCCCTGTCCTTCACTGTCTCCCAGAGTCTGCTCAGACTCATATCCATTGAGTCAATGATGCCATCCAACCATGTCATCCTCTGTTGCCCTCTTCTCCTCCTGCCTTCAGTCTTTCCCAGCATCAGGGTCTTTCCAGTAAGCCAGCTCTTTGCATCAGGTGGCCAAAGCTTTGGAGCTTCAACTTCAGCATCAGTCCTTCCAATGAATATTCAGGTTTGATTTCCTTTAGGATTGACTCGTCTGATATCCTTGTAGTCCAAGGTACTCTCAAGAATGTTCTCCAACGCCACAGTTCAAAGCATCAATTCTTCGGCATTCACCCTTTTTTAAAGTCCAGCTCTCACGTCCATACATGACAACTGAAAAAACCATAGCTTTGACTATACGGGTGTTTGGCGGCAAAGTGATGTCTCTGCTTTTTAATATGCTGTCTAGGTGTGTCGTAGCTTTTCTTCCAAGGAGCAGGCATCTTTTAATTTCATGGCTGCAGTCACTGTCTGCAGTGACCATGGAGCCCAGGAAAATAAAGTCTGTAGAATAGGAATGATGATACATTCACTGGGGATTCGAGGTTTAAATTCAATGATGCGTATGAAATGCAAAACTCTTCATAGATGTGAACTGTTGCTGCCCGCGGCTGCATCACTGTCCTCGCTCTCTTCACTCAAGATCGCCCCTCTTCACTCTTCCAGGAGCTAGGTTGAGTGCTAATTATTAGCAAATCGGCTAACGTTTGCTATCATTGATTAGCAGTCACGGTGTTTCAGCTCTTTAAGGGTGCTTTATACAAGCTTTCAAATTGCCATGAACTTGCCCTGAACTCCCACAAGGACGCCACAGAGGTGATGCTGGAGGCTGCCAGCTGCCAGGGCGGGGTGCCTGAGAGCCTCATGTCAGATGCTCGACAGAGAACAGTCTCGAGACATGAACTGAGCTTGGTGTTTATCATCACTGGAAGATCTTGAACTTTAGCACAAAGCCTTCTGTAACTTGTAGACTTCAATCCTAAATTTCAGAAATGTAATGCTCTCCCAAGAGCTGTAATTTCCTTGTCCTCAAATTGAGTGTTCTAAAAATTCACATTTTGCTCTTAAGGCACACCCGTGTGGATCCCAGCTGTGAGATCCCGGTGCTGTCAATTCAGAGTTTCCTCAGTGACTGAAGAGCCTACGCAGAAAGTGTCTTCCACTCATTGTGATCATGCTCATCTTATTTATGTTTGCTCACTCAGAGAACGAGATGTTTTTTTCAAAAACCAATACACCCTACAGTTTTAAAAAAAACATGCTAAGAGCTTCTTTACTGACTGGTTGGACATGACAGAGGAAGAAGGACTGAAATGGGCTGGAAGGAAGGCAGAGATGAGCAGGAAAAGGGAATGAAGGGAAGACTGGGGGCATCCCATGTGCAAAGCTCTTGCCCGTTTGGTGCTATTTCATTGTGAGAAAGGAAGGCATGTCCAGCCCAGCGGTAGTAGCCTTGCTGTCTCGGGCTCCTGGGCTCCTGTCTCCTCCTGATGGAACTTTAGGTCCCATGCACCCTCTCCTGGCTCCGTGCTCACTGGAGCCTCTGAGGCTCCATCATCAAGGTCCCCTCCTCCACCCACAGCCCCAGCACTTTAACCGTCCTCCCTGGGTTCTTGCTTCTCTGGTCTCTCCAGGTTTCTCTGCCTCCTGAGATTCCCAGGGCAGTTCTTCAGCCCACCTTGTCCACCTCATTTCTCTTTTCCAGGAGGCAAAGGTTCTCCTCATTTCCATCTCCTCTCCTTCCCGGTGTGGAGATGCCCTCTGCGTCTGTGGTTCAGTAACCCCACTGACGTTGGCGTCCTGAGCCCCGTCCTGGGTTGCAGACTTACGTTCTTGCCCACCTGCACCTCAACTCTCTGCATCCACACCAGACCCCCCCACACACAGTCCTGCCAGGGGGCAGCTCCTCCATTCACCCTTCTTTTTTATTCTCATGGAGCAGGTGCTATATGATGGCATCTCCCTGTGCTCCTTTGTCAGTGTGACACTCCCGTGTATTGTTTTATTTATTTCTCCTTTCATTTAATAAATATTTATCAAGCTTCTCTACTAGACTCTGCACAGAATATAAGAATGATAAATGAGATGAGATTTCAGGAGACATATGACCTGATGATGAAGATTTAAAAAAAAAAAAAAAAAACTTTACAGGTTGTCTGTAGCATGCTTCCAGGCTCCGAGAGCAGACCACCAAGCTACAGCCCCTGCCCTGGCTAACTGACCCCTCACCTCTGTGGGTTACTGTGCAGGGGTACCCCTTTTCCTAGGACGGGCTCCTGCCTATTATGTAACTGCAGCATATCCAAGGCACTCATTTTCTCTCTCCCAGAAATTCACAGTCTTCAGAAAGTCTTCCCTAGACATCCCACAGCAGTCTTCCAACTACTCTAGGCCCTCTGGTTATACAGAAGGAAGCAAGCACTTGCGTGGGACCCCTCGAAACGAGGCACCCCACAGAGAGCGGGTTGCGTTTGCCCCACGTGTGCCTTTAGACCAGAGCTCTCCAGTAGCAGCCCTGCTGACCTTTGGGTCTGGACCAGCTTTGTCATAGCGCTCTCCTGGGCTTTAGAAGGGTATTTGGGGCTTCCCAGGTGGCACTAGTGGTAAAGGACCCATCTGCCAATGCAAGGGACGTGGGTTCAGTCCCTGGGTCAGGACGATCTGCTGGAGGAGGGCACGGCAACTCGCTCTAAGTGGGTTAGTATTCTTGCGTGGAAAATCCCATAGACAGAGGAGCCTGGCAGGCTGCAGTCCATGGGGTCTCAGGGTCAGACACGACCGAAGTGACTTAGCTGGAGCAGTGGCTGCTGCTACACCCATCAGATCCCTGGCGTCCACCCATTAGATGTAGCAGCTCTCCCTGCTCCCCAGTTGTGACAAGCCAAAGTGTCCCTGGGGGGCAGAGTCACCCCTGGCTGAGCACCACTGGTCTAGACTGAAGCCTACACAAGGGTCACCTCCCGATAAGGCCGTGGTATTCATGGTACTCATGAATATTCATGATACTAATACTCATGGTGTTGTTGGAGTTGCTACCTTTCACCTTCCCTGATGACCTTGAACTTCACTAACTGTTACAAAGGCAAGAAGCATAGATCTCAAGTGACATTCTGAAAAAATTTTTGATCTCTGTAGTAAGGAATTTAGAACCAGTCTATCTTTTAAATATCCACATGGAAATAGGATGTTCTATGTATATGTTTTCGCATTCAGCACTAGGACAAAACCACTCCGGGAAGGAGCTCTCTGTCATTTCACTGTCTTTCCTTCGCACTTTCAGTACCGTCAAGAGGACCAGCTCATCTGAACGGGTGTCTCCTGGCGGTCGAAGGGAAAGCTATGGGGATTCCAAAGGGAACCGGAACCGCACAGGATCCACCAGCAGTTCTTCTAGTGGCAAAAAGAACAGTGAAAGGTAAGGGGCGTCTTCCCGCCCGTGCCTGCCGTTCCGATGTTGTCTGACCTCTCTTCCCCAGCGGTGAATCCGAAGGCCCCCCTAATGTGCACATAAGCAAGGAGCCCTCGTGGCTCGTGCGCCTTCTCCGGACGTCACTGTGGGCTCGGCAGACAGCTCCTGGTCACAGCTCACCCCAGCTACCAGCCAGGTGGAGAACTGTGACTTCAACTCCCTATGCATGCAGGAGGCATTCTTGAGAACTTGCTTAGTACCAACTCCATGGAATTTGGGAAGCTTCTGAATTGATAATGTGTGGGACACTTTATATTTCTAAAACTCTCAGCTCCCCCTTTTTTTTTTTGGCTGCATTGGGTCTTCGTTGCTGTGCACGGGCTTTCTCTAGTTGTGGAACACAGTCTCTAGAGCACAAGGGCTCAGTCGTCGCAGCATACAGGCTTAGCTGCCTAGTGGCATTAAACCTGTGTCCCCTGCATTGGAAGGTGGATTCTTAACCACTGGACCACCAGGAAAGATCCACTCAGCTGCCATTTTAAAGTTAACTTTAGTGGCTTAAGTTTGTCAACAACATTTTCTACGACAGACTGGGTAAAAAGTTGTAATTGCATGATTTGTCAGAAATTATTTTTAATATCGAGCTAACACCAGAAATAGGAACCACTTTCTTTCTGGTTTCATGAGTCTTTTTCTTTGAGGTTGGTTTATAATGGATTATGATAACTCCCTGTTAAACTCAATGGCACCCCACTCTAGTACTCTTGCCTGGAAAATCCCATGGATGGAGGAGCCTGGTAGGCTGCAGTTCATGGGGTCGCGAAGAGTCGGACACGACTGAGCAACTTCACTTTCACTCTTCACTTCCATGCCTTGGAGAAGGAAATGGCAACCCACTCCAGTGTTCTTGCCTGGAGAATCCCAGGGATGGGGGAGCCTGATGGGCTGCCGTCTATGGGGTCGCACAGAGTTGGACACGACTTAGCAGCAGCAACATTTTATTAGTGAGAGCTAATTTGGGGCATTTTAACAGCTTGTTTTACGTCTAAGAATGTATTGTGTATATGAGGACAGTTTCTCTGTATATATCTACTCAACATACTTTATTCTTTCTTTTTAAACATCGTGCTTTAAATTTTATTCTCTGTTGAGCAAAGCTTAGGAAGGAATTTCAGCTTCACAGGCTAACCATGTTTTGTTTTTTGTTTTTTTTCCAAATGTTCATGTAAGGAGAAGGCTTAGTCATAAAGCGGTGGACTCCAACCCACAGGCCGTAAAAGTTCCAAGTTTGTAAGTCCACTCTGATTCAGTCCTGTAAAAGAAGCTTAAGCTCTTTTTTGGTTTTATTCCTAAAAGACATGCTTTGTATAAAGAGATTGCAAGCACCTCTCATGTCTCTGGCAGGTCAAATCCACAGCCAATTAACAATCTCAAAACCACTGACATGGGGCTGTTGTCTAATTTAGACTATTAGGACTTCTTATCAGAAGATTATGCTAATTGGGTGATAATACCTTGGAAATAAGACCAAGTGGTTACAGCAGCAGCAGAGCATGAGTAAGTGGGAGATGCAGGGTGGCCTTTAGGCTTCTCTGAATTTAGGGTAAGCTCGGAAGTTGACCTGAGATGTCGAGCTCTAGGCAGTTCTTAAAAACTTGGCTCCTTCTCTGCACATCTGATTTGTATTAAGAATTTCCAGAAAGAATCTGCATTGTGCAAACTCCAGATCTGTTGTATCTTTTAAGTCCTATGTCTTAGCTCAGTGTGCTGGGTAAATATTTCCATGAAAGATATTTACAAAGTGTGTTGTTTTTTTTTTAATGCCAGGAAATTTTGATTTAGAAATGAAGGACTGGGAAAATTTACTAATCATTTTCTAAAAATAATTCAGGCAACTGAACATGGCCATTTAAACATAAGTTCCTTGTCTCATTAGATCCCAAGAATAGTTGAGACCCACGTAGTGCTGGACTCTTGAAAATCACTTGGACTGCAAGGAGATCCAACCAGTTAATCCTAAAGGAAGTCAACCCTAAATATTCATTGGAAGGACTGATGTTCAAACTGAAGCTCCAGTACGTTGGCCACCTGATTCAAAGGGCCAACTCATTGCAAAAGACCCTGATGCTGGGAAAGATTGAGGGCTGGAGGAGAAGGGGACAGCAGAGGATGAGACGGTTAGATAGCCTCACCAACTGAATGGACATGAATCTGAGCAAACTCTGGGAGATAGTGAAGGACAGGTGTGCTATAGTCCAGGGGGTCACAAAGAGTCAGACACAACTTAGCAACTCAACAACAGCAACACCACGTGTAGTGCTGAACTGGTTGAGTTGCACCTAAGGAGTTTCAAAGAGAAAGTTCCTGCCTTCTGTGGGTCATTGCTGGTACTGGCAGATGCCTTTAGGGACCCATGGAAATGATGGCAGCGGTAACTCAGACAGAAGGAAGAAGCAGCTAGAAGCAATAGAGGTGAAGGTCAAGCCGCTGCATCCGTCACTGCCTGTCTACTTCCCTTCATCCTTCCGTTCCATTCCCCATCAAGAGCCCCTCTCTTGACCTGGAACTTGTACCAAACCAGAGCTGGAGTTTTATAGATCAATGCCCAGTCTCCAGGGCTTAAAGCAGGCAAAGAAAGGGATGGAAAGGTGCAATTCCGCTTTTAAACATTATGGTCCTCAGTAATCTAAGACAGCACGACCTCTTCCGCATCACACACAAATATCTGTCCACGGTCTTACCTTGTAACCCATTGTCCATGTGAGGTTACTATGCCTAGCAAGATGTAATGGAAAGGACACAGGTTCTGGAGTAGAAGAAAGATCTGGGTTTGTAAACAAACGTGGCCACTTCACTTCTCTGAGCCTCAGCTTTTACCCCTCTGTGAATGAAGGATTTTATATCTTAATGCCCTTGAATCTTGTCAGAGAGCTAACTGGTAAGAAAACACCCAGCACAGCACTTGGCACTCAGCAATGGCAGCTGTTGTAAATCATGGCCTGTTAGGGGAAAATATAGTTCGTGAGGCTTTCCAAAATTCTGAACTTGATTTTCCCCGATTGTAAGATGAAGGTGGTGGATGATGTCCGAAGTTGTTAGTCTTTATTCGGTCTAACACATACTAACTTACATCTACTGGACACTCTTATGAGTACAACCTGGATTTTGGCAAATTCTAATTGGCTGGGGAGACATAAAGTATTACACAGTCGCCCCAGGATGTCCAAGGGCTGTTGGTTCCAGGACCCCACCCCCATGCCCATCCCCAAATCCATGAACGCTCAAGTCCTTCAGTTTGTGGTTCTGCATCCACAGATTCAGCCAACCATGGATTCTTATGCTTGTGTTTGATCCCTTGGATGCAGACACAGAGGACTGACCATACATTCTCACGGTTGTTAGTGTCACATCAGAATGAACTGGTGTTCAAGCACTGAGACCCCCAGGAAAGCTCATCAGAACATGAGTGAGTGAGGGTGACCTTAGAGCTGTGACTTTGGGTCTGTCCTGATTCAGAGAAGAAGCAAGTCATTCACACCAGGTAGCGCTTGAACTTGTATCGGCCCCAAACCATTTGCTGTAAAGCTCGCAGCTACCACACCCCATATGCAAAGCTGTCTTAGCACACCTGGCACTTGGTGAAAATGAGAAAGAGGCTCCTTTCAGCATTCTTGTGTCTCTGTAATAATACAACAAATATAAAGCCATTTCCTATCAATTGTATAGATCTTACTGTCAAACATAAAGTAATAGTGTTTTGAGGTCCTAAACATTTACATTTTCTAAGATACATTAATTTATTGAATAATCATCATGTTTTATGTTCTTCCTGGTGGTCTCAGTCTTCTTGCTCATGTATCTCATTTCCTTTGGAAATGGTCACGGGAGTCAACAGTCTCTCTTGTGACGCTTTAGAATTTTATCTTAGAATAGTTAACATTTTAAAATATTTTCCTTGCAGTGAGCCACAGAATTTTAACAGCACTTATTAATCTTTGCACTGACACAATTTTCATAAGAACAAAAGCAATATTCAGCAATGTAATATTTACCTCATGTATTATTGATGGTATATTGTGAATATTAACAATTATTTATATAGTGATTTGTGTCATAATGAGGTACTTATTAAATTTAAATAGGGGCTTGATAGTAACACTCTGATAAACAACCTGTACTATCTAATGTAGCCGGTAACCTAATCCAAGAAAGGGGTTTTGTTTGTTTAAGTGTTTCATATCAGACAGAAAAACAGCTACTATTTAGAATGTACAGTTAATGTTGCTGGATTGATAAAATGTTTCAATTATCCAACTGGTTCCCCCATTGTCATTTTGAAGGGAATAAGGTATATCAACTTTGTAAGCAAGACACTTGGTTTCCATCAAAAAGTTGTTGCAGTGTGAGCTGATTTTGTTCAAGTGAGAAATGTTACAGCCATCTGCTGGAAACCTTGTTGTAACACACAAACTGCCCATCTTTGGAGTCAACAAATATGAAAAAAGCTTCAAAACTGTGAAGACGCCCACCACGTGCTGACTTGCCCTTGGACAGCCTTTAGTGTTGTGCAGCTGGCTGCTTTATCCAGGCTGCAAGGTCCAGAACCGCGAGCGGGACACTCAGCTCCATCCTTCTTGAAACTTCAGCCTCCAATGAGGAAGGCTTTTTTCTTTTTACTGAAGGATAATTGATTTACAATGTTGTGTTAGTTTCCGCTGCACAGCGAAGTAATTCAGTTACGTATATATACGTAGACGATGCCCACTCTAATGGCAGAAAATGAAGACGAACTAAAGAGCCTCTAGATGAGAGTGAAAGAGGAAAGTGAAAAAGCTGGCTTGAAACTCAACATTTAAAAAAAAAGTAAGATCGTGGCATCAGTTCCATCACTTCATGGCAAATAGAAAAAGTGGAAACAGTGACAGATGTTATTTTCTTAGGCTCCAAAATCACTGTGCACAGTGACTGCAGCCATGAAATTAAAAGGTGCTTGTTCCTTGGAAGGAAAGCTAATGTTTTAAAAAGCAGAGACATCACTTTGCCGCCAAACATCTGTATAGTCAAAGCTATATGGTTTTTCCAGTAGTAATGCATGGATGTGAGAGTTGGACCATAAAGAAAGCTGACTGCTGAAGAATTGACGCTTGCAAACTGTGGTGTTGGAGAAGACTCTTAAGAGTCCCTTGGACAGCAAGGAAGTCAAAACAGTCAATCCTAAAGGAAATCAATCCTGAATGTTCTTTGGAAGGACTGTTGGTGAAGCTGAAGCTCCATTACTTTGGCCACCTGATGGGAAGAGCCAACTCATTGGAAAAGACCCTGATGCTGGGAAAGGCTGAAGGCAAAAGAACAAGGGGCGGCAGAAGGTGAGACGGCATCACTGATTCAATGGACATTAATTTGAGCAAACTCCTGGAGGTAGTGGAGGATAGAGGAGCCTGGCATGCTGCAGTCCGTGGGGTCACAAAGGGGCAGACACGACTTAGTGAAGGAACAACAACAAATATATGAGTACAATACTGTGTGTATTCTTTTCCATTGTGGTTTATTATAAGATTTGTTACTATCGAATATGATTCCCTGTGCTGTACAGTAGGTCCTTGTTGCTTATCCATTCTAGATTTAATAGTTTGTATCTGCTAATTGCAAACTCCCAGTCTGTCCCTCCCCTGCCCTCTTCCCCTTGGCAGCCACAAGTCTGTTCTGTGTGTCTGGGAGTCTGTTTCTTTTTTATGGATAAGTTCAATTTGTATCATATTTTAGAGTCCACATATAAGTGATATCATTTGTCTTTGTCTGACTTCACTTATTATGACCATCTCTAGGTCCGTCCATATTGCTGCACGTGTCATGATTTCTTTCTTTTTCATGACTGAGCAGTATTCCATTGTGTATATACACGTGCACGGACACGCCTTCGTTATCCGTTCACCTGCTGATGGACATTTATGTTGCTCCCATGTCTTGGCTGCTGTGAGTAGTGCTGCTGTGGATATGGGGGTGCGTTATCCTTTTGAATTATACTTCTGTCCAAATAGATGCCCAGGAGTGGGACTGCTGGGTCATATAATAGCTCTCCTTTAGTTTTTTAAGGAACCTCCATGCCCACTCCACTACTCTTGCCTGGAAAATCCCATGGATGGAGGAGCCTGGAAGGCTGCAGTCCATGGGGTCGCTGAGGGGCGGACACAACTGAGCAACTTCACTTTCACTTTTCACTTTCATGCATATGGAGAAGGAAATGGCAACCCACTCCAGTGTTCTGGCCTGGAGAATCCAGGGACAGGGGAGCCTGGTGGGCTGCCATCTATGGGGTCGCACAGAGTGGGACAGGACTGAAGTGACTTAGCAACAACAATTAGCGTGCTGTTCTCCATAGTGGCTCCACAGTTTACCTTCCCACTGACAGTGTAGGAGGGTCCCCTTTTCTCCATACTAGCAGAGACAGTCTTTCTGGATGACACCTGGAGGTCCTTGTTGTTGTTCAGTCGCTCAGTCGTGTCCAGCTCTTTGTGACCCCATGGACTGCAGCACACCAGGCTTCCCAGTCCTTCACCACCTTCCAGACTTTGCTCAAACTCATGTCCGTGGAGTCGGTGCTGCCGTCCCACCATCTCATCCTCTGTCACCCCTTCTCCTCCTGCCCTCAATCTTTCCCAGCATCATGGTACTCTCCAGTGAGTCGGCTCTTCGCATCAGGTGGCCAAAGTATTGGAGCTTCAACTTCAACATCAGTCCTTCCAATGAATATTCAGGGTTGATTACCTTTAGGATTGACTGGTTTGATCTCCTTGCTGTTCAAGGGACTCTCAAGAGTCTTCTCCAACACCACAGTTCTAAAGCATCAATTCCTCGGCACTCAACTTTCCTTATGGTCCAACTCTCACATCCGTACACAACTACTGGAAAAGCCATCGCTTTGACTGTGTGGATGTTTGTCAGCAAAGTGATGTCTCTGCTTTTTCAATCACTGTCTAGGTTTGTCATAGCTTTTCTTCCAATGAACAAGCGTCTTTTAATTTCACGGCTGCAGTCACTGTCCTCACTGATTTTGGAGCCCAAGAAAATGAAGTCTGTCAGAGGTCCTTAAGGCTCAGCCTTGCTTTGGTTTTCCTTGAGCATCACTGATGGTGGGATCTAAATCTTAATGTTCGGCCTGGGTTCAAGTCCTTCATCCACTGGCTGCTCACCCTCTCTTGTGCCCTGATATCCACATCTGCCAACACTGGCTCCCACTTCCCCCAGCAGGATTTATTTTCCCTTGTGAAGTAATTTACTATTACACAAGGTAACCTGTGTTTGGGGATATCCAAATATACAAAAAGAGGAAAGGAAAACCCTCTATAATCATGGCAGTCAGAGGATTCGCAGCTCCCATTTTATTGTGTTTCCATCCAGACGTTATTTCTAGGGTGTTGTGTGTGTATAATTTTTACATAAATTATATTCTTCTGCACACATTTTGTAACCCTCTTTTTCATTTGCTGTGTAAGCATGCCTTTGTGTCAGGAAATATACTCTTACAACATTTTCTCAGATGAGGACCATCATTTACCTAGATGAACGCACTTTAATTGGGCATTTGGGAATCAGGAAGACTTTTCTAGTCCAGTCAGACCAGCCCAACCTCTGGAACAATGCCTGGCATACAGTAGGTGCTCGGCCTCTTAGTTGTGTCTGACTCTTTGTGGCCCCGTGGACTGTAGCTCACCAGGCTCCTCTGCCCATGGAATTTTCCAGGCATGAATACTGGTGTGGAGTGCCATTTCCTTCTCCAGGGGATCTTCTCAACCCAGGGATCAAGCCCACATCACTTACGTCTTCTGCATGGGCAGGAGGAGTCTTTACCACTAACGCCACCTGAGAAGCCCTTGTAGGTACAGTTCAGTTCAGTCACTCAATCGTGTCTGACTCTTTGCGACCCCATTAATCACAGCACGCCAGACCTCCCTGTCCATCACTGACTCCCGGAGTTCACCCAAACCCACGTCCATCGAGTTGGTGATGCCATCCAGCCATCTCATCCTCTGTCATCCCCTTTTCCTCCTGCCCCCAATCCCTCCCAGCATCAGAGTCTTTTCCAATGAGTCAACTCTTCGCATGAGGTGGCCAAAGTACTGGAGTTTCAGCTTTAAGATCATTCCTTCCAAAGAACACCCAGGGCTGATCTCCTTCAGAATGGACTGGTTGGATCTCCTTGCAGTGAACAGTATGAACAGTATGAACAGTAGGTACCCAATAAGTATTTGTTGAATGTATCTTTTTTACCCCAGCCAATATAACAGGAAGAATTTAGGCTTAAGGAGCGTCATGGCCATATCCGTTCTAATCCCAGCTCTGCCACTTTTGTTCTGGGACTGTGAACTAGTTACTTAATCTCACTGAGGTTCCTCTCAGCACCAGTGAAAACTAGCCCCTACCCACCGCCCAGGGCTGCTGTGAGGGTTAAACAAGATAGTGTCCGTCGGTAGCATCCTCGGCATAGGGCTTGCCAACCCTGGGACTCCATAGGTGATAGGCACCACTGTTATTTGCCTTCTCCATTCTAGTGTTTGGGCTGATGTTTGCACAGCTTTGCTCACCCCCGTCCTCAGTCCTGAGTGCCTCTCTTCTTCAGGACATTCCAGAATTCTCCAACTTCCGTTAGAGACCTCACAGAAATTCTGCCACCTTATTCAGTCACTTTCCCAGCACCGCTTGACTCACTGAGCCCCTGCTGTATGCGGGACACAGCATGAGGCATGGCGGGAAGTGGAAAGGAGCAGCCCACGAAGACTCGTGCTCTCAACAGACACAGTTGACACCCGCAGCTGAAAAGGGTCAATGTCCTCCATTTCCAAAGGTCGCTGCCCACACCAGGGAGGCAAAGGACAGTCAACTCAACAGGAATGTAGGTAAAAGGTGTGAGCAGAGGCAGTTCACCGAGAAAGAAGTACAAATAGCCAATTAATTAAGGAAAAGATGCTCAAACTCCGTCTTCATTAAAGTAACACAAATCTAAGTAAGAAAAATCTTTTTATTGTATTATAAAATCAAAAAGCCCAAAATCAAACAAATGCACAGCTCGGTGAGTGACAGCTTCTAACACTTAGTACATAGAGGCTCCCCTTGTCCTCAGTGACGTATGTATGTGTCTGGAGGCCTGACAGGGAGAGGAGAGCTCCAGCCAATCCTGCAAGACCCAACTCGGGATGCCCGTCTCTGGGAAGCCTGCCTGAGAGCCCCGGTCTGAGTTAGCCACCCTCCAGATTGCTTTGTTCCTGCCCATTAACCTTATGGGCTTCCCTGGTGGCTCAGATGGTAAAGAATCCGCCTACAGTGCGGGAGACGTGGGTTTGATACCTGGGTGAGGAAGATCCCCTGGCGAAGGATATGATAACTCACTCTAGTATTCTTGCCTGGGAAATCCCATGGGTACAGGAGCCTGGCAGGCCACAGTCCTTGGGGTGGCAAAGAGTCAGACACGACTCAGTGACTAACACACACATTAACTGTGTAACTCCCTCCCCACCTGCCAGGGGCGTCACCACCCTCCCCCCACCCGCTACACCTTTAAGCTTCAGGAGGGCATTAAAGAGCTGGGTCATTTTTTTTTTATTCTTTGTATTCCTAGCACTTTGCATAGGTCTGTCTGGCACACAGTAAGTGCTCAACAAGCATTCATTGAATGAATGAAAAAATGGTTCCCATATACTTGTTAAAACTGTGATCATTTAAGAACTAGGCAAATAGCACCACCTATTGGTGGGTGATTTTAACACTACATTTGGATTCTAAAACGTTTACACTGGAAATGAGGTGACTTAAATGAATCTTTTTTTTTTAATGAAAAGATTGTTTCAGTCTTTAAGCCAAGGGGTCATTTACTTTTTAACAAATGTTAAAATATATAAGCACTGATATTCTTTATTTTGTTTCAGTTTTGAGGCTGTTAGGTGAGGAGCTCAAAAAATACATGTAGGTTATTGTCAGTGAAATTAGGAGGAAGAGGGAAGATATTAACTAATAACCACATGTTAAGTATTTTGTTACATGTTATATTTGATCCTGAAGATACCCTGTGCCTCACAGTGCTTTTGGTCCTGTTTTATAGATGAAAGAATCTAGTGTTTGTGGAGGTGAAGTGATTTGCCCAAATAAAACACAAATCCAGCTGACTTCAAAATCTCTGCCCCTTCTGCTGTGTTAAACTAAAGTATTGGTTGGAGATGTCTATGAATCAGTAGTTTTTGACCCCAATAGTGACTTCTAAATATTTTAAATCTATAGTTCCTGAATGACCCTACTTGTATTATAGTTAAAAGCTGCTTACTTAGGGCAGGTTATAAAAGAATCATCATTTACGTAGCAGAGTATTTTGACTTCCAACAGGGATTATATTCCATCAAGTGAAATCATTTTCAGGAGTCATGGTACCGTGTTCTGGGAGGTACCATTTTTATAGATGAGTAAGTCTCAGGAGAAAAAAAAGTTTAACTTTGGAACAGTGTCTTCCTCGACCAGGCCTCCTTAATCATTTAATGAAGCAAGCACGTCTTCTCAGAAGCATCTGGCCCGTTTCAGTCCTCCCGAATCCCCGTCTCCCAGAGTGCCCTGTTACACAGGCCACCGATGTGGCAGAGACCTGCTCTCAGGACTTTGGGGTAAATTAGTAACAGATACGAAAATGCTAGGGCTTCCCTGGTGGCTCAGATGGTAAAGAATTCGCCTGCCAATGCAGGAGACCTGGCTTCAGTCCCTGAGTGGGGAAGATCCCCTGGAGAAGGAAATGGCAGCCCACTCCAGTATACTTGCCTAGAGAATTCCATGGACAGAGGAGCCTGGCGGCAACAGTCATGGGGTCGCAAAGAGTCGGACACGACTGAGCGACTAACACTTTCACCTTCACAAACACGCTAAGTGCAGATTCCACCACAGGGCTAGAGTTTGGGAATATTCATTGCATCCGAGTCTGAACGAATTCTTGGCAGGACTCTCTTCCCCTGACACACACCCAGCCTGCAGTGCGGCATCTGAATTATGGCAGATGAAGGGGGAAGTAGTCGCTTGTGACAGCCCTGGCACCCAAAGTCCACACTGAATATTTACGGGGATTTTGTGCCACGTGACTTGGTCCTGGGCGGTTATAGCCACTTCATGGGTGTGAACTCGCAGCTTCCGGTGGGAGCTTTTCTTTGTGCCCACTGTCTGGCTTCCTCTCGCTGCCTTCATATCCAGCTACTGGTCTGGGGAAGGCTCCAGATGACCTCACCTCCCCCCTTGACCCCCCGGTACTGCTTATACGAGGAGGAGTCATTCAGAGAGTCTCCTGAACCGTCCCGCCCTAGGGAGAGTACAGCCAAGCCAAGCTTTTTCAGCAGATCGCCTTCCTGCCAAAAAAAACAACCGCACCGGAGGGCACCACTGTTCCTTTAGGAGACACTGGCCCCGGCCGCTAATGCCGGACCAGCCTAGAGATGAGGGTCTGCCTGCCGGGATGGAGATCCTTCCGCCCCTGTGGGCGCGCTTCCGTCCTGCACCTCCATCAGTGCTGACTCCGGACTTGGATGGGCATGAAGGGAGCCTCACTCTGCTTCCCTCCCCGCCCCCCACGCCACCCCTGGGGACCAGGCCTTAGCTGCAGAGGCTGTGTGAAGTCACCCACTTCAGTTTTCCCTGGAGTTCACACTGCGGAGTGGGTGACCAGAGACAGGCCACACAACACCTTGAGAGGCGGTCGTCTCTTCGTCTAAGTGGGTTCACAGCACGGGCCTGTTTCCAGCATGCTGGGTCTGAAGTTCTACCGAGGAGCTCACTCTCAGCTCTACTGATGCTGAGTTCAGGATCGGATAGGTGATGGGCGCCCGGCTCCCGTGAGCTGATGTTGACTGGGGCGACAGCGTCTTTAACTTCGGATCACTGTCGTCATCTGTTCTGTGGGTTTTCCCTTCTGTCCGCGGTTGGGAAGATTCATTATCCTTTATAGCTTTGCATTCATAAGACAGGCACTCGTGATTGGAATAGGCCCTTTCCCTGGCCTCTTGCCTTTCAGGAGGGTGGTGCGTTGGCAGGGATCATGGATTGTAAAGTAAATATATTAATAGTATATTTTTCTATAGAAATTTAACTTTCTAAAATAATGAAACATAGCAATAGTATGTTTCCTAAATATACTTTGTATGAGTCACTCAGTCGTGTCCAACTCTTTGTGATCTTATGAACTGTATCCTGCCAGGCTCCTCTGTCCATGGAATTCTCCAGGGAAGAATACTGGAGAGGGCTGCCATTTCCTCCTCCAGGAGATCTTCCTAGGGATCCAGCCAGGGTCTCTTGCATTGCAGGCAGATTTTTTACCATTTGAGCCACCAGGGACGCCTGGTACCCAAAGGGTAGCCCATCGTTTAGAGCAGGATTTGAAGAACTATGAGCACTTCAGTACCTGATAGTTCTCAGTGACCTCCAGCTGATAACACTCAGGCTGCCTTTTTCTGATCTTTTAACAGAGATCTTTTTTCCATCTTCTTATGGTGCTTCAGCATCAGAATTCCACTAGCCTCCCTACATTTGGAGTTCATATTCCCCTATGAATGTTCTCTAAGAGAAACATAATCCGTAATTGCTCTTTTCTATCTCTTGGGAAGGTTCTGGGTTGCTTATATCTGTCTCACAGACTCGGCATCTTTCTACTTCCGTGATCAAAGTCATGATGGAAAAAAAAAATAGCTTTCCTGTCTTCTAATTCTCTGCCTAGCTTCCCTCACTGGCGGATGCGCTTTGTAGTGATCTGTTTTAGCTTTTCCTCTTGTGTCCTTGCCCTGCCTTGAATCTAATAAGATGTAAAATTTGGAGTTAAGACTTGTTCTTCCACTTAAAAAAAAATCAGAGGAGTGTCACTCCCTCCAATAACAAGAACAAGCCAGGTAAGCCCACCATAGAGCCATGGTCACTAAGTGATTCAATGAACTCCAACCCCCAAAGTGACAGGCCCCTCTTAGGAGGGACTGGGACCACTGCTGAAATCTTTGCAGAGCTGCAGGAAGAGGAGAAATGGGAGGAAGAGGAGGAAAGGAGCTGAAGGCTTCTAGAATCCTTCGAGGCCGGGTGTGGACCGGCATGGTGGTGTGGACTGGCGTGGGCGGACTCTCCGGAGCCCCAGGCTCAAGGTGAACCTTCGTGCACCCGTGCTCACGCACATGCACACACACACACATTCTTCCCACACAGCCAGGGAGTAGGACAGAGTCCTGAAGCCCCCCTCTCAGAGCCCAGGCACGGTAGTTGCTGAAGGATGCTCTACACTGGGCCTTTCATGGGAACCAAGTGCTGTTCAGCTGCCCTGAAGGAGGGACGAGGACCCTGAGAGGGGCCCTGGGGGGGCGGGGCGTGGTGAAGGCTGAGCATCAGCTGGGAGGATGGCAGGAAGCATCAGGCACCAGGCAGCACCAACTACTTTGGGGAGTGGTGGGGGGCAGCGGGGGCCAGGGCCGCTGAGACACGCCCCCGCCCCCAGCCCACCCGGCCAGATGCAGATCCACAGGGCCAGCCAAGTCAGAGGCAGGGAGGGCTCCAGACCCTACCAGCTTCCAGTCAGCAGCTGAAGGCTGTTACAGGCCCTGGGTCACAGCTGTGAACAGCAATCCCTGCCCTTCTGGGCTTCCCTCCTGATGGGGAGACACACAATAATGAAGATAAATCTGGGCTTCCCAGGTGGTGGTCATGGTAAAGAACCCGCCTGCCAACGCAGGAGATGGAAGAGACCCAGGTTCAATCCCTGGGTGGGGAAGATCCCCTGGAGGGGGAAATGGCAACCCACCCCGGTATTCTTGCCTGGAGAATCCTGTGGACAGAGGAGCCTGACGGGCTACAGTCCATGGGGTCACAAAGAGTCAAGACATGACTGAAGCGACTTAGCACACATGCATGGGCAGGGTGTGAGGAGCAGACGGGGCGGATCTGAGCACAGGCCCTGCCGTGTGCTGTCCCTGGGGTGGGGGCGGGGGCGGTGTCCAGGGGACGGGAAGCTGGGGTCCACGCCTAGCTTGGGAGGTGCTGACCCAGTCACAGGACAGCAAGGACAGAGCATCTGGAACTCCATGACTGAGAGGAGAGAGAGATGGGATCAGAAAAACATCGGAGTCCGTAGAGGTTGTTTGGGGCCTTCAGGGCCAGTAGAAGGCAGGCTGTGTGTTAAAGGTGTGCTGGACCCACAGAGTACTGTTTCGGTGACCCGTGGTTCATGTTCAGAAATCTTGCCCCATAGCAGATCCACCTCCTTGAGACACACTAAACCCCTTTCAAAGCATCAGCAAAGAGTTTCCCATATATATGGCATAATATCAACTGAAAATCAAGGCCGTTAATAAATGCTGTCATCTGTTGCATCATGGGATTAAGGGCAGTTTTTGCTGGCAGTGTTTCTCAGCGTATCCCGAGTTAAAAATAGAGGAGAAAAGTGGCATGAGGGTGTCATCTGCCCTGGTTTGCATCTTTCATTATGCGGACTCGGAAAATGCAGGCGCCTCTGCAGGACCGTGGTCCTCCCAGCCCCCCCGGGTGGATGTGGTTTAGTCGCTTCAGTCGTGTCTTACTCTTTGCGATCCCATGGACTATAACCCACCAGGCTCCTCTGTCCATTTGATTTCCCAGGTAAGAATACTGGAGTGGGTTGCCATTTCCTCCTCCAGGGGATCTTCCCAACGCAGGAATCAAACCCGAGTCTCCTGCATTGCAGGCAGATTCTTTACCAACTGAGCTACAAGGGAATCCCAAAATTTTGGGGGTGGGTTTCATTTATTTACTGTGTCTTGTTCTGTATGTTAAAGTGGGAGGTATTCTGGGAAGCGGGGGGCAGGAGCGAGCGGTGGGTACCGTGGAAGACGGCGTGGGCGTTGGAGTCTCGCAGACTTGAGTTCAAGGGCTGGCTCTGTGTTTGAACAGGATTCACTTCCTGCCGTCCTTGGGGGTCCCCTCCCCTGTCTGGCATGAGGTGGCAGTCTTCCCACGGGCAGCTGTCTGGTTGTCACCGGGAGGACTGTGCCCTCCTGCATTTGGTGGGGGCTCCCCGGGCAGGCCGTCTTGTGGGAAGCTCACCCCTCGGTGTGACCTCAGCCCGTCCGTGGTGTGCCCTTGGACAGGGTGGGCATCTGGCTTCCCAAGTGCAGTCATGGGGTCTCAGCCTGGTTGAGACAGTGGGGTCCCCCCATGTCCCAGGATGTGGCCACACCCCAATAGTCCTTATTCTTCCCTCCTTTCCTCCGCCCCCTCATCTTCCCCCCAAGAGCCATCCTCCTGGGAGTTGTTCAGTCACCCAGTTGTGTCTGACTCTTTGCGACCTCATGGAGTGCAGCACACCAGACCTCCCCGTCCCTCACCATCTCCCAAAGTTTGCCCAAGTCCGTGTCCATTGCATCGGTGGTGCCATCCAGCCATCTCATCCTCTGATGCCCTCTTCTCCTTCTGCCCTCAATCTCTGCCAGCATCAGGGACTTTTCTAGTGAGTTGGCTGTTTGCATCAGATGACCAAAATACTGAAGCTTCAGATTCAGCATCAGTTCTTCCAGCGAGTATTCAGGGTTGATTTCCCTTAAGAGTGACTGGTTTGATCTCCACACTGTCCAAGGGTCTTTCAGGCGTCTTCGCCAGCACCACAGTTCGAAGGCATCAATTCTTTGGCATTCTGCCTTCTTTATAGTCCAGCTCTCACAACCGTGCGTGACCACTGGGAAAACCACAGGCTTGACCGTACGGACCTTTGGCGGCAGAGTAGTGTCTCTGCTTTTCAGCACATCTAGGTTTGTCATAGCTTTCCTGCCAAGAAGCAGTTGTCCTCTGATTTCATGGCCTCAGTCACCATCCGCAGTGATTTTTGAGCCCAAGAAGAGGAAATCTGTCACTACTTCCACCTTTTCTCCTCCTGTTTGCCATAAAGTAACAGGGCCTGATGGCGTGATCTTAGTTTTTTAACATTTAGTTTTAAGCTGGCTCTTTCACCTCATCAAGAGGTTCTTTAGTTCCTCCCCTTTCGGGAGCCTGGTGCTTAAGTTCTCTCGCCAAAGCCCCTGAGACAGGAGTTTGCTAGTTTTAAGTCAGTTCTTCAAATAATCTGCCAGAAGCACGTGGGGAAGAAAAACAAACCTTTCTACGCATTTAGGCAGGGCTGTGCCCGTCTTGGTTAACCATGCGTTTTCCTTCTCCAAACCTTTCTTTGCTCTCATAAAAAGTACAGCTTTGGTGATAAAGTTGGGATTGTCATCCCTGGCACTTGGTTTTAAGCATTTTTGTTGACGCTGTTCCTCTTTGCGGTTACATGGCTTTGTGTTTCTTTTTAACATATGTTCTTCACTCGGCATCTGTGTGATGAACTAGTGTGGCTAGTGGGTGAGGGGTCTTCTGTGACTGAGACTAACCACCAGCCCATGCTTCCCTTTAAGAACTGTTTTGGGGGACTTCCCTGGTGGTCTGGCGGTTTAGACTTTGCCTTCCAGTGAGGGGATGTGGGTTCAACCCCTGGTCAGAGAGCTAAGATCCCAGATGCCTCCAGGCAGGGGAAACCAAAGCATAAAACAGAAGCAATATTGTAACAGATTCAATAAAGGCTTTAAAAAGGGTGCATATCGTAAGCTGATTTGCATTGTTGTATGGCAGAAACCAACACAATGCTATAAAAGCCATTTTCCTCCAATTAAACATAAATTTAGAAAGAAATAAAACCTATTTTGGTTTTGTCTCCACAGCAAACCCAAGGAGCCGGTCTTCAGCGCAGGTAAGGCTGGTTGAATGTCAGTGTGGGCGCCCCTTACTCACCGCGGTACTTGAGGGGCAGTAAGAAGTGGTTGTTCAGGGGCAGCTGGGATGGCGGGGTCTGTGTGGAGGGCCTGGGGGCTGAGTGCTCACTATCAGCCTGTACCTGGGGGTCTGGCGACTCACATCACTCAGAGACCACCCAGAAAAGGGTCATCAAGACTAAACCCTTCATTTGCCCCCATTTAAAACGGATTCAAGAGACATCCATAAGGAGAAAGAGTGACATGCCGTTACATGAAATTTCTCGGTTAAAACACCCTATTGCCTTTCTCCTCCCTTCCTTGCTAATGGGGGCTCTCCCATCACCAGCATTTGCCTTTCTCTTGAAAGGGAAAGTCTCTGATGTATCCAGTTACAACTTTATCTAAATGCGACTTTCTTTTTCTGCCTGTGATTTCCTAAACTGCCAACTAATAGTCCATATATATCTTTCCATGTATCTTTTCTAACACGTGTTATAATAAGGGAGCTGCTATTTTTAGAATAGTAAGCTTATTTGAAAGCATACTTAAAAATGCAAAATCTTTGACAAGATTTTGTGCAATGGGCTAAATAAATTCATTTAATTTTCCAAGTTTCTTTCCCCCCCTTAAGTTCAGCATCGAAACACGAGAGTCAGACTTTCCTATTTAAGCGCATGTGCCTCAATATTCATTTCATTTTCAGGAAGCATGAAGTTACTCACTGAAAATGTAATCGCCCTCAGCCTGCAGAGTAGGTCTGGTGTGCACTTGTCAGAACCCCTGAAATGTGTCCAGGTTTTTCTAGCGATGGGGGCGGGGGAGCCTCTGGGCCTGGGGGCTCAAGAGCGCCCCCTGCAGGCAGGCCAGTCACTCTCGCAGTGCCCCCTCATCTCTTTACCCAGCACTTCTGTCTCTGTCTCCGAAATCCCAAGGGAAACGCCGGGTGACGCACTGCAAAGGTAGGCGGCATTTCTGAAGCCTCATAGCTCTCTGAGCAAAGCTGCTCCCCAGGCTGCAGAAACTCTTTTCATACAGGCCACCAGCTACCCTCCTTGTATGAAAATGCTTTGTGATGCAAACCACATGGGTTTACTGGGCTTCAAAGCAGTCCTGAGCATTTACTCGGGCGGGTCTGAATGAGGAGCTAAAAACTAGACCTTCGGTGATGATTGGCTGATGACAAGAACTCTTTTTAAAATCTGTATAAATGTTAAGAGAGCTATAGGGCGAGCCCTGGATGCCCCGTTTTCTGGAACCTGCACTGCTGCTGGCCGCTCCCTGTGGCACCTCTGGGTTTGGGGGTTGTGTGCTGTTATCCTAACATGCCTGAAAAAAAGAACAAGCAAGCAGAGATTGCTTTCCCTCGCTGCGTTGTTTTTTTTTTTTTTTTTTTTTTTAAGATGTAGAATGTCTGACTTAGCTGTCCAGAACAGTGCCAAGGCTAACTCCAGAGCTTTTCTTCTCGGTCCAGTGACGTAGATCTGCCCATTAAGTCAACCTGTCATAAGGACTTTTCCAGTACATAACGATATACTCAAGTAGATATTCCATCTATATGGATGTTTGGTGTGTGCTGCAGGGTGACATTATATTCCCTTTATTCTAAATCTGCATTCCATGGTTCCCCTCTTACAAAGGGAATTCATGGAATCACTTGTCATTTAAGCCACCACACCCGCCCCTCTTTGTCCCCCTTCCATTGATCTACTGAGTGCCTTTTGGGTCTTCAGTTTTGATGGCCACACCGTCTGAAGAGCTGAGATGTGGTTGAGGGATGAATGAAGGGAAGGGGGCAGGTGAGGCGAGCGTGGGTAGATGCACAGAGCGGGTGGGTGTGTAGGTGGCAGAGACAGAGAGAGAAGGACCCCGGGGGTGGGGGGCAGTTGTGGCCAGTGATGTCGTATACAGGAAGAGGGGACAGGGCAGTTAGAGCGTTGGGTCCAGCAAGTAGGAGAGTAGGAGAAGGATCCCGAATCCAGTGTGGGCCTTGATGGGTTTGGTAGCTAAGATGACCAGGGTAGGGGGTGGGGGCCATACAAAAGCCTGCAGCCCTGGGGGCCTCCAATGGGCTCCTCCCAGTGGAACTGGGGAGGATGGAGCCTAGTGAGGAGCACTCTCACAGGAGCGCCACAGAACACAGCAGCTGGCATACTGGGCAGGAGTGAACACATGTTGGTTTTTACTTAAAAGTCAGATTTAATATGCAGAGTGAAGAGTGTGTCACATGCATGCATTTAAGACCTGGATTGCACACACCGTAAAAGTGCAACGGCCTCTCAGTTTTTAGGCAATATCGCATGTGGCTTTGTCTGAAAATCCTCAGGAATAAGGCTTACAAGACTAATTTGCGAATGTGGTACTTACAACGTTATAATCATTTTATGACTTCCTTAGCAGTTTCCTCTCTGGGCATAATTTTTCTGTTGAGTTATGGTACAGCCCCAACTGCCCGATTTAAATGCCATTAAGGGGCCCAGTCCTTTGATCTGCAGTGAAGCATCAGAATGCAGTGAGTTCTGAATCCAAACAGAATTCATCAGGAGCTCACAAGACATGTTCTTTGGCCTTATTATATCTTGAAAACTAGCCAGAAAACCCTAGATTGTTTGTCTTTGTTTAAAGTCAGGAGTGGCCCTTTGTTGGTGTATTACTGGATTTTACTTTCATCCCTGTAATTTATTAAAGATTCAGAAGTGATTTTGTTATAAAAATGTTTGTTCTAGAAAGGTTTATTCCCCAGCTTCTCCCTCTAATGGGTCTTTTGTCCTTTTCTTTTCTGTTTCTAGCTTTTCTTTGAGCATTTTCCTTTTTGCATGCATCCCAGCATGTACTTCTGCCGGTTTTGTGGCCTTTGCACTTGAATTATCCAATGTGAAAGATACATAAAGACACATTTTTTACATTGCACTATAACAAACCGATTTAAATATTGAAAGATATTTTATGAATTTTGATACTGCAATTGTATATCCATTGAACTCAATAAAAAAAAAATTTAAGTGGATTTCTTGTGTTAGTTGTAATTTTTTGGGGTGGCATTTTCCCCCTCCTGATGATAAAGAACCTATAGGCACTAAAATCTCTCATGGAGAATAATTGTTGGAGTCTAATTCTTTTCTGCCTATTATAATTTCTCACATTACTTAAGTAAGCAGAATGTCAAAGGCAAACAAGGTGAACATTTTTATTTCAAACTGTTTGTGTTTTAGTTAGTTTTCCCTAGGATTTTAATCAGAAATGACATAAAGGGCAACGTTTCTACTTTTGCATTGGAAGGATGGAGAAAATATAACTTTTTTTCAGGTACCCTGGGCACCAAGGTGTCTTACTGACGTCTTTGTTCTCTTCATAGAAGAAGGATATGTAAAAATGTTTCTTCGTGGACGCCCTGTTACCATGTACATGCCCAAAGATCAAGTGGATTCTTACAATTTGGAAGCAAAAGTAGAACTGCCAACCAAGAGACTGAAGCTGGAATGGGTGTATCCTTTATTCATTAAGTCTGCCCTGAAGTCATCAGTTGATGAGTGCTTTTATTGAAATTCAGTGGTAGAAACCCATAAAACTAAACCATGATGGCAAAAAGTTTTTAAACCCAAAGAAAGAAAGAGGGACTCCCTGGAAGGAAGGGCTAGCATTGCCCCTCAACCAAGTCGGGCTTTGGCCAAGCTTGGGAATCTTAACTTCAAGTTAGCAGTGACTAGGGACCTTCCTGGTAGGCCGGTGGTTAAGACTTTGCCTTCCGATGCAGGGGGTATGGGTTCGATCCGTGATTGAGGAACTAAGATCCCACGTGCCACAGGGTGGGATCTGAACATTGTAAATCAATGATACATCAATTTAAAAAAGCAAAAAAAAAAAAAAAAACAAACCTTAAAAAACAGTGACTAATTGAACATGAGTATGGACTCAGTACTAAATGAAAGGAATACAGTACAACGGATGGCTTAAGTTAAACGGACACAGAGCATCAATATAATACCACTGGGAAAAGGAAAAGCTCTCATAAGATCTAGGCCACAGAAATCTGAGTCAGCCATATGACTAGCGTTCTTGAAATAAAGCTGCTAGAATCTTCATAATATGAGGCTTGGGATAGTGAATGAACTACCAAGGAGGGAATAAAAGACAAGAAATCAAGAAACAGAGCCTGTGAAAGAGGGTGAAGTGTTGTTTTGGGGTTGTTTTTTTTTTAATTTTACTATTTTGTTTTACTTTAGAAACCCACAGAGTCCACCTTCCAGTCTATCCAGACTTTAAGACAAAGAGCAAAATCCTTTCTTCACCCTCAAACAGCTGTTTATTGAATACCAGTTTAATGCCAAACCCTGACAACAAATTACTTGAAGTTGGTTTAAACTGAAGCTATTGTTATTTCACTTAGAAGAATTACTATTTGAAATTATAAGATCATATTCCTTGGAAGTTTTTTGCAATTATTTCTGTACCTAAATTTCTCAAACTATTTTTTTATATTTCCGCATTCAGATGTCACTAAGTGTCCGCCTGCAGCTATTTTGCTGTCTGTATTGGCGCATGAAAAGTGACCCCGTTCTTCTTTAAGTCACTGCTTGTTTGAATTGGTTAAATCAAATCTGAAACACATCATTCAAGACCCAGTTGTTCAACCTACTCCCAACTCATATTTTAAAAGGTGGGAAACAGTGGAATTTGCAGCAAATGTGGTTTTTCACATCCAAGTTCAAGTGATGTTTTGCTCTGAAATAGTTTTCAAGCTTTGGAACCATATATGTTAAAATCTTAACAGGTTATTATCCCTGAGGAGCTGTGGATGGTTAGGACAAGGAGGACCTAAATTTGTTACCTTTTATTGATATATAGATACATGAGCCTCCCTGGTGGGTCAGATGGTAAAGAATCTGCCGGCAATGCAGAAGACCTGGGTTCCATCCCTGAGTCAGGAAGATCCCCTGGAGAAGGGAATGGCAACTCACTCCAATATTCTTTGCCAGAGAATTCCATGGACAGAGGAGCCTGGCAGGCTGCAGTCCATGGGGTCGCAGTCGGACACAAGTGAGCGACTAATACTTTCACTTTCCATGGCGGCGAGAGCCCAGAGAGCTAACACTAGACAACCAGGTGACCTCATATATGCATGTATACTGTTCACACCTTTTACATGTATTTTTTATAATGTAAAAAAAAATGTTTTAAGTGAAATACATAGGTGCCCATTTACAATAAGCAGTAAACTCATAATTGGTTTATAACTTAGACATGAAAGTCATTAACCAGTATCTGAAAATTTTCTTTTTAAATACTTTAAAATATAAGGAATGCCAAAACTCAACTTTTTTTCTCTTAGAATAGAATTTATAACCTCATACTGCTTAATATTTGAAACAATATAGCCACTTAACATAGAGGGTTTTCCAGGTGGTGCTAGTGGTAAAGACCATCCCCATGGAAAAGAAATGCAAAAAAGCAAAATGGCTGTCTGAAGAGGCCTTACAAATAGCTGTGAAAAGAAGAGAAGCGAGAAGCAAAGGAGAAAAGGAAAGATATAAGCATCTGAATGCAGAGTTCCAAAGAATAGCAAGAAGAGATAAGAAAGCCTTCCTCAGCGATCAATGCAAATAGAGGAAAACAACAGAATGGGAAAGACTAGAGATCTCTTCAAGAAAATTAGAGATACCAAGGGAACATTTTATGCAAAGATGGGCTCAATAAAGGACTGAAATGGTATGGACCTAACAGAAGCAGAAGATATTAAGAAGAGGTGGCAAGAATACACAGAAGAACTGTACAAAAAAGATCTTCATGACCCAGATAATCACAATGGTGTGATCACTGACCTAGAGCCAGACATCCTGGAATGTGAAGTCAAGTGGGCCTTAGAAAGCATCACTACGAACAAAGCTAGTGGAGGTGATGGAATTCCAGTTGAGCTATTTCAAATCCTGAAATACGATGCTGTGAAAGTGCTGCACTCAATATGCCAGCAAATTTGGAAAACTCAGCAGTGGCCACAGGACTGGAAAAGGTCAGTTTTCATTCCAATCCCAAAGAAAGGCAATGCCAAAGAATGCTCAAACTACCGCACAATTGCACTCATTTCACATGCTAGTAAAGTAATGCTCAAAATTCTCCAAGCCAGGCTTCAGCAATATATGAACCGTGAACTTCCAGATGTTCAAGCTGGTTTTTAGAAAAGGCAGAGAAACCAGAGATCAAATTGGCAACATCTGCTGGATCATCAAAAAAGCAAGAGAGTTCCAGAAAAATACCTATTTCTGCTTTATTGACTATGCCAAAGCCTTTGACTGTGTGGATCACAATAAACTGTGGAAAATTCTGAAAGAGATGGAAATACCAGACCACCTGACCTGCCTCTTGAGAAACCTATATGCAGGTCAGGAAGCAACAGTTAGAACTGGACATGGAACAACAGACTGGTTCCAAATAGGAAAAGGAGTACATCAAGGCTGTATATTGTCACCCTGCTTTACTTCTATGCAGAGTACATCATGAGAAACGCTGGGCTGGAAGAAGCACAAGCTGGAATCAAGATTGCCGGGAGAAATATCAATAACCTCAGATATGCAGATGACACCACCCTTATGGCAGAAAGTGAAGAGGAACTAAAAAGCCTCTTGATGAAAGTGAAAAAGTTGTCTTAAAGCTCAACATTCAGAAAACTAAGATCATGGCATCTGGTCCATCACTTCAGGGGAAATAGATGGGGAAACAGTGGAAACAGTGTCAGACTTTATTTTTCTGGGCTCCAAAATCACTACAGATGGTGACTGCAGCCATGAAATTAAAAGACGCTTACTCCTTGGAAGGAAAGTTATGACCAACCTGGATAGCATATTCAAAGCAGAGACATTACTTTGCCAACAAAGGTCCGTCTAGTCAAGGCTATGGTTTTTCCAGTGGTCATGTATGGATGTGAGAGTTGGACTGTGAAGAAAGCTGAGTGCCGAAGAATTGATGCTTTTAAACTGTGGTGTTGGAAAAGACTCTTGAGAGTCCCTTGGACTGCAAGGAGATCCAGTCAGTCCAGCCTAAAGGAAATCAGTCTTGAATATTCATTGGAAGGACCGATGCTGAAGCTGAAACTCCAATACTTTGGCCACCTGATGCGAAGAGTTGACTCATTTGAAAAGACCCTGGGAGGGATTGGGGGCAGGAGGAAGGAACTACAGAGAATGAGATGGCTGGATGGCATCACCGACTCGATGGACGTGAGTTTGGGTAAACTCCGGGAGTTGGTGATGGACAAGGAGGCCTGGCGTGCTGCGATTCATGGGGTTGCAAAGAGTCGGACACGACTGAGCGACTGAACTGAACTGAACTGAGTGGTAAAGAATCTACCTGCCAGTGCAGGAGACGCCAGAGACTTGGGTCTCTGGGTCAGGATGACCCACTGGAGTAGGAAATGGCAACCCTCTCCAGTATTGTTGCCTGGAAAATTCCACAGGCAGAGGAGCCTGGTGGGCTACAGTCCACGTGGTTGCAAAGAGTCAGACGCAACTGAGCACGCCTGCACGCACACAATGCTGTCAGATGTGTTTTGTTTTCCAAACAAGCTACAAAAGCCACTGACCGTAGTAGGATTCAAGTAATCTTCCAGCCATGGTTCTAGAGCCAGGCTGAGCCTCTCTCCCTCAGCACCAGCGTGACGGCAGTTTCAGGTCCCCTGTAGCAGGTGTGTGTCTCAGGATGACGATAACGTGGAGAGTTCAAAGATGACAAGATTCAGTGGCCCTGTTCTGCCTTTCAATTCCAGTCCCAGAAGCAAGCCCTTGGCTTTAAAAGTTAGATTCAAGACAGCAAGTGGACGCATTCTAGACTGTGGCCATGGTTCAGCAGATCTCAGCAAGTAGTGAGGTAACTAGAATAAACGGTATGCAGGAGAGGCAGCAGAAAGGAAAGAGAAAAAAAAATGAACAGAGTACCCCAGCATTCTCGGGAAATTAGTGTCAAGTCACCCTTCAGGTGACTTTGATTCTAGAGTCAGGATAGTACCTCTAACAGAATGTTATGGTCACCGGCCTTTCAGGAGACCAGCTTGGGAAAAATTTAAACCCAGCCTAGGTGTGAGGGAAACGTATCCACATAAGATTACAGCAGCTCAACGAAGTGGTGTAGGCCCTGGCCACTGATTTCCTGGATCCGTGACTGATGGGCCAAATCGAAGAGTTCACTTCCTAGTTATTACACAAGCGTCTGATCCAGTTCCTGTTAGCAGTAGAACAGCAAATCACCATGTTTCATCAAGCTGAATGGAACCCAGGTCTCCCGCATTGCAGGCAGATTCTTTACTATCAGAGCCACCAGGGAAGCCCAAAAATACTGGGGTGGGTGGCCTATCCCTTCTCCAGCAGATCTTCCCGGCCCAGAAATCGAACCGGGGTCTCCCTTATTGCAGGCGGATTCTTTACCAGCTGAGCTACCAGGTCATTATAATACATACTTTCAAAAAAACCCACACCTTTGTATTGTTAAAAAAAATATCAGCAATTTCCACTACATCAATTACCTTTTGCAACTTTATTGCCTGCCTATTGAGGGGGGTCCGATGTATTGAATATTTGGCACGGAGTATTTCAAATTTAGTCTTCTTTAAATTAGTGAAATTGATGGTAACAGTCACATAGAAATTTAGTGCCTGTCCCAGCTGAAGAAAGCTGATGTTTTGTTAGCTCCTAAAAGAAGGCAAGTTTTATCTTGACACGCACGAAGCTACGGGTACAGGGGTCGAGACTGCCGTAATAACCTGTACTTGCTCCCGACGGGCGAGACCGTCTATTTCATCGCGTCGGTGGTCGTGCTGTACAACGTGGAGGAGCAGCTTCAGAGGCATTACGCGGGCCACAATGACGACGTGAAGTGGTGAGTCCTCAAAACCGATGCCTGTGACGCCTGTGCAAAGGGCATTGGCAGAAAGGGTTCCGTGATGGATAGAACTACAGAGAAGCAGAGGGAGCTGAGAAAATGGGGTCTTTGAGAACAGCTCTTGTTTGTGCTCTGGGCTGTATTCTGGCTCCCTGGCGCTCTAAGACCCGTTCTTTGGTTTTCTCTTCTCATGACACATTGTCTTAAACAGCCGTGTTATGTAAACAGATAGCTCCAACAGACCCCTATCTGGAGGTCTTCTCGTGCTAATGGCTTCTAATTTGGGTGTGCAGTTTTTAATAAAAATGTTTTGCCTCTTGTTTCTGGCTGGGTCTGCTTTTCCTATAATTCATTTATACCTTTGGTAATGATTTTATATATCTTAGAAAGATGGGTGGATACATAGATGGGTTTATGTTATTTCTATTTGTCCTAAGTCCCTGATCAGTTATAAAAATCCTGCTGAAAAAAAAGATGATGTCTTTGCTGTTTGATGGACTCAAAATGACTTCTTAATAAAGACTGTACACTAATTAAGCAGTTCTGAGATCGAAGTGGTATTTCCCAATCAGGGGATGCATTTCCCTTGAGTTTGGTAATTCCCTATAGATAAAGAAATGAAGATGAAATGAAATATGTACCAATGGTCTAAGGTCTTTGGAAGCCCAGAGAATTTATCAAGAGTGTGTAAGAAATTGGACACTGTATATTTCTCACATTTAAATTTTTGACCAGAGTGTATTTGATCAAGGGAAAAGTGAAGCTTACCTTTAAAAGAGTAGACGTTTTCTGTTTTCTTTGTTTGGTTTGTTTGGGGTTTTGTGGGTTTTTTTTTTTTTTTTTTTTTTTTTGCAGTCTGAACGTTTAATCAACATAGACACATTGTTAATATAGGTAAATGAAACTATGAAAACTTGAGTTTGGACTTTCGTAAGAACAGATGTTTTATGAAGATCTCTTTTTAGCCTTGCAGTTCACCCCGATAGGGTCACAATAGCCACAGGACAAGTCGCAGGCACGTCCAAGGATGGAAAAGTGAGTAATCTTTTCATGTTTTTGTAATGAACTGGTAATACAAAATGATTTTTTTGACAATATTTTGCTGATGAATAAGCTGTTGGATATAATGTCTGTGAGCGTGCATGCTCAGCTGCTTCCGTCGTGTCCAACTCTGTGCGACCCCATGGACTGGAGCCCACCAGGATCCTCTATCCGTGTGATTCTCCAGGCAAGAATCCTGGAGTGGGTGGCCATTCCCTCCTCCAGGAGATCTTCCCAACCCAGAGATGGAACCCGTGTCTCTCACATCTCCTGCATTGGCAGGTGGGCTCTTTACCACTAGCACCATCACTTGGGAAGCTCAAATTTGAATTTAATCCTTTAATTTGAATTTTTATTGCAAATGAAAATTCTTACACTGACCTTAAAAAAAAAACCCCTTGAGCTCACGTTAATTTCAGCTAATTTTTAAATAGCATCGCTCTTGCCTAAGAAGTCATTAATTCTTCCAATATTATTTACTCACGTGATAAACATTAACATGTTGAGTTAAAATCATGAAAAATAATCGTTTGACTATGGGGCATTTTGCCTCTTCAGTGAATGAATCCCTTGTTATCATGACTTTAATCCATGGAGTGTGTGTCTATGTGTCATCTGCAAGGGCTGCTGGAAGGATTTTTGCAAAATTTTGTAAGCAAAGACTTCAGTTTGTATTTTAAGGAATCAGAGAAGGAGCTAGTGGAATTTGGCAAACACAGCAATTCAAAACTGGCTTCCACTTATTTACCACAATCTGTGGCCATTGTTATTTTATCCAAAACATCTAGTAACTTTTCTGATGTCTACTTTTGTATAGTCTATCAATGCACACTGTATAATCTGAAACTAATTACGTTAAGTATTTCCATTTTTATCCTGAGTGCTACCATTTTTCAGAAAGTATTTTAATAACATCAAATTTTAAATATTTATGCTATTTTCCATTAAAATCCTACACTTGAAAGGAGGTAATAGGAACAATGGAAATCAGACTGCTATTCTGTAAGCACACAGGGAACAGAGTCTTCTTCTTTTTTTTTTTTAAATGTTAAATGACCTTTAAAAGTTATTCGAGATCACTAGTAAATCATTTGTTCCTCCCTCTAGTGGATGAACTGTGTATTTCAGTTTCTGGCCTTGAAATGGTATCAGAGCCTTAGAGCCCTCTGAATAGCTGAGCTGTTCTTTCCATTTACAAGTGGAGAAGTCCAGAGAGGCCAAGTGACTGCAAACATCCAGCTACTTAGAGACAAATCCAGACTAGAGCCCAGTCCCCCCGTCCGTTGTGTACAAAGCTGGTCCTTTTCTTGATAAATCTGCTGGTGGTTCTGTGATGCTTTCTTCTATCAAGGAAGAGAAAAATTAGCACAGCTGAGAAAGTTTTGAACTAATCATAACCATTCTAAGCTTGTATTTGTGTATTATCAATCTCCTGTGGGGCCCAAGAATGTGAAGTTCTTAATACCACAGGTGGTAGTCATGATGATGAATTTAAACATGCTTACCCCTTAGTGGCAAGACAAACTTCAAAAGAATAACCCTTACATGAGACTCCATTTTCTTTGTCATGTTTCAGTTTTAAAACTTAGATGCTTTAGATATACAAATGGGAATATCAGTTCCTGTGGGACAGTTATCAAGAATTGACTGTTCAAAGTTTGAAACTTGGTATTAGTTGCTCATTTGTGTCTGACTCTGCGGCCCCATGGACTGTAGCCTGCCAGCCTCCTCTGTCCATGGAATTCTCCAGGCAAGAATACTGGAGTGGGTTGCCATTCCCTTCTCCAGGGGATCTTCCCAACCCAGGGATCAAATCCAGGTCTCCTGCATTGCAGGCAGATTCTTTACCATCTGAGCCACCAGAGAAGCCCCTAAAACTTGGTAGACCTCACCTACAGCTAAATTGGCCACAGGAGCCATGACCTTCGAAAGATATTTAGTTCAGTTCAGTTCAGTCGCTCAGTTGTGTCCGACTCTTTGTGACCCCATGAACCTCTGCATGCCAGGCCTCCCTGTCCATCACCAACTCCTGGAGTTTACCCAAACTCATGTCCATTGAGTAGGTGATGCCATCCAGCCATCTCATCCTCTCATCCCCTTCTCCTCCTGCCTTCGATCTTTCCCAACATCAGGGTCTTTTCAAATGAGTCAGCTCTTCACATCAGGTGGCCAAAATATTGGAGTTTCAGCTTCAACATCAGTCCTGCCAATGAACACCCAGGACTGATTTCCTTTAGGATGGACTGGTTGGATCTTCTTGCAGTCCAAGGGACTCTCAAGAGTCTTCTCCAACACCACAGTTCAAAAGCATCAATTCTCTGGCACTCAACTTTCTTCACAGTCCAACTCTCACATCCATACATGACTACTGGAAAAACGATCTAGTCTTGTTGGTTAGACTAAACAAACCATCTATTCTTGACTAGACGGACCTTTGTTGACAAAGTAATGTCTGCTTTTTAATGTGCTGTCTAGGTTGGTCATAACTTTCCTTCCGAGGAGTAAGCGTCTTTTAATTTCATGGCTGCAGTCACCATCTGCAGTGATTTTGGAGCCCAAAAAAATAAAGTCAGCTACTGTTTCCACTGTTTCCCATCTATTAGCCATGAAGTGATGGGACTGGATGCCGTGATCTTAGTTTTCTGAATGTTGAGCTTTAAGACAACTTTTTCACTCTCCTCTTTCACTTTCATCAAGAGGCTCTTTAGTTCCTCTTCACTTTCTGCCATAAGGGTGGTGTCATCTGCATATCTGAGGTTATTGATATTTCTCCCGGCAATCTTGATTCCAGCTTGTGCTTCTTCCAGCCCAGCGTTTCTCATGATGTACTCTGCAGATAAGTAATAAGCAGGGTGACAATACACAGCCTTGACGTACTCCTTTTCCTATTTGGAACCAGTCTGTTGTTCCATGTCCAGTTCTAACTGTTGCTTCCTGACCTGCATATAGGTTTCTCAAGAGCCAGGTCAGGTGGTCTGGTATTCCCATCTCTTTCAGAATTTTCCACAATTTATTATGAGATATTGGGAATATTTTATTTATTGTAAAAACACAGAGTCTTAAGTGCATTAAAAAGAAAAAAAAAAAAAACACTTTTGTTTTGGGACTTCCTTGGTGGCCCCATGGTTAAGACTGCACTTCCAGTGCAGGGAGCATGGGTTCAATCCCTGGTCAGGGAACTAAGATCCCTCAGGCTGTGTGGTGTAGCCAAAAAAAAACTTTAATATTTTACATGTAAATATCAAAACTGATTTGAAATAAAGCCTCACAAAATAAAAGGATAAAACAAAGAACTGGGGGGAAATAGCATTTTTAAAAAAAGGCTTTTGACAAAGTAGAAGTAGCGTCAATACAAAGGTAAATTTGCAGACCCGGCACGATGAGTGACCCAGCATTTTCTTCCGAAGCAGCAGTTACCCCCACACGTGCGCATCTGGGATTCCGTGACGCTGAATACGCTGCATGTTGTCGGAATCGGGTTTTTCGACCGAGCCGTCACCTGTATCGCATTCTCAAAATCTGTAAGTGTGAACCTTGTGGGTCTTGCAGCTTTGTCCACACAGGGAGGTGAGACTCAGCTCAAGGTTGAAGAGGGAGAGGTTAACACGCCCGAACCTGCCCAGATGTGTGCCCAGATCTGAACTCTGAAACCTCCCGCTTGCCAGGCCCCCTCAGTCAGAGGGAGCACATGCCTAGTCCCGCACGCTCCCAGTCAGACATTTCCATGGTGATGAGAAGAGGCCCTTCGGCCACACTGTCTCAGGCTCACAGAGCAGTCTTGCCTCCCCTGGCCTTGAATTTCCCCTGCCTGTCTGTGCCATCCCCACCCACTGCCTGGCCATAAGCAGGGGCTGGAGGGGCCTCGTGGTCCCCAGGCTTCCTCAGGATGAACCGCCCTTTGAAGCACTAGTTCAGCCAGTTAGAAACACATACGTGTTCACATCAGTATGCCTTGCGCCTCACCCCCAGCACCTGTCCCCTCATACAACCTTACGATAACCAGCCCCACGCCCTGTGCCCTGTGCCCCGGAGCTGCAGACACTCGTCTCCTCCAGTGCGAGAGCTCTGCAGCCCCTGGGAGGCTAGGTCTAACGGAAGCGGTACTGAAGTCCACCCCAGAGCTCTCCCTCCTGCTCCTGTGCCTGGTAACCCCCACATTCCCCTGTCCCCACCATCTGTCTGCCCAAGTCCTAAGCAGATCTCAACAGTGATGGGTAAATACACTTTAATAAAGATGTAGCAGACTCGTGATTAAAAAATTAAAATTATGTTCCTTTTTAATCACGCTCAGTCTGCTTTATTCTCGAGTGTAGTCTTCCTGTGAATACCTCCTTTTTTCCTAGAATGGAGGCAGCAATCTCTGTGCAGTGGACGACTCCAACGACCACGTGCTGTCCGTGTGGGACTGGCAGAAGGAAGAGAGGCTGGCGGACGTCAAGGTCTGTGAGCACGCCTGCTGCGGGGCCGCCTCGTCCATTTCCCACGTGGAGCCGTCTCCCCTGAGATGTGGGCTCTGTCCCTGCCGCAGCCCCCAGCGGGACCCCTTCTCGAGAAGCCCTCGGGCCCTGCCCCTCTCCCCTTATTCCCAAGGCCTGGCAGGCTTCCTGCTTCTCTTCACAGCGTCTGTAAGGGTTTCGCGCCCACCTCCCTTTACAGCCACCACCCTTTTAATTCGCCCCATCACTCCGGTGGTCACTTTCTCCCTCACTTACTTGCTCATGTTCTTTCCATCATCCACAAATACCGAGGTCCCCTTTTCACGCACATGTTAAGGAAGTACTGGGAGGGGTGGTGACAAGTGAGATGTGCCCGCTGCCCAGGCGGAGGGCCAGGCAGGGATCTGGGGATCAGGGAAGCTTGTCCAGAGCTGAGTGGACTCAGGAACGGGGAGCGAGATCTTGGTCCTCCCAGTGGGGCTTTTCCTGCAGGGGGGCCCGTTGAACTTCCCAATATGTCAGTGAAGTTTCCTTAAGCTCTCTCATGCTTTCCTCCTGGTAAAACCGTGATTGGGTCTATTTTTGTAGAAATGACTTCAGATTTCTCACCCTGGCATCCATTAGCCTTAGATCACCTTACTGACCTAACCATAGGACTACCATTGGGTTGCCTGAGCTACCTGACATTAAGAGCCTCAGTGGATTACCTGGCTTACGTAGCCTTCTCTCTTGTGTGTGTGGGATGCAGACGGTATTCTAACAAGGCATGAGCATACCTGTTTTTATGCTATAGCTGTGCCTTCTATGTTTTGCTCAAGTATTTCGGTTCCTGCTGTGTTACTAGGTTGGAAGTAATCACAGCAAGTTATTGTCTAGGCTCAGGAATCTGTAACTGAATTATCAAGCAGAAGGAGCAGTCAAGGTCAGATTCATGGCAACAGGGTGCCAGTCATGAAAACTGATAACAGGATGAGGGTGGTAAATTGATAGCCAAAGAACCAGCTCCCCCTCTGGACTCTAGGCTCGGCCACCAAGCTACCAGCAGAGTCCTGGGGATCAGAACCAGGCAAACAGGGCAGCCCAAGTGGGCCAGGAGTGGTGGAGCTGAATAAAATCCAGGCTCCGGGGCCCTTCCCATCACTCGATGAGGATGAGACTTGCAGTTCTTAAGTCCCAGCCTCTCCTTCAGCCAGAGCATGGCTGTGTGCCTGCTCCATGCCAGGTCCTGAGAGTCCCCATGCAGAAGGAGACTCTGTGGTCCTGTCCGCAGGGCTCTGGGGGAAACAGACAGGGAGAGGTGTCGGCGCACACAGACGTAAGTTTAGTGACTAGAGAAGATGAATTCAGGGGGCGAAGTATCAAGAGTCTTGGTGCTCACCCTGATGAGTTACTTATTTGTGGTTCAGAGTTTATTTCCTTAAATCTCAAGAGATCTGAGACATCTGATTCTCCTGTTTTGTGCAAAGTGTTCGAACGAAGCTGTATTTGCCGCGGATTTCCACCCCACCGACACCAATATAATCGTAACCTGTGGAAAGTCCCACCTCTACTTCTGGACGCTAGAAGGAAGCTCCCTTATTAAGAAGCAAGGATTGTTTGAGGTAAGGTGAAATTGCATCTCTCATTTTATTTTTCACCAGTGGTGCTTGTGATCCCCTGGCATTTAAGGAAGCTCTGAGGCATCACAGCCTTAGAATTTAATTGGCCAAAGTGGGGGTGTCATGATAAAGACTATTCCTGGAGATCCCTGACAGAGTTGGGGAGCCCCTCATGGATAACATTGGTGATGCTGATAAGGAAGGACTAACACAGGGAGAAGAGCCAGGGTGCCAGAGGGCCATGGCCCTCACTGTGGCCTGCTGATTGTACAGAGCAATGAAGAAGGTGCCCAGGAGACTGCAGTGCAAGCCTGCTGAGGGTGATGGGCAACCTTGGTGCCGTTTAGCCCAGCATCTGAGGCCTCACGAGAGCACCAATATGGCACCTGATGCCCTGCAGGCCCAGAGGCTGAGTTGGAGGACTGCTTTATCCGCCTTAGCCACTCCACAGCCTCCCCTGCTCTAACTGCCTGCAGCCGTGTAAGTACCGGATACTTTGGACCGGATAATCTCAGGGCGTAATTTGTGTAACGGTGGATGAGAAGGAAAGGCACACAGTGTGGTAGCCACAGCCGACACCATCCAGCTCGGGGTGCCCATGATTCTCGATGTTCTTAAAAACAGAAGGATGTCTTGATTTTACATATATATATATATTCTTTTTTAACATTCTGCAGAAGCAAGAAAAGCCAAAGTTCGTCCTCTGTGTGACTTTTTCTGAAAACGGTGACACCATCACCGGAGATTCAAGTGGCAACATCCTGGTATGGGGAAAAGGTAACAGCGACGCTCCTCAAGCAGCCTCTTGTGGGTAATGTTCTAAGGAAGAAGCCAAATCCCATAAGAATTGCCGGTTAATATCATTTCCAAGTTTACTATTTGATTCCAAGGTACATAGGTACCTACATACGTGTGTGTGTGTGTGTGTGTAACTTGGAATCAAAAAACCAGGACAGAGGAAAATGAGACTAGTAAGCTGTTGGCTTCTGTTGTTTTAAAAGGTTCTTTAAGCCCAAGATGTTGTAATAGACTTAATCACTTTATAGGGAGATCTAATAACAGCTTGTAATGATGAAAATCATCGAAGACTATTTAGCTCTACAGCGTTTAACTTCTCTGGTCCACCCAGCACTTGGCAGACATTGACTGAGTATTCATTGTGAGTCCGAAGCCATGTGCTGGGCACTGGGCATACAGATGAGTCAGGTGGGCATCAGTGGGCAAACAGCGTGATAGGAAGGACTCCTTACTCAGAAACACGTTGAGTCGAGTTCAGTGAGCATTTATGAGTGTTTACCATGTGCCAGGAAAACAGAGACAATGCACCATCTCTGTACTCCAGGGTCTCAGTGTTTGGGCTGTGGGGTGAGGGCAGAAGCGGAGCCACCGCGGTAATGTCGGGCTAACTCTGTGACCTTGGTAGTACTGCTGCCACTCTGAGTGCCACGGGCTCTGTACACACACGGGTTCACTGCACCCTGAAAGCGGTGCCGTGGAAAAGCAGCAGCCCCATGACTCCCAGGAGGAAACTGAGGCAGAGCAATCAGGCCACTTGTCCAGGGACCCCCAGCTCATCTCTCAGCCCTCCTAGCACACTATATGCTTCACCTTGGCATGTTTTCCTTTATTGTTTTTTAATTTATTTTAATGAAGTATGGTTGATTTACAATGCTGTGTTAATTTCTGCTATATAGCAAGGAGATTCAGTTGTACATATATGTATATATGTCCTCTTTTTTATTATTTTTTTGACTGTGCTGGGTCTTTATTCTCTAGTTGGGGCGAGCGGGAGCTACTGTTCGCTGGGGTACGTGGGCTTCTCGTTGCAGTGGCTGCTCTTGTTGCAGAGCACAGGCTCTAGGCACCCGGGCTTCAGAGGTTGTGGTGCATGGGCTTAGTTGCTCTGAGGCTTGTGGGATCTTCCTGGACCAGGGATCAAGCCCACGTCCCCTGCATTGACAGGCGAATTCTTTATCGAGTTCTTCAGCACTGAGCCACCAGGGAAGCCCTGTGTATTCTTTTTCATATTCTTTTCCAGTGTGGTTTGTCAGAGGATATTGAATGCAGCTCCCAGCCCCTCTACATAGGACCTTGTCGTGTATCCATCCTACACGTGATCGTTTACATCTGCTGACTCCAGGCTCCCTGTTCATCCCCCTCCCCCTTGCCCTGTGTTCTTTGATTAGAAAGTAACCCAGTTCGTGTTTGTCTGTGTTAGCCGCTCAGTCGTGTCCGGCTCTTTGCGACCCCGTGGACTGCAGCCCGCCGGGGTCCTCTGTCCGTGGGTTCTCCGGCAGGAACGCTGGAGCGGGTAGCCATTCCCTTCTCTGCGTTTGTCTTGTTTATCTAGTGCTCTGAGAACATGTAGAAATTGAATCCTTTATAGATTCACACTGCATTGATGTTCTGATAATCTCATTTTAAAACAAAAAATGAGATGGGCAGAGGTGAGGCCTTGGACAATGTCCTAAGCATGGTTTTCTCGTTGTGTTTAGGTACGAATCGAATAAGCTACGTGGTTCAAGGGGCCCACGAGGGCGGTATTTTCGCACTTTGTATGTTAAGGGACGGCACGCTTGTGTCGGGAGGAGGGAAGGACCGCAAGCTCATTTCTTGGGATGGAAATTACCAGAAGCTTCATAAAACCGAGGTGAGACAGCATGTCACACTGCTGACACTCTTTTTAAACCTTAAACTATTATGTCAACCAGTTTCCTTATGAGTTTGAAATCTTTTGCTTACCGTTTTGAAAACTGTACTGAGAAAATTTTACTAAATGGGGTAACATTTTATATAAAATCATGAAGGCAGTTTACTAAAATGGAATTCAGTTTATAAACGGTGAGGTGGTCACATTTCATGTCTAGAGTATTATCATAGAACCAATCTTACGAGGGAATATTATCCACATTTTGATTAATCCTTAAAATATTTATTGTCTTTTCCCTGTAATTGCCAGCATGTTGCTCTGGAGACACCGTCTCTTGGAACTAATATTTACTGAGTACCTGCTTTGAACGTGACTGAACACCAGCACTGTCTCTAGAGCTTTGACTTCTTTTGGCATTTCTCTCACCTCCTTATTACCTAATTAGCAACCCTGGACTCCAATAGGAGGCAGAGGCAAGAAATTCAATATTCCTTCTACACACTGTCTAAATTTTCTTTCCCAGGCCCTGGGAAATTATGAGCAGACAGAAACCAAGGTTGGCATCAATCTGAAGGTTGAGGACCTTCCCCTCCAGCATAGTGTGGACACCGTGTAGAACTTTATTGTTGCTTAGTTGCTAAGTCGTGTCCAACTCTTTGCAACCCCATGGACTGCAGCATGCAGGCTCCTCTGTCCTTCACGATCTCCCAGATTGCTCAAATTCATGTCCATTGAGTTGATGACGCCATCCAACCATCTTATCCTCCGTCACATCCTTCTCCTCCTGCCCTCAGTCTTTCCCAGCATCAGGGTCTTTTCCAGTGAGTCAGCTCTTGGTATCAGGCGGCCAAAGTACTGGAGCTTCAGCTTCAGCATCAGTCCTTCAGTGGATATCCAGGGCTGATCACCTCTAGGATGGACTGGTTGGATCTCCTTGCAGTCCAAGGGACTCGCAAGAGTCTCCTCCAGCACAGTTCAAAAGCATCAATTCTTCGGCTCTCAGCCTTTCTTATGGTCCAACTCTCACATCTGCACATGACTACTGGAAAAACCATAGCTTTCTAATTCAGATGCCCACAGCACAATGACAGCAGAGAACAGCATCACACTTGCTCTGACAGTGTGAGAATTTTGTTTTGCTGATTACCGCTCTTCATAAAGCAAGGCCTTCATCTGAGTTTTGGAAATCACTTTCTTTTCATGGAGACTTTAATTGTGGTAGCATTTTTTATAATAATATTTGACCAGCATTTTTTTGAACCTAAGCAGCATTGCAATCCTAAGAAACAGTCCAAAGCCTCATCTAGTATTATGGAAGACACTCACCATTTTTAAGTATCTGTAATTCATTATCAGCATGGATTGTTATCATCTTTTCTCAGATCTATGCTAACCCACTCGTAAAAAGTTTGTATGAGAACAGGCCACTCTTTAACATCCCAGAACCACAGTGCTGTGATTTTTGTTCCTTTGAAAAAGTACAAGAACCTCTAATTATTTTATCATAGCAAATTGTTCTTGAATGGTGTATTTTGAAATCGTTTTTATTAACACTTAATCACACGTGTACCAGCGTGAGCAGTGGATTTCAAAACTAAATAAAGTTGCCAAAGGATTTATCATTGCAAGTTACAATAAATTTTTAAGAACTCTTACTTATTACAGCATGTTACATATTCCTTCCTCCCTAAATTTTACCTGCTTCTGCTATCAGAAGTCTTAACAAGTAAAGAGTAAAGTACCCAGTAGTCTTTTTTATTTCTTTATTTTGTCCAGAAAAAAGGTGCCTCATTGTAGGGGTTTTTTTTTTTCCAGTTGGAGTATAATTGCTTAACAGTGCTGTTGTTTTCTGCTGTATAACAAGTGAATCAGCTTCACCTGTACCTATGTCCCCTTCCTCTTGGACCTCCCTGCCACCCCTCCACCCCCATCCCACCCATCTAGGTCACACAGAACACCCAGCTGTTCCTCTATTTTTTTTTTTTTTACAACCTTACTCTTGCTCATTCTTTCAAGGCATATAAAAGGTATGGAGTTTAAACGTAAGATTTGGGGTTTGGATCATTCACTCAAGTACTTTGTCTCCTTGTTACGTGTGTGTGTGTGTGTCGTTATGATAGAAGCTGTTATCATAAGTAAACAAGTGTTTTGAATGATGGAACTAGTAATTTAATGACACCTGAAATCTTTTCCATGCAGATTCCAGAACAGTTTGGCCCCATACGGACAGTGGCCGAAGGAAAAGGCGATGTGATATTGATAGGCACGACCAGAAACTTTGTTCTGCAGGGCACACTGTCGGGGGACTTCACACCCATCACTCAGGTAGGCGTCAGCTCAACAAGTCCATCAAACACCTTCATGCTGTGTAATAGTACAATATAAGACAGGGCCTCCCTGGTGGCTCAGATGGCCAAGAATCTGCCTGCAGTGCAGGAGACGCAGGTTCAATCCCTGGGTTGGGAGGATCCCCTGGGGAAGGGAATGGTAACCCACTCCAGTATTCTTGCCTGGAGAATCCCATGGACAGAGGAGCCTGGCAGACTATACAGTTCATGAGGTCACAGAGAGTCAGATAGGAGGGAGCAACTAACACTTTCACTTTCATAAGACAGCGTTACAAAGAGGCGATTCTTCTGTGTTTTATATTAACATCCCCTTCCTCAGCTTCAGTGGGAGGAAGAGAAACAGATGGACACAGTTCCAGAGCCTGCGGTGAGCCGTGGTGTTCTGTAGGGCCCCCGCGTGCTGGTGGTGATGTTTCAGGGGCGTCCGTCTGCCTCGGTTCTTTGCAGGGTCACACTGATGAGCTCTGGGGACTGGCCGTCCATGCCTCCAAACCTCAGTTCCTGACCTGTGGGCACGACAGGCACGCCACCCTGTGGGACGCCGTGGGTCACCGGCCCGTCTGGGACAAAGTCATAGAGGTAGGCCTGTGTGTCCTAGCCCGTCTTTCTTATAAAAATGCATCTGCAACACATGGGTTTATTTATTTATTTTTTGCATGAGATTGGTGGTGATATAAATTCGTCCCAAAGAAAGTGTCACTTAATTTATCGCCTTCACATTGCATTGCTTTAACCACCACCCCAAGGGGTCTCATTCATGTATTTCGGAAGTTTACCAGTGCTTTTTCAGACAGCACGTACGCCTTTCTGATTGGTTGTTGGGTCTCCTGAGTGCAGTCTCTTCCGGCTGAAAAGCTGAGGAGCCCTTGTTAGGAGCCTGTATTCTATTTACAGAACACCTTTTTGATGGGAATGGATTAGCTATTCTAACAGCATCCAGTTTATCTCTGCACTTTGAGTTTGATGGTACAGGTCAAATTTAAAGTCAGCACGTCTCTGAGTTTGCAAAAGGAACTCCGATCATACATCAGAGTGCTGAAGGATCCTCTCCCTACGTGCCACGCTGCGGTGTCGGCGTTTATTGAGCACTGTTTGCATACTGAGCATTGCACATGTGTTACTGCTCATCCTGACAGCAGCCTTGCAAGGTGAAGTTTTTAACCTTGATTTTAGTGATTAGGAGGTTGGAGCTTCGAGAAGTCAGATGGCTTGGCAAGATCAGTGTTTACACCCCACTTGGTTCACACCTGACGCCAAGGTCTTCTGCTGCATCTGTAGTGATTCAAAGCACCTCCCGTGTTGCTTGCACCGTTCATGACACATAACAGCCTGGGTGAGGGGCGGCCCCTCTGCAGACCCCGCCACGAGTCCTCTCGACACCCGTGGAGTTGCCGGCACGTCTCCGTGTGCTGGGTCCATGCTTCAGCCCTTCACTTTTGGAGAAAATCTGCAAGTGAATGGAGGTGACTGGTCCCTGGGGATGTTGAGCACTGGGATGATGGGCCGTGGGGAGGTGACTCTGGCACCAGAGGGGTTGGTGCACAGCTGGCAACCAGGAATCCTCAACAGTGGTCTGGGAGAGTGACCTTCCCTGCGGCCTCGGTCCACACGGCAGCCTGGCTGAAAGCCTTGCCAGCTACTCCAGCGCCAGACCGTCAACCCACCCAGCCTGGCATCACAGCACAGGTGCTAAACCGAACACCAAGAAGATCTTAAGCCCCAGCTCCTCTGCGCACTGACCGTGTGACTGGGCAGACACACTCAAGTATCTTCCTCTCAGAATGTTATGAGCCTCAAATGAGCTGCACAGTAAAGCCTCCAGTGCACGTGATTTCTGTCTGGAGGCCCCGAGCTCATCACAGCTCCCACTTTGGAAAAGCACCGCAGGAATGTAATCCGGCTTCCCCGGTGGTGCTAGTGGTAAAGAACCCCACCTGCCAGCGCAGGAGATATAAGAGATGTGGGTTCGATCCCTGGGTCAGGAAGATCCCCTGGAGAGGGGATTGGCAACCCACTCCGGTATTCTTGCCTGGAGAATCCTATAGACAGAGGAGCCTGGTGGGCTGTAGTCCTTGGGGTCACAAGAAGTTGGACAGGACTGAAGTGACTCAGCACACAATATAATCAGTCCCTGCAGTCTCCTTCCTGTCTCTCTTTCTCTCTTTTTTTCCCAGTTTCTCCGGTGGCATCTCAGTGCCTCCATTTCCACATCCAGGGTTACTGCTTTCTTGGTCTTCCTGTGATTAATCTCTTTTCATTTCAATTCATCCTAAGTACTCCTACCGAGTCACCTAAAACACAGATTCAGTCACATCACTCTTTGCAGTGAAAGGAAAGAGTCCCTCTCACTGTGTTTTTCCTGGTGATCTGACCCTTGACCTGGCCACGCAGCCCACATTGCTAGCATCATCCGCGTGACTTCCCGTTCCCTCCCCTGTAGGTCCTGCTTTGAAAAACCAGTGACTCTCCCCTGCTGTTGTTGTTCAGTTGCCAAGTCTCGTCCAGTTCTTTGCGACCCCATGGACCGCACCTTGCTAGGCTTCCCTGTCCTTCGGGATCTCCCTGAGTTTGCTGAAATGCATGTCCATTGAGCCGGTGATGCCATCCAACTATCTCATCCTCTATCACCCCCTTCTCCTCCTGCCCTCAATCTTACACAGCATCAGGGTCTTTACCAATGAGTCGGCTCTTCCCATCAGGTGGCCAAAGGATTGGAGCCTCAGCTTTAGCATCAGTCCTTCCAATGACTATTCAGCACTAATTTCCTTTAAGATTGACTGGTTTGATCTCCTTGCAGTCGAAGGGGCTCTCAAGTCTTCTCCAGCACTCTGCTCCAGACTGTGTTGCTTCTATGTCCTTGATCATATTCTTGTCCCCTTAAGACCTCATCCAAACAGATACTGGCATGTCCACGTCCGCCTCCACCAGGGGCAGTTCTTCCTGTGTCGGAAGGCCCGAGTCGAGGGCCTGCAGCCAGGACGCCGCAGCCCAGCTCCCCGTCTGACGTCACCTAGTGCTCCCCTCCATTGTGCTCTATCTCTCCCGTCAGCCTTGCTCCACCTTGTTAGTAATGAACACACGCGTGTCTCCCCATCGCTAAGTCTGGCGTGTGCCTCGCTCATCTGGAGATCGCTCTAGGACGGCCAGGTGTCCTGGGAGGCGCTCATCCGGTCCTGACCTGATGGCCTTGGGTGCGGGGGTCATATTTCCAGACAGATGGGGCAAAGCTTCCCATTCAGCATGGAGGTCAACCAAAGGGACTTCCAAGACTTGGAGGAAGAGCATGTCTTTGTTGATCTGTCATCTGGTTACTGTAGATATGAAAGGATATAAGATAGAATGGGCTTCCCTCACAGCTCAGTTGGTAAAGAAACCGCCTGCACTGCAGGAGACCCTGGTTCACTTCCTGGGTCAGGAAGATCCACTGGAGAAGGGATAGGCTACCTACTCCAGTGTTCTTGGGCTTCCCTGATGGCTTAGCTGGTAAAGAATCCAGCTGCAATGCAGGAGACCTGGGTTCAATCCCTGGGTTGGGAAGATCCCCTGGAGAAGGGAAATGGCTACTCACTCCAGTATTGTGGCCTGGAGAATTTCATGGACTATATAGTCCATGGGGTCGCAAAGAGTCGGACATGACTGAGCAACTTTCACTTTCTACTTTGAAGATAGAATGAGAGAGACTTCCCTGGTAGTCCAGTGGGTGGGACTCCACGCTTCCACTACAAGGGACGTGGGTTCAATCCCTGGTCAGGGAACTGAGATACCTCATGGCACGAGATGCAGAAAGAAAAATTATAAAAAGACAAAATTGTGTTATTTTTGAGACATGACCTTCATTAAAGTAAGGAAGTGTTTTCCTCTCTGAAGAAAAAAAAAGAGTTTTTTTTTTTTTTAATGGGCCACGTAGCCCTAAGGGATTAGAGCTGTGCTTGTGTGTGTTTATGTAATCGCGCTGTGTCTGGCCATCAATTTACACTTCCTTTACAACATTTTAGGATCCAGCTCAGTCTTCTGGTTTTCATCCTTCAGGGTCTGTGGTTGCAGTCGGAACACTGACTGGGAGGTAAGTGCGTGTCGGTGTAGCCTGTGCTTTCAGGGTTCACGGGAAAGAGGCTTGTCTGTGTTTCCCCAGCGACCGGTCAGGGTAGCCCTTCGCTGCCTCGCTCAACACCTGATGACCGACTAGGAATTAACGTCAGAACTCAGAAGTGAAACCTTGGACAGTGGGCCTTCCCATTTCGGACCTTGGGAAAACCTAAAGTTGGCTGTGGTCCCCGCTCCCAGAGGAGGCCCCACCTCCACACACAGATGGTTGTGGGGCTCCTTGATGTCAAAGCACTGAGGGTTTTATGATGCTTTTTCCTGCTGCCTTGCAAAATTTTAGAAACTGCCCAGTCCCTGAGCCTCGTGTTTGACTCAGCTAACCCTCACTTGCCAAGGGCCTCCGATACGCCAGGCGGCAGGTCTGTGCCTGAGTCCCAGCTTTGCCACCTAGCTGCAGTGTGTCTTTGAGCCAGTTGCGTGACCTCTCTGAGTTTGTTTCTTCCTCTGTGAAAGGTGGCAATATATGTGCCTTGCCAAACACTGATGATTAAGTGAGACAGACTATGAAGCGGCTCCTGGGGTTGCCTGGCGGGCAGCTTTGGTGGTTATTACTGTCACCGTTTTATAAGATTTGATTGTGCTTTATATTGATTGTCATACTGTCTACACTTACTGTAGCTTGATTCGTATACTGTTAGTGCTTCCCTGCTCTCCAAAGTGTGCCACTCATGGACAGGAAAGTGGGCAGGGCCAAAGAGGGCTTGGAGTAAGAGTAGGAACTGCTCAGTACAAAGTCAGCTACAGGGTTGTGTTATACGGCACGGGGAGCACAGTCAATAGTTTATAATGATGATAAATGAGGTAGAAGCTTTACAAATTGTGAATCACTATATTGTATACTTGTACATAATATTGTACAGCGAACATTGTACATGTTTCAAAAGAGAGCATACCACTTAGATTATGTTGTTAGACTGTAGCATGTGTATAAAGAAAGAGTAACCACTCATAAGTCATAGGTGGCAACATCTTGAGAGTTGAGCACCTATCCAACAGAATTCTTCATGAATTCTGCAAAGCCACACACCCATGCATGCACGCATACATGCACACACACGCACACACCTCTGACCTCTCTTAGAGACCGCTGAAGCTTCTGACTCAAGCAGGCTGTGATGAATGGCCACCAGCCAGTTATTGTCATCAGCTGCACGCTGACTCTGTGGCAGGACAGAGCATGCGACGAGGCCAGCCAGGCGGTCAAAATCACAGACAGTGTCCTGTGGGTGGAAGAGAGAGGGACACGCATCTCCGCATCCCTCCCCTCCGTTCATGCTTCCCCCACCTCTAGTCCTGGTCCCAGGCTTAGCTCTCAATGGGGAAGCTTAACACGGTGTTCAGAGGCATAGCTAGTCCCTACAGTCTCTCTGCTGCTTATATTCTGACCTGTGTTCAGGTTAAATAGCACATTAAAGATAAATGTGGAGAAGAAAATAGCAACCCACTCCCATATTCTTGCCTGGAAAATCCCACAGACAGGAGCCTGGAGGGCTACAGTTAATGGTGTTGCAGAATCGAACACAACTGAGCGACTAACACTAACACACAAAGTCACAAGGAAGCAAAGCTGAGAAGCCAAATCCAGGTGTCAGGGGCCAACCAGACCCATTGAGTGGTACTGATTAGGGCCCCGAGTGGATAGCGATGCTGGCTCAGTGGGCACGCTGATGAATGGATGGCATCAAAGTTTGCAATGGCAGCAGCAGGGTGCCCTTGATCCTTTTCACCCCTGAAAACACTGCTGCCACCACCTGAGAACGTACGGGCAGGAGAGTTCAATGTGCACCATTTCACACCCTGACCGAGCACCGTGTCCTAATTAGAGGATTCAGAGCACTTCCAAGTCCAGTTATAATTTGACTGATCGGATCCTGAGCCTGCAGAGCTATTCTGGGCCCTTACCTGCATTTTATAGTTGAGGAAACTGAGCCCAGAGAAGCTAAATTCGAAGACCAGTCCTCTACTCACCCTTCTGCCATCCTCCGGGTCCTTTCTTTCGCCTGCTGGTTGCACACCAGCTTCGCAGAAGGTCAGAGGCTGACCCAGCTCTGCTTGCGTCAGCCCGGAGGTTGTCCCGGCCCCAGCTTGCTGGACCCTTTCTGCCTGGCCCGGGCCAGATCTCTCGGTAAGCTCGTGCAGTGGCCCCCTTGCCACTTGCTCTGGCCACAGGCCTGGGGTTAGATGCTGGTCCATCTTCCCTGCCCAGGGTTTTCTCTGTTTTCATATGTAAATGACAAAACTCAAACATTAAGGAGCCCTGCCATGATGTCAGTAGCTAAATTCTTTCCCGTGATAGCCAGTCAGCTGCTCCTTTCTTTCGGAAATGTTCACATGCAGGCAATTTTCTTTACATGAAAGCTGGGGCTAAGCGTTCTTGTTAAGCACATACAGAGCATTTTTAAGCTCTTAATCGTTTTTAATAGCCTGGCTGTGACTGTCATAGTCTGACTTCACATTCTCACTAAGCAACTGATTTGTACTTTTTCTCATGTTTACACAGGTGGTTTGTGTTTGACACAGAAACAAAAGACTTGGTCACCGTCCACACGGATGGAAACGAACAGCTCTCCGTGATGCGTTACTCACCAGGTTAGGACACAGACGGTTCACTGTAAAACTCCCAGAGACAAAGCCCTGCATAGATGTCTCTAAAGAAAGACATTCACAGGCCCCCTCCAGAGTGAAATTTACAGTACATCTGTACGTAATTGTGGCACCTGGGGGCTCTCCCCCTCCCTCCTTTGGAGCACTATGCTTGTGTGGTTTCATCTGTTTCCGTGTGTCAAGAAGAACTTGCGTTAACATTATAACAGCTTCTCATGTACCTGTGCCTTTTTTTTTAGTATTTATTTATTTGGTTGCATCAGGTCCAGCTGCGGTAATCAGGATCTTTCACTGAGGCACATAGACTTCTCTCTAGTTACGGCACACGGGCTCCAGAGTGCACAGGCTTAGTTACCCCCATGGTGTGTGGGATCTTAGTTCCCTGACCAGGGATTGAACCCAGGTCCCCACATTGGCAGGCAGACTGCCAACTACTGGACTGCCAGGGAAGTCCCCACTCAGGCCTTCTTGACAGGTGCTTTTGGAGCACATTGCTTGGGTGTTTGTTTTTTCTTAACTCTTTATTATGGAAAATTTCAAGCATGGACAAAATTAGAAGAGCGTGGTGAGTTCGTGTACCTGTTCCCCAGCTTCAGCGTTTACCCATTTGTTCACCTGTAGCTCCACTCGCTGGGCCCTCCCGTGTTGTTTGAAGCCCGGTCCCAGAGGTCTTATCCTTTCGTCTGTTACTGTTAATGTATAGAAGGATCTGGGGACTTCCCTGGTGAGGCAATGGTCAGGACCCTGTGCTCCCTGTGCCTGGTCAGAGGAGTGAGATCCCACAAGACGCATGGTGGAGTCAAATATATATATATATATCTTTATATCTGAGGTTATTGATATTTCTCCCGGCAATCTTGATTCCAGCTTGTGCTGCTTCCAGCCCAGCGTTTCTCATGATGTACTCTGCATAGAAGTTAAATAAGCAGGGTGACAATATACAGCCTTGACAAACTCCTTTTCCTATTTGGAACCAGTCTATTGTTCCATGTCCAGTTCTAACTGTTGCTTCCTGATCTGCATATAGGTTTCTCAAGAGGCAGGTCAGGGGGTCTGGTATTCCCATCTCTTTCAGAATTTTCCACAGTTTATTGTGATCCACACAGTCAAAGGCTTTGGCATAGTCAATAAAGCAGAAATAGATGTTTTTCTGGAACTTTCTTGCTTTTTCGATGATCCAGAGGATGTTGGCAATTTGATCTCTTGTTCCTCTGCCTTTTCTAAAACCAGCTTGAACATCTGGAAGTTCACGGTTCACATATTGCTGAAGCCTGGCTTGGAGAATTTTGAGCATTACTTTACTAGCGTGTGAGATGAATGCAATTGTGCGGTAGTTTGAGCATTCTTTGGCATTGCCTTTCTTTGGGATTGGAGTGAAAACTGACCTTTTCCAGTCCTGTGGCCACTGCTGAGTTTTCCAAATTTGCTGAAAGTGAAGAGGAACTCAAAAGCCTCTTGATGAAAGTAAAAGTGGAGAGTGAAAACGTTGGCTTAAAGCTCAACATTCAGAAAACTAAGATCATGGCGTCTGGTCCCATCACTTCAGGGGAAATAGGTGGGGAAACAGTGGAAACAGGGTCAGACTTTATTTTTGGGGCTCTAAAATCACTGCAGATGGTGACTGCCGTCATGAAATTAAAAGACGCTTACTCCTTGGAAGGAAAGTTATGACCAACCTAGATAGCATATTCAAAAGCAGAGACATTACTTTGCCAACAAAGGTCTGTCTAGTCAAGGCTATGGTTTTTCCAGTGGTCATGTATGGATGTGAGAGTTGGACTGTGAAGAAAGCTGAGTGCCGAAGAATTGATGCTTTTGAACTGTGGTATTGGAGAAGACTCTTGAGAGTCCCTTGGACTGCAAGGAGATCCAACCAGTCCATACTGAAGGAGATCAGCCCTGGGTGTTCTTTGGAAGGAACGATGCTAAAGCTGAAACTCCAGTACTTTGGCCACCTCATGCGAAGAGTTGACTCATTGGAAAAGACCCTGATGCTGGGAGGGATTGGGGGCAGGAGCAGAAGGGGACGATAGAGGATGAGATGGCTGGATGGCATCACTGACTCGATGGACGTGAGTCTCAGTGAACTCCGGGAGTTGGTGATGGACAGGGAGGCCTGGCGTGCTGCGATTCATGGGGTCACAAAGAGTTGGACACAACTGAGCGACTGAACTGAACTGAACTGATATCTTTATGTGGAGAGAGAACTATATATATATGGAGAGAGAGAAATCTAAAAAAGATGAAAACTTTTTAACAGCTTTATTGAAGTATAATTTACATACAATAGTTTACCATTTATGAATGTACAATCAGTGATTCTTAGTAAATCTGTAGAGCAGTGTAGCCATCACCACCATCCAGTTTCAGAACCTTTCCATCATCTCCAAAAGTTCCTTTCCTGCCCATTAGTAACTCATCTCCACTCCCAGCCCCAGCCGTAGGCAACCATGGATTTGCTGTTCTGTGTCTATAAATTGTCTTTTCTGGGCATTTCCTATCAATGGAGTCCTACAGCACATAGCCTGTTGCATCTGGCTTCTTTTACTTAGAATAATACTTGTGAGATTATTCATGCTACTGTATATGTGTCAGTAGTTTATTCCCTTTTAGCGCCTAGATAGTATCCTGTTTTATGGGTAGAGCATGTTTGCTTTGTCCATTTAACAGGGAATATGGGATTGTTTCTGTGTTCAGGCTGTTATGAATAATGCTAAGAATACTGATCATATGTCAATTTTGGCTGGGTTTTTTTTTTTTTTTGGCTATGCCAAGCAGCTCAGGGGGTCTTAGCTCCCTGGCCAGATAATGAACCCAAGTTCTTGGCAGTGAAAGCATGGAGTCGAACCACTGGACCTCAGGGAAGTCATCATATGTCCATTTTGTACTCATGTTAGTTGCTCAGTTGTGTCCGACTCTTTGCGACCCCAAGGACTGTAGCCCACCAAGCTTCTCTGTCCATGGGATTCTCCAGGCAAGAACACTGGAGTGGGTTGCCATGCCCTCCTCCAGGGGATCTTCCCAGCCCAGGGATCGAACCCGGGTCTCCTGCATTTCAGGCGGATTCTTTACCGTCTGAGCCACCAGGGAAGCCCCTTTTGTACTTGTAAGTCTTTTTAATCCATACGTGCTCCCTCCCTCCCTGTCTGTCTGTCTCTCTGTCTCTCTCTTTGACACACACGCCATCCTCGCTTGCAGTTTATGTGTTGAAGAAGCTCGTTTTTCCTGGAGCAATTTCCACACCCTGGGTGTTGCTGAGTGCATCTCTGTGGTGTTGCTTCACTCGTCCCCCTGTCCTCACATGTCCCCCCCTCCCCACACGTCCCTCTGTCCCTGTATTTCCTGTAAAGTCATTCGGAATGCAGACCCTCTTCCAGCTCAGTGCATCCCGGTCTCTCCCTCCTACCCGAAACTCATTGAGTCTGCTCGTCTTGCTTTCTGTGCTTTTAGAGCCATCGCTGCACAACACTCGATCCCTAAACAGAGGCTGGTGATTGGTTTTCCTATTTTAGCCTTTCTTCATTTGTCAGATATAATACGTCTATGAAGAGTGACTTCTCTTCATCCATAATATTAATATGTTTTTGTTACCTAAACAAGATACTATTTTGTTAGTATGACCAAGATATATGGCAGAGTTCACATAGGAAGTCAAGATAGACACTTGATTTCTTTCACTTTATTTACCAGTTTCAGGATAATGAGTTTGTCCTCTGTTCACTTTAACAATGATCAGTTGTTGTTAGTGGTGGTAGCTTCGGTGTCATTATGAACTTAGGTGTATTTGGTATGTTTCAATCTATGATGGTTATGATAGGTGAAACAATTTGTCCATTATTGGCCACTTCAGGTTGGTTCCTGAGTCTTTCTGACAACATGTGTGCTGGAAATGCTCGTGGCAAATGGTTGCCGTAAGCGGCTTCCCAGGTGGCTCAGTGATAAAGAATTTGCCTGCAGTGCAGGGGATGCAGGTTTGATCCCTGGTCCACGAAGATCCCCTGGAGAAGGAAATGGCAACCCACTCCAGAGTTTGTGCCTGAGAAATCTCATAGACAGAGGAGCCTGGCAGGCTACAGTCCATGGGGTCGCAAAGAGTCGGACACGACTGAGTGACTAAAGAACCAGGTAGGATTCTGTTTCTAAGCCTCATCATTTATGCCTGTGCTTCAGGAAGTACTGTCTGTGTGATCCATGGGACATTCAGCTCCGTGGACACTCTCGGAAAAAGCGATTTCAGTCCTTGGAAATACTTGGCTAAGACTAAATTACCATCACTAGGGGTATCAGATTCATTCAAAAGCAATATTGTCTCTTTGAAATAATTCGTGGCTATTTTTTCTACATCTGTGATGGCCGCGAGCATTATCCTTTGCCATTGATAAAACGGTTATTCTTAACGAATGAAGCGTAACCTTGCGTGTCTTTGCAGATGGGAATTTCTTAGCCATAGGCTCCCACGACAACTGCATCTACATATATGGAGTCAGTGACAACGGGAGGAAGTACACGCGGGTCGGCAAGTGCTCGGTGAGCACGCGGGCCACTCCTTGTGGGTCTCCGCAGTCATTCAACACGTCCGGTCAGCGTGGGTGGGAATCTGCAAGGCGAGTGAGGTTCACCCAGTTTTCCCTCTCCCAGGGTCATTCCAGTTTCATCACCCACCTGGACTGGTCTGTCAACTCACAGTTCCTCGTGTCAAATTCCGGAGACTACGAAATCCTCTACTGTGAGTGGCTCCCCAGGCCTGGGCGCAGATCTCCTGGAGCTCCACTCTGACTCCAGATGAGGCCTCCTGCAGAAACCCACTGCCTGCCCATGTTTCTCGGCCTCAATTCCTCCTCTGCTCAGCAGAGGAGACAGGCTGGACAACCCCCTGCTTGGCACTGAGATACTTGGGGGTTGGTCCCCAAAGAGGGGAAGGCCCGGCCCTGCAGGGAGAGGCAGAAAGAGGGGTAAGAGCTGTGCCAGCGAGAGGCCAGAGCCCTGTGAAGGTGTCACCCTTCCCAGCTGACACCATGAGGTCTGCCCTGCTGACTGGACAGCAGCCCCCGGGGCCCCTGCTCCTTCTCCCTCCGCCCCTCCCAGCCAAGTCAGAGCCCAGGCAGGCCCAGGCCACGTGTGGGTGATGGGCGGTGCCCTCGCCCCTCCCGGCCAAGTCAGAGCCCAGGCAGGGCCAGGCCACGTGTGGGTGATGGGCGGTGCCCTCCGCTCCTCCTGGCCAAGTCAGAGCCCAGGCAGGGCCAGGCCACGCGTGGGTGATGGGCGGTGCAGGCTGCGTTCCGTGCACTGGTGCCCCCTCCATCCGTCAGGCACCTGCCATGTGCTGAGCACGGGGGCCCCAGGGCCAAGGGGGGTCCGGTCTCCGCCCCCCCGGCAGGCACTGAGAAGTGCAGTGCGCTTCACCCACACGCTCTCATGTGGCCCACAGCACGTTCCAGCTCTTCCTGTTTCAGAGACAAGGACATGTCGGCTCAGATAAAAGGGCGCAGACATCAAGAGCCAGTGGGTGGGGAGGTGGGCACCCCCCTGTTAAGAGAGAGGAGGAAAGGGGTCTCCCTTAGGCGGAGCAGGTGGCCCTGCCTGATGCAGGGCAGAAGCAGGGGATGGTTTCCAGGGACGGGCTGTGAGTCTAGAATCTTCTCAGACATGGTCTATGAGAGTTGGTCATAGTATGAGACATGGTCTCACTGGTCAACTCCTCCAGCGAGAGTTTAGTTGAGGAACACACAAATCACCTGTGAGGTCACAGGTACTTGTTATGACCAGTTTCCGTCAGCTTTCATAACTCGGAGCTGAAAGAATTGTGTGTGTGTGTGCGTGTGTGTGTGCACAGGTGCACGCCTGTGCCCAAGTGTGTGTTGGAAGAAGTCTGGGGAGCCTGACAGAAGGGGGCAGAGTTGTGTCCAGGGGGACAGTGAGCATACGGAGGTCTCAGAACCAGAGGTTATCAAAGAAAAGAAGCCAGACAGGGGAACAGACCCAGAGAAGGAGACGAGCAGAAATGGAAGAAATGAAAGAGGGGTCCCCTCCGAGGCCTCGGGGCTTAGGCTGTGAGCACGGTCCCCAGGGGACTGGGAGGCGGACGGTGTCCCTCTCCCAGAGGGCTCTGTAGCCGATGAGGCCTGGCTCTGGGGGCCCAGCCTTGCCTGGGGAGGAGGGGGGCTCTGGCCCAGATGTCACCAGACCTGCGTCTGCCCTTCCAGGGGTTCCTTCTGCCTGTAAGCAGGTCGTGAGCGTGGAGACCACGAGAGACATCGAGTGGGCCACGTACACCTGCACGCTGGGGTTCCACGTCTTCGGTAAGGTTTCTGCACCTTTCGTTCTGTTCCAACGTAAGGTGTGTCTACTTTGAGAATGACTTTCCCATAGTGAGGCACTTTCTTGGTTGGCTTCAAACTGCTCTGCTGCTGCATGGACCCCACAGGACTCAGGACACGCTCCCTGCTGCCCTAGGGAAGGGCCAGGCTTGTCCAGCTATGGCCAGGCAAGAAGAACCAGAACCCTTTGCTCTTGTACACGATGGGTCCTGAGAGAATTCTGTAGAATCCTTGTATACGAGCTTGTGTCAGACTTCTGAGATCAACGAGCCAGATGTACGTGTGTGCTCAGTCTGCTCAGTCATGGCTGACTCTCTGTGGCCCCATGGACTGTAGTCCGCCAGGCTCCTCTGTTCATGGGGATTCTCCAGGAAAAGAGTACTGGAGTGGGTTGCCATGGCCTTCTCCAGAGGATCTTCCCAACCCAGGGATCCAGCCTGCGGGTCTTATGTCTCCTGCACTGGCAGGTGGGTTCTTTACCACCAGCGCCACCTGGGAAGCCCAGTGAACCAGAGGGCACCCAATCAATTTATTTGTCACTTGTTAGAGTGATTGTGTTTTTTTGACCCTTAAACTAATTTTTTACCTCCTTCAAAGTTTTAGGAGTTTAAATTAAATATTCATAAATGATCTAAAACAAATTGCCACAGTTTAGTCGAATTAAAAAGAAAAGGCAGTACCTAGAGATTCTTTATGTATGACCATAAGTCAGTAAGTTGGTCAGCATTCCACAAGTTCCCTTATAGCTGGCGTTTCACCATCTTTTGGTGTTAAAGGTTAGAATGCCCTGGGTTTACTCCAGACTTCCTATTGAGAAAGCCATGTGTGTGCTAGTCTCTCATATCCAAAGTTACTGGGACGAATAGGGTTTTCTGGAGCCATGATCAGGAGACCCCAGGCCACACCCCACCTGCCCAGTGCCACCAGGCAGGCAGCAGCCATGAAGGGCTGACACCAAGGAACACCTGAAAGGCACAGGCAGTCTCAGAAGTTACTCTCATATGTAAAGAGTTGCCCCCAAAAAAGAAAAGTTACGAAACTGCAGGCTAAGGACTAGTCAGCTTCCCATCAGATGCTTTGGGGATAAAGGAAAGGCACTGCGTCCAGAACCAGGGATTCTGTCCCACTTTCTGCTGTAGCATCAAGAAGGGGCCCCAGAGAGGTGGAAGCCCAGGAGGACTATTACTGCAGCTCTAATTCAGCAGAACAGGTTTTGCCATGGGTATTTCCAGGGGTGGCCTGCAGGGAAATGATCACCGAGGCTGGGAGCCAAGACAAAGCGTTCCTTGGACCTGGTTTCTAAATCTGGGACATTTTTATTCTCATGGGAATTCAGTGGCCAGTCCCCACGCAGCGTGGCCCTCGTGTTTCCAGTGCTCTGTCTGGGGTCTTTGTTTTAGGAGTGTGGCCAGAAGGCTCGGACGGAACCGACATCAACGCCGCCTCTCGGGCCCGCGAGAAAAAACTCCTGTCCACCGGCGACGACTTTGGCAAAGTGCACCTGTTTTCATACCCCTGCTCACAGTTCCGGGTAGAGTCTCCTTCTCTGATCGCCCCCGACAGGGCACACTCCCCCCGCCAGGCCGCTGGTAGTTGAATAGAAAGACATCACGGGTGACAGCACCGGGCACAAAGCAGGCAGCAGCGACGTCAGCCAACTGCCCTCCACAGAGAGCCCTGTCCGCAGCGTGGTTCTGGCTCCTCCCTCTCTGCACTTCCTGGGCCTCACCCTTCTGCCCTCCACCACGGCTCCCTCTGCTCTAACCCTGCTGAGCTGAGCCAATGCCTGGACCACTCCTCCTCGTCCTCCCCAGACCTGACCTCTCCTTCCAGGAGACCCCTCCCCTCCACCCCCCACCCCTGCAACCAGTTCCCGCTCCTTTGGGGTGCCTGGCACAGCAGCCTCTGGGGCTGAACTTCTCCTTGCCCACATCCGTCCCCCCCACAAGATAGGCCTCTCGATGTGCAGGTACTCCAGCACTTCTGACCCTTCTCCCGGGCTTAGCGTTCACTGCCCTCCATGTCTTTCCTCCCAGGCTCCCAGCCACGTGTACAGTGGGCACAGCAGTCACGTCACCAACGTCGATTTCCTCTGCGACGACAGCCACCTCATCTCCACCGGCGGCAAAGACACAAGCATCATGCAGTGGCGGGTTGTGTAGTCCCGGCAAGCACCGGGGGGCACAGAACGGCCGGGGGCACAGACTCGCATCTCGCTCGGTCACTGTGATTTCTGCTTTGTTTGCAACGTCCTCACAAACCTCAGGAAAACCATGCCCTTTACCGGTTACCTTAGCTTAGCGGATCGGTGAGCGTCACAGCGGGTCAGCCGTTCAGGTCTCTCTTTCATTGTACGATATATGAAACATTTAATATAAAAAAGATGCCACGGTTTACATTACAGTGACATTGAGAAGTGACTGGCGTATCCTTCATAACTTTTCTATGAACTCTTCAAAAACAGTCACAGAATGCCTTTTTCAAAGATTGTATATAGGCTTTAGTGTCTCGCCATCGAGCTTGCTGAGTCAAATATTTATGATAACGAGGTACTGAATCGTGATCACTGTTGATTAATTGGTCCTAAAGGGATAAATCGATGGAGAGAAGCAAATGGATAACTGATCTGCACAACTGAATCAGGAAATGCAAATAAGACTTTATTTGGTTGACATTTTCTAAGGTTTCGTTCAGTCGTCCCTCTGGGAGGCTGGTGAGAAAAGGGGTCAGGTTCTTCTCGTGTCAAGCAAATTCTGCCTCAGATTAACTTAACTATTGCAGCAGGGTACCCAGGCCTTTCGGAGTCCCTGGACTGTCTGCCTAACCACATGCAGTCAGCCGCTTAACGCTACACCAGTCTCATCCCCTCTGTCCCCCATTCACAGGCCCGGGTGAGTGGTGGAGACAGTTGGCCACCTTCCTCTGTATATTAATTGGCATGATATGGTATTGTATAGGATTTTAGCAATTCATGATAAATATGTCAGGCTAGGCTTTACTATTTTAATGCTTATGGACATTGTATATTTGTATTTTAAGACCAAGTAGACCAAGTCACAAAGGTCTCTCTCTAGCGTACCATACACCCGTGGCCGGGAGAAGTCTGGAAGGCTCCACCAGGTTCTGAAGGCAGCTTCTCTTCCTGTCTTCTGTGCATGGACGGCCTGTTCCACTATGAACTAAGACTGCGCTCCGATGGGTAACGCAATAGGTGGCTTACGTTCTCAAGAAGGCCTTATCCATTTCGATTGTGTGACAGATTGAAATCGATTGTTTACATTGGGGAATGTATCTCAGATTTTAAAACAGAAGAGTAATAAACAGACTTAAAGGCGAACATTAAGACTTCTACTTGTTCTAGGCGAGTACGTGAATTGAACCGTCAACTCTACAGCACCGGTTGTTTAGAGTGGCCGATGAAGCTGAACATTGGGAAGCATTTTTTATTACATCTCCAGCCTGCTGCGGAAGTGCCGGGCACCAGTAAACAATATGTATTAAAGATGATTCTGTTTGTATGTATCCTTATCAAATATATTCTATAATGAAATAAAATCTGAAAAGTGAATTTCTTATTGAACCTATAATCATGAAAGTATATAAATTAAAATATTTAAAATTAGATATGATTCACACTATATTCTGTTTCATATCCAGATTTTTTTTTTCTCACCTGGGTCACTTGCAAATAAAACTATAGTTTGTATGTGGTGTGTCAGCTTTCATCAGATTAGATAACTCCCAAGAATTCAGTTTAGGACTTTCCCTAGCAGTCCAGTGGTTAAGAATCCGCCTGCCCATGCAGGGGGCACGTGTTCAAACCCTGGTCTGGGGAGATCCCACACGCCTCAGGGTGACTAAGCCTGTGCACCACGACTGCTGATCCAACATGCTCGAGAGCCCATGCTCTGCAACAAGGGAAGCCACCACAGTGAGGAGTCCTAGCTCCTCAATGAAGAGTAGCCCTCCACTGAGAAAGCACGCTCACAGCAACAAAGACCCAATGCAGCCAAAAATAAAAAATGAAAAGAATTCAGCTTAACTGTCATATCCAGTTGTTATTTGACTTGGTTATGTAAATACTGGCAAAAATAATGATTTTTTAATTAACAATTGAGGAATAACCAGATCAGAGAAGGGAAAGGAACCCATTATTGACTTAAAAGTTCTAAGATCTCCTTGTATTTCGATATGTGTCCACCGTTTTCGAAGCTCAGTAATGGAAAAGTTATGTATCTAGACCATTATTGCCACCTTCTTACTTGCCTGCATTTTAAACAAAATGCCCAACATAATGCCCAGTATTAGCCTTGCAGGTATTCATTAACATACTGAGCAGTAGTCATGTACCACCACTCACCACCTCTCAGGCAGACAAGGCCTAGGACCCCAGGATTCTGCTGGAACAGGAGACCCCAGGAGCAAAGCCAGATGTGTTCCTCCCAGTGGCCTGTGGCCACATCAGCTCTCAGTCCGACTGCAGAGACTGACAGGTGAGGGGCAGAGACTCCAACTTAGGGAAGTGATGGTGCCGTGGACTGGGGTGCAGGCAGTGAACATGGGGGAGGTGAATGGATTGTCAAGAGAGGTTTCTGGGGTGACATCGGTAGGGGACCTGGTGATGGATGGGGTGGGGACAGTGGGTGAGGCCCAGGCCCCTGACTGTCCTCTGGGCAGATGTTAGTGCCGTCGACTAAGATGGGGAGCACTGCGAGCTTGAAAGAGGATGATGGGGGGCCCTGGGGCAGTTGGGGTGAAGTCAGGAGCCTTCCGAGACATCCAAGTGTAGTGTGGGCAGGCGTTCGGCCGGCAGGTGCAGAACGCAGCTCTGGCTGGAGATGGCACTCTGAGTGATGCTCTCTGCGGGAGGCTGGCAATGACTGAATCTGGATGTGGCTGAATCTGCAGATGCTGGGCAACCAGGGCAAGGAGTGGGGGTGGGGGGGGGGTCCTCTGACCCAGCCAGCGGGGCTCGGATGACTTTGAGGGCGGGTAAAACACAAGCGATCGGAGAGGAAGGAGAAAAACCAGCAGAGGGCTTGGGTGCGGCAGAAACCAGATCGGCACTGAGCAGTACGGACGGCTCAGCGGCTGGGTGGCTTGACTCTCGGTGCTCACTCTGGAGCCGCTGTGGGCTCTTTGCTTGTTGAGCAAACAGCTTTCCAGCATCTGTGTGCAGAGTGCTGCTGGCGGGGGATCCAAACACGCTGGGAGAGCTTCGGCAGGTGGAGGAGAGAGGGCACGAGGTCAGAGGTGAAAGCATGGGGTGGGGGTCCTCCAGGGCCAGCTGGAGCCGGTGGGGGGGAAGTTCAGCAGATCCTGGCATCTGTGGTTCCCACTGGGTGAGTGCACCCTGACAGCAGGGGGGAGGGGGGGTCTGTGGTTCACCAGCAAGCCCCCTCAGGAGTCTTCTCATGCCTCCCCCCACCACCCGTTTTACGTTTTACTTGCGCTTCCAGAGGTTGTGCGTTTGCCCTATTGGTCGTTTTTCCTGTGATTTGGAAACGGGCTACCCAGGTGGCTCAGACAGAAGAATCTGCCTGCAATGCAGGAGACTCGAGTTCAGTCCCTGGATTGAGAAAACCCCCTGGAGAAGGAAATGGCAACCCACTCCAGTATTTTCTTGCCTGGAAAATTCCATGGACTGAGGAGGCTGGCGAGCTACAGTCCATGGAGTTGCAAAGAGTTGGACATGACTGGCTGACTAACACACCATCATCTGGTCTTTGATGCAGAAGAGCACACAGAAGAAATAATTTGTGGAGACCCCCTGGCTTCTTCAGAGGGAGTCCGTCCAGTGCAGAATCCGGGAGGCAGCTTTTTGGTGAAAGTGAGCAGATAAGTCTGTACCTCTTGGAAGGCAGAAACTGATCCAGGCTACTCTTCATTGTTATTCAGTTGCTAAGTCATGTCCGACTCTTTGCAACCCCATGATCTGCAGCACTCCATGCTTTCCTGTCCTTTAACTATCTCCCTGAGTTTGCTCAGACTCATGTCCATGAGTCAACAATGCCATCCAACAATCATCTCATCCTCTGCTGGTCCCCTTCTCCTCTTGCCCACAATCTGTCCCGGGATCAGGGTCTTTCCCAATGGGTCTTCATACTAGTTTTCAATTTTCTTAATAGAAAATTTCAAACATGCACAGAAGTAAAGAGAACCTCTCACCCAGCTTCAAAAATGATTGATATCCTGAAAGCCTCATTTCTACTATCTGCCCTGATTGTCAATGGCACCCCACTCCAGTACTCTTGCCTGGAAAATCCCATGGACGGAGGAGCCTGGTAGGCTGCAGTCCATGGGGTTGCTAAGAGTAGGACACGACTGAGTGATTTCACCTTCACTTTTCACTTTCATTCATTGGAGAAGGAAATGGCAACCTACTCCAGGTTCTTGCCTGGAGAATCCCAGGGACGGGGGAGCCTGGTGGGCTGCCATCTCTGGGGTCGCACAGGGTTGGACACGACTGAAGTGACTTAGCAGCAGCAGCAGCAGCAGCCCTGATTGTGGATGGGGTGGGGGGACTGGAGTACACTAAAAATAAATCCAAGAGGCTTCCCTTGTGCTCCAGTGATTAAGAGTCCTCCTTGCAATGCAGGGAACACATGTTCGATCCCTGGTTGGGGGAGATCCCATACGCCGCAGGACAACTTAGCCTGTGCCCCACAACTACTGAGCCCGCGCTCTAGAGACCATGTCCTGCAACAAGAGAAGCCACTGCCATGAGGAGCCCGGGCACCACAACTGGAGAGGAGCCTCTGCTGCCCCCGAGTAGAGAAAGCCTGCATGCAGCAACCGAGACCCAGTGCAGCCAAAAATAAATGAACGAAAGTAAGCCCAAGCCACCATGTCATTTCACCCAGAAATCCTTCAGGTTGCTTTTCTGATGAGGACGCTCTGTGTAACCACCAAGACCTCATCACAGAGGACAGACTTAATAGCGACGCCTCACCAGTGTCTAATACCTAGTCCATATGCAGATTTCTCCAGGTGTCAGACCAGCCCCAGGTCTCAATGCCAAGCACTGGGGGTGCGAGAGAGCCATATGTATACATGGGGCATACAGCGACCTTGCATGCCCCCTCCCCTGAAAGTGTGGGTAGGGACTCAAGCCTGCACATGGGCTTAGTTCCTGATCCTTCTCTGACCCTGAGTCTCTCAGCCCCTTTGCCCCACCTCCCCTCCCACTCCCTCCACCCCTGGGAGGAATGCTCAGCTGTCCCCTCCTCCATCCCTGTCCCAGACTCCCTCAGGATGCCTCCTTCCTGGGTCACCCAGCCTGGATCTTTCTCTCTTTGGCTGGCAGTCAGGACCAGAACCAATGAGGAGACTGAGAAACCAGCCCTGCTCAAGGTGAGCCTTCCTGGCAGGGGTTCAATCCACCGCCGCCTCCCATCCCGGGGTCCCAGCTATTTCAATGTGTCTCCTCCATGCTCTTCTAAATATTTCAATAAAAATGGGACTTGAGCTCAGACCACGCTGGGGCCGGGCCATGGGGATGGGGAAGAGTGGGGTGGCATATAGACTTCCTGCTGCCTACCTTCCATCAGATGGGCACTGTGTTCTGGGGAAGCCTAAGGGAGGGGTGAGCTCGTGGACATGGATTTTGCCTGAGCACAAAATTGTGGGGAAGTTAACAACAAATTTGGTTATTTCTGCTTCAAACCAAAGTAGGTGCATAACACCTATAAGATGAAGGCTGAAAAGGTAATCATTTCCTTCTCCAGAGGATCTTCCCAACCCAGGGATTGAACCCAGGTCTCCCACACTGCAGATAGACACTTTACTGTCTGAGCCACCATTTCTCCCTGAAAAGGCAACCAACAAAACTTAAAAAAAAAAAACTTGAAAAGAGATTTAAGTGTAAACCCTCCCAGCCCTATCCCACCGGCTAGAGCTACGCCACTTGGTGGCAGAAAGCAGAGCTCACCTTTGTCTTCCCCAGCTCACCAGTTCCTGTCCGACCTCCTTAGGCTAGGAGTGTGGGGAAAGAGAAAGGAAATTCTTTTTTTTTTTTTGAAGTACTGTTTATTTACACTGTTGTATTAGTTTCAGGTATACAGAAAAATGATTCAATTATATAATATATATATATATATATATATATATATACACACACGCAGATTCTGTTCTGTTACAAGTTATTTCATGATACTGAATATAGTTCCCTGTGCTGTACAGCAGAACCTTGTCTATCTGTTTTATATGTAGTGGTTCGTATCTGCTAATCCCAGACTCCTAATTTATCCCTTCCCCACCCCCCTTCCCTTGTGGTAACCATAGGATTATTTTCTATGTCGGTGAATCTGTTTCTGTTTTGTGAGTTCATTTGTATCCCTTTTCTTAGATTCCACAAATGAGTGATATCATGCACGTCTTTCTCTGACGTACTGCACTTAATATGATGATGCCTAGACCTGCCTATGTTGTTGCAAACGGCATTACTTCATTCTTCTATGGCTGAGTAATGTTCCATTGATTTCCCAGGTGGTGCAAGTGGTGAAGAATCCTCCTGCCAATGCAGGAGATGCAAGAGGTGCAGATTCAAAAAAAAAGAGACACAGGTTCCATCCCTGGGTCAGGAGTATCCCGTGGAGAAAGAAATGGCAACCCACTCCAGTATTTCTTGCCTGGAAAATTCCATGGACAGAGGAGCCTGGCAGGCTACAGTCCATGGAGTCACAAAGAGTCAGACACAACTGAGCATGCACACGCCACAGTATTCCGTTGTGTACACAACACGTCTTATCCGTTCATGGACACTGAGGTTGCTTCTGCGTCTTGTTGTCTAGTCTTGGCTATTAGATAGTGCCACTATGAACACTGGGGCACATATGTCTTTTCCAATTAGAATTTTCATCTTTTCTAGATACATGTCCAGGAACAAGATTGCTGAACCATATGTAACTATATTTTTAGTTTTCTAAGGAACATCCATACTGTTCACCGTAGTGGTTGCGCCAGTTTACACTCCCACCAACAGTGTAGGTGGTGGCGGTTTAGTCGCTCAGTCGTGTCTGACTCTTGCGACCCCATGGACTGTAGCCTGCCAGGCTCCTCTGTCCATGGGATTCTTCAGGCAAGAATACTAGGGTGAGGGTTCCCGTTTCTCCACACCCTCTCCAGCATTTATTGTTCATAGTTGTTTTTTTTTTTGATGATATGGCCATTCTGACCAGTGTAAGATACCTCATTGTAATCTTGATTTGCATTTCTCTAATAATTAGCAATGTTGAGCATCTTTTCATATGTCTGTTGGCCATCTGTATGTCTTTTTTGGAGAAATGTTTATTTAGGCGTTCTGCTCATTTTTTTATTGTGTTGTGTTTTTTTTTTTTAATATTGAGTCATATGAACTGTTTGTATATCTTGGAAATTAAGCCCTGGTCAGTTGCATCATTTGCAAATATTTTCTCCCAGTCTGTAGGTTGTCTTTTCATTTTGTTGATGGTTTCCTTTGATGTGCAAAAACTTACGAGTTTGATTAGGTCCCATTTGTTTATTTTCCTTTTATTACTTTGGTAGACTGACCTAAGAAAACATTGTGATGATTTATTTATTTTTTTCATTGTGATGATTTATGTCAAAGAATGTTTTGCCTGTGCTCTTTTCTAGGAGTTTTATGGTATCGTGTCTTATATTTAAGTACTTCAGCCATTTTGAGCTTATTTTGTGTGCGTGATATAAGGAAGTGTTTTAACTTCATTGCTGGAAAATCTCTTTCCTCCATTGAATATTCTTGCCTCCTTTGTTGAAGATTAATTGACCATAAGTGTGTGGGTTTATTTCTAGTCTCTCTATTTCATTCCATTGACTTTTATGTCTGTTTTTGTGCTCATACCACAGTATTTATTTTTTTTACTATTTAAAAAAGTTTTTTTCACTGTGCTGGGTCTTCACTGCTCAGCGTGGACTCTCCCCAGTTTCAGTGAGAGGGGGCCACTCTCTAGTCGCAGTTCAAGGGTTGCAGTTCAAGGGCTTCTCACCGCAACAGCACCCCCACAGCCTCTGTCGCGGATCATGGGCTCTAGGGAGGGTGGGTTCAGTAGTTGTGGCTCTCAGACTCAGTTACCCCCCAGCATGCAGGATCTTCCTGGACCAGGGATTGAGCTGGTGTCCCCTGCATTGCAAGGCAGATTCCTAACCACTGGACCACCAGAGAAGCCTGTTTCAATTACCATAGCTTTCTAGTACTGTCTGAAGTCTGAGAGGGTTATGCCACAGCTTTGTTCTTTTGCCTTAAGATTGCTTTGGCAATTATGGGGCCTTTGTGGCTCCATGTAAATTTTAGGATTATTTGTTCAATTCTGTGAAAAATACATGCATGATTTGATAGGAATCACATTAAATCTGTGAAAGGTCTATCTAGTCAAAGCTATGGTTTTTCCAGTGGTCATGTATGGATGTGAGAGTTGGACTATAAAGAAAGCTGAGCGCTGAAGAATTGATGCTTTTGAACTGTGGTGTTGGAGAAGACCCTTGAGAGTCCCTTGGATTGCAAGGAGATTCAACCAGTCAATCCTAAAGGAGATCAAGCCTGAATATTCATTGGAAGGACTGAGGCTGAAGCTGAAACTCCAATCCTTTGGCCACCTGATGTGAAGAACTGACTCATTGGAAAAGACCCTGATGCTGGAAAAGACTGAAGGGGAGAGAAGGGGACGACAGAGGATGAGATGGTTGGACGGCATCACCCATGCGATGGACGTGAGTTTGCGTAGGCTCTGGGAGTTGGTGATGGGCAGGGTGGCCTGACATGCGGCAGTCCATGGGGTTGCAAAAGGTCAGACACGACTGAGTGACTGAACTGAACTGATGTTAAATCTGTAGATGGCTTTTGATAGTACGGCCATTTTAGCAATCTTAATTCTTCCAATCTGAGAACATGGGATATCCTTCCACAAGAAAGGAAATTCTTATCCCACAATGCTGGTTCTCACTCTGTGGGCAGGTGTCTTGGCTGACCCTTCCCAGGAGCTTTCAGAGGTTCTTGGGGAGTCCTTCATTGCCCATGTCCTCTCACCCCTGGAGAGAGCCCCTTGACCTGGGGAAAGGTGTTCTGTTGGCAGCTGCTCTCTCCCGTAGCCCTGAGCGCAGGGAAGCCCACCTCCTGTCCTCTCTCTGGAAGTCCACCGCCCTGCAGACAGCCCTGTGGATAGGACCTAAGATGACCCAACCCTGTCTCACTATGGTCCTGCTCCTGATACCCTGACACCTATAGATGGGTAGTTATGCCCTCGCCACACGGCTTCCTCCAGCGTCTGCTGGGTACTACCCTGTCGCCTTTAGATTTTTCAGCCACTAAGTCTGCAAACTCCAGGGGACACACCCGAGCTCTCATTAGAAACCATGCCTACCCCTCCCTCTTGGGAGAAAGGGGATTGGAATCATCTCAACTTTCCCCCAAAGAAATTCTCCTTACAAATACCTTATAAGAATTGGAATTTCTGACTCTCGCATACCCTTCATGTGGATATGGGAGGCTGAGAGTTCTCTCAGGGACCTCCTTTGTCAACTGTGCCCCTGGCCCAGCAGCTCCTTCCGAACGCAGGTCCACGGGGTCTCGGCTCCTCCCCCAGGACTCCGCTGGCCTGCAGGCACCCAGACACACGTGTACAGGTGCACACACACAGGCTCACACCTGCTCAGCTTCACTGGATCTCACCCAGCCTTACTCCTTGGTGGCCATACCAGCAGGGCAGCCGAGTTCCCATCATTCCTCTTCCTTTGGGCACAACCCTGCCCATCTTCCAAAAGGAAGAGCCCGAGGGCCAGAAAGATAGAGGTGCGTGCCACGGCACTCTGTGAGCTGATGGCAGAGCCAAGACTGAACTCCCAGTTCTCAGGCCTGTGCTCCGCAGAGCCCCATTCAAGGAGTAGCAAGAGAAGGTTTCCGGATAAGTTGAGAAACACCATGTGCTAAGTACAGTGTGTGGTCTACCGGGACACAAGGCATCAGGAAACTCATCAAATATGTTTACATCAGCAGTTCCCAAATGTGAGCGTTGGGTTCCTGTGCTCCCAACACACTGATTATTGGCCATGAATAGTCCATCTGGGGAAATGCTGTGGGAGAAGGTTCATCACCCAGGAGCTTAAAGTCGCCAAAAAGAAAGGAAACTCCAGACTTCTCTGGTGGTCCAGAGGTTAAGACTCTACCTGGGACTTCCTTGGTGGTCCAGTGGTTAAGACACTGTGCTTCCGATGCAGGAGACTTGGGTTCAATCCCTGGTCGGGGAAGTTCCACGTGCCCCATGACATGGCCAAAAAAAAAGAGAAAATATCCCACACGCTGTGGAGCAGCTAAGCGTTGTGCCACAACAGGAGTCCATGAGCCACAACGAGAGATCCTGCTGAATGCAACGAAGATCCCACGTGCTGCAACTGAGACCCGATGCAGCTGAATAAATAAGTAAATATTAAAAAAAAAAAAGAATCTACCTGCCAATGCAATGGATACAGGTTCAATCCCTGATCCAGGAAGATCGCACATGCCGTAAGCAGCTAAGCCCATGAGCCACAACGACTAAAGCCTGAACTACTAAAGTCTGCATGTCCTAGAGTCCACGCTCCGCATCAAGAGAAGCCACCGCAAGGAGAGCCCCACACACCCCAACTAGACAAAGCCTGTGCGCAGCAATGAAGACCTAGCACAGCCGAAAAAAAAAGGGGGGGAACTCAGAGGCCACGTGGTTCTCCATCCCTTCCTCTATCCCACATTTCTGCTAGGAAGGGCTTCAAGGCCATATGCTGACCGGCAGGGACACGGCGCACAGGGGCTTTTCTGCTTTTGCGTGTTCCCAGCCACTTCCTTTAGACTCTGTCCTGCTTCCGTCTACAGCAGCCAGCGTCGCTGATGCTCAGAATCTGTAACTAGAGATGCTAGGGTGCAATGGAACAAGCCTTTGGGCGAGAACAAGCCTTTTAATAGTCAAGTTGCCATAGCGATGCAAGGGGCAAAATGGCAGACACTGGGAACGAATTTGCTTAGAATATTTCCGCTTATAACTTCAAGGGGTAGTTTCTCCCTCCTTACCAGGCCTGAGCTAGGAAATTGCTGGACTCCCTGCTGTGACGCAGTCTGTGGCATTTCTGAGATCCACTTCCCCAAATGGGCCTCTATATCCCTTAGGTAACCACAGGACCCCTACAGCCACGATGACCGACAAGGAGAAGAGGCTGTGAGAGTCACGATCCAGCAGGTGCCCACCCCCCGTACACGCCCAGCGCACTGCATAGCACTCTCTTCTCGTGTGGTCTGTTTTACTCTGATTTGCACAGAAGTGGCAGGTAGCAGAAGTGATGGTGGTTCAAAACCACAGCATCAGCTCATCGTCTGGGTTTGAAACTAACTGTGGCAGAAACCAGACAGCGTCCCTGTGTTTCTTGCCTCCGGAGCGCCTGAGGTTACACCATCCTCACCTTCAGTCATCCTTAGCACTGAAGCGGTGTGCAACCACCTTCAGAAACTCAGACGCTGAGGGGAAGGCTTTTTCCTGGTTCTGGCGCGATCACTCCTGTGCGTCTCCTTTCCAGGCTGAGGCAGCTCGTGGGCTCAGACATCGGCTGGAAGCAGAGGAGGGGAGGACCCGGCAGGCTCAGGACAGCAGAGGGGGGGCTCTGGAGTCCAGCATGGGGGAAGCCACAAAGCTAGGGCACCCTTACCTCCCCCGAGGTACTCCGGCCAACCGCAATGGCAGGGCTGTTTATTTAACAGTTGGGCTGCAGGGAAGCTCAGAAGGGGCACCTTGGGGGAGTATTTCCCCAAGTGTGTTCCATGGAACATTGATTTACGGGGTGTTAATGAATCCTGGTTTGGGAGTCAATGAATTTAACAGGGTTGAGCAGGCTTTTAGTGTAGATCTTCTGAGAGTTTTAATATTAATACATTGATGTGCATTGTCCGAAGGGACTATTGTATCCATTTATCCATCCAACCGTCCAGTAAGTACCATCCCATCTGTGAGCCAGGCACTAAAGTAGGAACACAGATACCAAAGGGTACCACAGATCTTCCCTGGAGAAGGGGATAGCTACCCACTCCGGTATTTTTGCCTGGAGAATTCCATGGACAGAGGAGCCTGGTGGGCTGCAGTCCGTGGCGTCACAAAGAATCGGACACAACTTAGCAACTGAGCATGCCCATCTTATACCTGGACGTTTGTACTTTTCGCCTACCCGAACCCTGTATTTCCTCCTGCCAATTCTCTGCCTTCTGTAACCACAAGCATGATGCATGATTTTTTTTTAGTTTATTTTGTGTTTGGATTTCACAAACAAATATGATCATACAATTATAAACAAAAGAGAGAATAGCACAATTCTTGGTCTTGTGGAGCCAGACAGCTGGCCACAGTCAGGACAGGCCCACAGAGATGGAGCCAGGGCGCTCAGGAAGGTGGCCTTTGAGCAGAGAGTAGAGTGGCGGGATGAGAACCTGAGGCTCGAGGCCATGCTGGGGAGACCCTCCAAGTGCACAAAGTCCCCCAGGACTATCTGACCACAGTCACTGCCTTTCCTTCCTGGGACGTGTCTTCAAGGCAGTCTCCAGGGCAGACGGTGGGGAGGATGCTGTTTTGTTCAGCCCTGTCTTTCTATAGATGTAGAGACCAGAGCTCTGGGGCAACAGGGGTCTGCCCACAGTCCCCTGGCAGGGATAGCAGCACCACCCCCACTACATGAAGCCACCTGAGTTTGTTTCTTTTTATAGCGTAAAGTTGATTGTACTTTGTCATGATGAAACTAATGCATACTCTTCATAGCACTCAGAAGGAAGCCCTGCCGTATCCCTCCCACCCAGAAACAGCACTGGTATATCTCAGTGCATTTCCTTCCTGCATTTTTTTTCCTTAGGAGTACATTTTGGGATGTGTTTCTGTAGTTAGCATATTGCATAGACAACGCTTTATATTGCTTTTTACATGTAACTTTATAAGCATTAGCCCCTGTCATTATAACTTCCTTATAAATAACTCTGATCTGCTGCATATAAACAGGCTTCTCTGATATCACTCTTAGTTCAAATCCTCTTGAAACCACTAGGTGTCATTTCGGTTGCTCCAAAGAGCTCTGGTCATAGTCCTTTATGTCTCGGTGCGGAAAGAACTCGGTGAGAGGCAAGGTCAAAGACAAGAAATGGTTCATTAGAACCGGACGCGGGTGAAGCTTACAAGCAGGTGGGCAAGACTGCCACAGCCTGGGAACTTACTGGGCTACTGATTCATTAACTGAAGGAAAAGTGGGGAGGGGAAAAAGACCACTTTTTCCCTCATTCTTGAGTGGCAGTCAAGCTTCCGTCATCAGCTCCTCCTTCAGGCTGGGCAGAGGAGTTTTCTTGTCCCCGCATTGCCAAGCATGTAGTGTCATGGCCATCGAAACGTTATTTTAGGTCTCAGTACACCGAGAGTCTTTACTTTGAAGTGTCCCCTTTCCATCAACTATTGTTTTTTATGTGTGCAGAGAGCACGGCCTAGGGGTCATTAACTTACTGAGCTTTCTGGGCAGGATGCGGGTCTCAGGCCTCCCTTGTTTTACTGTTTTGGGGGCACGTCCCCTGCTTCTGCCGCATAGTTTTGTTACTAAGCAGGACTGCTTGGTTTTGTGGTTAAGCAAATCTGCTTCCTCAAGCAATCATTAACTTTCAGGTTCTCCCATATTTTTTCTACTTACAGTCCCCAAGTGGGATTAACTGTTTAATCACCTGCTTTGTCCCTTTACTCTGTCCTTACCACTGTCACCCCAACGATGGCAATGATGATAATAAGAAAAAATAATAAAGACCACATTTATAGAGGGCATTTGTCTACAAGACACTCTCTGAAGGCTTCTTCCATCAGCAGTGAAGCAGGCTTCACCCTTTCCCATTGGAGGACCACCTACCTGGTCTGTTCCTCAATTCTGGGTGTTCTGCCCTCTTCAATTCCCGCTCCCCCCCTACCCTGGCTGTCTCCTCGGCTCCCGGGGTCTCAGTCACCTCTTTGGCTCCAATAACTCTCCGAGTAACCATCCTTGAGTCAACTTCCTTAGTCTCATACCTGGATGTCCATCGAGCCTACCAGCACCTCGATTTCCTGTCCCACATCAATTCATCCCCTTCTCTCCCCACACTCAGTGCTGCATCCTCCCACCTGCCCAAGCCAGCAGTGGGCATCCACCTCCACTCCTCTTTTGGGTTTTCTTTTTAAAGGCTTTTTGATATGGACGATTTTTAAAGACATTATGGGATTTGTTACAACACCGTTTCTGTGTTTTGGCCAGGAGGCATGTGGGATCTCAGCTCCCGACCAGGGGTTGAACCCATACGCCCTACATCGGAAGGTGAAGTCTTAACAACTGGACCACCAGGGAAATCCCTCCACCCCTCAGAGGGGTTAGTTGACTTTCTAGAGCTGAACAGTGCATAAGTTGGGATTTGAACCACAAAGCTTCAGAGTCCACACTCAGCCATTCTGCGTCTCCAGGACTGAAGAAGCCATCAGCTGCACCCCCGCAGGCTCTCATCTGTGCTGCCTCTGTGCTGGCCCAGCTGCAGCACACTGGCCTTTCTCCACACGGCAGTCAGAGTGAGCTTTCTGAATACCTAACTCTCTTGCTTGAACCCCTTCAGCAGCTCTCAGGGAAACTCTCCTTCATGTTGTTCACAGAACTACTCAGGGGGTTCTGGGCTCCTCTCCAACACCACCTCTAACTGCTTTCGCTCCCTGTCCCCACACCCCAGCATTCTCCTTGTCACCACCCAGGCTTCACTAGTCTTTATAGGTGGTCTGTCCCCACACTCTTCCTCCCATTTTTCCTGGCCAACCACCATGACTTTCATAATGCAACCAAAAAGCCACCTCCTTCAGGAAGCCTTCCCTGAGTGCCTGGTCTGATGTCTGGCCTCTCTCATGTGTTCTTCTCCACATTGTACTTCCCTTATCACATTGAATTGTAAGTGTGGGTTTACTTAGTCTTCTTGCCTGTAGCCCTTCAGCCTGAGACACAAACAGTGTGCATCCGTTCATTCTTCCTTCTCCAGCATTTGGCGCAGTCCTGTGTGTGGACAGAGTATCAGTAAGTGTTAGGGGGAATACACGAATGAATGGGCAGGTGAGCATTTGGACTTGCATTCAATTCCTAAACCTTTGCCCTTAACCCTGAATCTTCTCCTGCTTCCAGGGTTTTACTGTCACAAACCACACT